>NW_005871048.1:11542596-11544883 GCF_000147115.1 Myotis lucifugus
GCCTCCTCCGCCCGCCCGGCTCTGCCCTCCGCGCTTTGGGCCGAAGGTGGAGCCTGCGTAGGGGAGGCAGCCGCCTATCGCCCGTTTTCTATTTACTTCTCACGTGTCAACCTCTCAGCTCCCAAACCGCCACTCCTTCTGCCCCGGGCCTCGGATGCAGGGCCCTGGGGAACCGACTGGCTGGACTGACGGAGGCTGATGCTCCCGGGGGAGAACTACATCAGCGTCAGGAGAAAGGGTAGCGGTGGAGGCACAGTTCCCCGCCGCTGGTTCTCCATCACTTCGCCCTCTGTCGCCTGCAAGCAAGCACCTGCCAACAGGCATTTTTGTGTGTGTGTCTGTCTTGGAGTTATCAACTGCTCGTTTTCAGTTTGTGGTAACCCCTCTCCCAAACCAGTTTAACTTCCCAGACGACGGCTTTATTTAAACCCACTATCGATTCGCGAATTAAAGGACTGTCTCTCGCTTCTCCCCACCCCCAGCAATATGCTTTCTCTTATCCTTAATTCTGAGGATCTGGAATGTAAATTGAAGGCCGCTGCTTCCCAGCTGTGCTGGAGTGAGATGCCCTGGGAGGCCTGGTGATTAAGTAAAAATGAATCTCTACCAGTCCTCTAGGGCCAGGAATGAAATTTAGTCACTCCGAAGAGTGAGAGGTTCTTTCTGAAAGGTAGCTAGCGCTTCAGTCGTTATGGTTAGTTGGGTTGAAGGGCATAGTTGAAAGAAAAGAATAAGGAAAGATTAAGCTTTCCTTGGGAGCCGATTCTGTTAGTCATTTCACAATACATACTTGGGGCTTTTGGTAAAGTTTTGTCGGCAGTGTCTCTAGGAAATTACTTTTGTTCCTATCAACTCATTTCTTCTGTGGCTGCCAATAAAGTTACCAGAGTCTAGTGTTGTTGTTGTTGTTGTTAATCCTCACCTGAGAATATTTTTCCATTTATTTTTATTTATATATTTATTTTTAGAGAGAGTGGGAGAGAGGGGAGAGAAAGAAACATTGTGTCCTTGACCGGAATCGAGCCCCGGGACACTTCAGTTTGAGGGCCAACGCTCTATCCACTGAACCAAACCAGCCAGGGCAGAGTCTAGTTTTTAATTTTGCCATTAGCTCCAAGTAAATGAGGGGTTGTTATGGGCCAGATGCTATTGCAGTCACTTTACATGTGTGTTAACTCATTTACCTCGGCAGCCCTACAAGATTGGTACCATTCTTATCCCTATTTTACAGGCAAGAAAGGATAAGCAATAAAAAGTTTGGATTACCTGTGCAAGGTCATACTTCTGTCAAGAAGTGGCACCAGGATCCAAATTAGCATTATTGTTCCAGAGCCCACACTCTAAACCACTATTAAACTTTTTGCAGACATATGGCGTATAATAGTAGTTTTCTTGTTCTGCCTGAAGATATTCTTGATCAAGTGAAATTAATTAACCAGGCTGTAAGTGCCCTTAATCTTTAGAACAAGGATATTTCCAGGGGCTTTGAATTTATATTGATTGACAAGCTCTAAACCATTTGAAATGCAACTGCTTGGATTGATCTAGTCCACGGGTATCTGAGATACAGCTCACTAAGATAATAGATGGGTGGGTGTTCCGTGGAAGAGAGAGGGAGGGAGAAGGGACAGCAGAAATCAATTCGATAGTATTTTCTGCCTATGCAAGTCCAAACACTGAGGAATTCTGATCTCTGACCTTGGGAAAGCCAATGCAGAAGAACCAAGACAGAGTGTTCCAGTGTAGACCAGACAGTGAATTCTCTGTTAGAAGCCCCAGAGAAACAAGAGGGATGACCCTAAGACTGGTGGAGGGAGAAGTAGGATCCTGGTCCAGGAGCCAAATTTACTGTGAATTAAAGGCACAGCCCCTTGCTAAGTCATAAAAGTTGATGGCTGACATCTAAAGAGCATTTACTAATCACTTCCCTTTACTAATCCTGCTCTGCCAGAACCTGGCCTTCAGCTGTGTGTGTTTGGGGGGGGGGGGGGGGATGAGGCATGTAGGACTTAAGTGAACAGATGACCATATGAACAAACACTACCCCAGAAATGGGGTAAAGATTGCTTTTCTTAAAAGTGACAGTCTAAGTCAGTGGTTCTCAACCTGTGGGTCGCGACCCCTTTGGCGGTCGAACGACCCTTTCACAGGGGTCGCCTAAGACCATCCTGCATATCAGATATTTACATTACGATTCATAACAGTAGCAACATTACAGTTATGAAGTAGCAACGAAAATAATTTAATGGTTGGGTCACAACATGAGGAACTGTATTTAAAGGGCCAG
>NW_005871048.1:11545589-11687633 GCF_000147115.1 Myotis lucifugus
GAAATAATAGCATCTGTAAATGAATGATACTTTGTGACACACTTATTTTTACCAGTGCTTGTTTCATCAACCAAATTCAAACTTCTGAATACATTCCTTTCAGGTACACCCGAAATCTTGTGGATCAAGGAAATGGAAAATTCAATCTGATGATTCTGTGTTGGGGTGAAGGACATGGCAGGTAATACAACTATTCACAGATTTTTATTAGAGTGTCTATTCCAGAATATGCAGTGTACAGTGCCAGGCTGGCCACAAGGCTTGAGAGAACTAACAAATCTCATTTTATAATTATTTGTCCCCTAATCCTAACAAAAAATCGCATGGGAATTAGCATGAAGGGTTTAGGCATACACCATGAATATCAAAACCAGCCCCCAAAATGAGTAATAAATCAAATAGGTGGTAACCAGTTTAACTTATTCTCTCTCCAAACTTTTAGGGGATTGTGCTAAAACTTGACTTTTGTATTTTGAAGTGTGTAAATAATGGTGGGACTAAAGACCTAAGTGTCCACATTTGGAGCTAGAAAAGCAATTCACGAATTGAGACAATTTCTTTTCACTTCAAGTTTATGGTTTTCTTTCTTTATATAGAGAGTAAGGCAACTTAAACTAATATCAATTCTTTGAAACTTGGTTCCTTAATTGTCCTTAGTTTAAACATTTGCCAGCATTATTACCAATTGAGTATTAGTATCTCTTTAAACAGATCCTTCTCAGTCTTTTGAGAATGGCGAGACAATAATCCAGACCCATTTTTGATGGGAGAAAGGAAACAGGAGTTCATAAGGGCTTGGAAAATTAGGTTTATAGAATACATTTATATACTCATATAGAGTGGAGCAGTTTTCCCTTAGTCAATATTTTTTCAAAGCAGATTACATATAAAGAGTAGGACTAGGCTCTGTGAATTTAGGAAACAAATTCTTCCTATGGTACATATGTATATATTTTAATCAACCCTACAGCTAATCCTACTTAATAACTTAAATACTGTTTACTATAAGCTTATATGAATATATTATTTTCCCAAATCAAATTTACTTTCTTTCCCCCGCAAATATTGGGATGTAATCATAGGTAGGATACTCTAAATCTACAAAATGTTAACACTATATATATAGTATAGTATAATTTTAAGATGGTGGCAATAGATACATATACCTTTTGTCCCTCAAAGGAAGGATAAAAGAGAGAAAGCCTGGGAAAAATCATTAAATGTTAAGTGATCTTCTCAGTGTGATGCAATGATTATAGATGATTATTTTTGTCCTTCCTAAAAATTCTCCAGTGTAGTTTTATGATCAAGTTTTAGTGTAGCTTAACTGAGTTATTAAAAGCTGTATCTTGGAGAAGATAAAAGGTTGCTGGTTTTGTGTTTCTCATGAAAGTAGTATTATAACAGGGTTTTAAAAAATTAACTGTTCTTTATTAGGGGGTATTATGAAAACCTCTTATATACATTGATGTGGCAGACATTTTCTCTGTAGTGCACAATGTTGAATTATAAATTGATGACATTTCAAAATTCAGCTGAAATGGATTTTGTCCTGGGAGATGTCCTATTGACAGTGTGCAGCTTTCAGCTCTGGGCTGGCTGTTACTGCAGGTCTGGGTACTGGACCATCTGCTGAGTTCAGTTGTCCTTTTGTGTCTATATAGCAGTATCCATGACCACACCAACTCCCACTGCTTTCTGAAGATGCTGCAGGGAAATCTAAAGGAGACATTGTTTGCCTGGCCTGACAAAAAGTCCAACGAGATGATCAAGAAGTCTGAAAGGGTCTTGAGGGAAAACCAGTGTGCCTACATCAACGGTAACATCCAAACCTTTTCCTAAGGGCAAGTGGGAAAAACCTGTAAATCCCATCGGAAATATTGGTTACTTACACATGTGCAGTAGAACTTGGATCACGAAGTCACTAATTTCAAATGCTTGGAAAAGGACCTGAGAGCAGTGGGTTTTGCTTTTTAAAGTTTTGCATCTGGACTAGAGGCACTTATTGGAAACACATGCTTGTAGATTAGTGCCGACTGAAACGTCGTTTACATGCCAAATCTTAGGATAGTTAGAACTGAATATGAATTTATGTATGTAGAGTCTTCTAATGAAGGAGTGAGGCCAAGGTGGAAATAAATAAATAGAACATCAAATTGATGTTTCTCTCTTTCTCTCTCCCTCTCTTTCTCTGTCCTCTCCCCTTCCTCTGTCTCTCTAAAATCAATGAATAAAGAAACAAATTTTTAAAAAAGAAAATGTAAAGCAATGTTCTGGAAGTAGCTATGAATGCTAGCTAGTCCCTATTTTTCTAAAATGCATATACTTAAAAGCATATTCTCAAGGGAAACTTTACAAAGCACATTATTCAGCAGAGATTTATAGATCTCTCACTAAGAATTCATTCTTTCCCCTGAATGTGATATGGAAAGCCAAATGCTTTTTAGGGGAGGCAGTGATTAACATCTGTATTCTTAAAGGGGATAATAACTTCCCAGAAAGCTTGTTATGCTTATATGAGATCATTTATTCCCATTTACAGATGAAATTCCAACACATAGGGAGATTAAATAACTTGTCCACATTACTCAACTTTTAAATGGCAGCCAGTATTCAAACCTAAGCAATTTGATTCCAAGGGCCATACTCTTATTGGATGCTATTTCACTTACATATAATAAGATATTATAGAGATTTTTCTGGCAAAACAGGATCTTCTTTAAAGACAGATATTGGCCTTGGTACTGGCTTGAATTTGTTCATTAGTTTCAGAGTACACTTAGAAAGGTCAGATTACAAAGTTGTTCCCCGTTATCTGATCTGAGGGGTAAACGTTCTAAGACACCCCCCCACCTGAGTGTATATCTGAAACTGTAGTTAGTACTGAACCCTATATATACTATGTTTCTTTCCCATACCTGGGATTAAGTTTAATTTATAAATAAGGCACAGTAAGAGTAAAAGCAATGATTAATGATAAAGTAGAACAATTATAGCAATATACTGTAATAAAAGTTATGTAAATGTGGCCTCTCTGTAAATCTGATAACTAAGATAGCTACTAAGTGACTAAAGGGCAGGGAGCCTATACAGCAGGTTGGACAAAGGGATAATTCACATCTGGGTGGGATGGAGCGGGAGATTTTTATCACACTACTCAGAACAACATATAATTGCATGCATTGGGCGGTGTATGTATTTGCAATTGGAGAAACAAATAATTTGTGTAGGGGCAGTCAGTTCTTAGGAATATTGAACTTTTGTTCAAGATTGTGCTTAAGCCAGTATCTTATGAAAGAAGTAAGCTATAGAATTAAAGAGTTTACAGATCTGAGAATCAGGCCCATTTTTAGAAGTGAGCAAAACTGAGGGTTCTAGAAGTTGTGAGTTGTTTCAGGGTAGTCTAGCCGGGAGTAGAACCTAAGTCCTCTGCTTCCAGGCTTTGCTCTTTATCACGAAACCTCGTGGAGCTAGATCATAAAGCATAAGGCCAAATTGGGTGCCTACATTAGCTACACTAATTACACTAAATTCCTTCCTTTACTCATCCTCAAACCCTCTTCTAACTATAAATTTCTTCTCAGCGTAGTTTTTCAAAATCATGTATCTTGTCGTTATTTCTTAATATTAATCTTCTTTGAGACATCTCCTCCAGGGCCTTTAGACCAGCTTCAATCTGGATTGGTTGATCTCAAGGCCACGGCTCCACTGTCATCCTGGGGTCCCCTCACATCATCCGGGCTTTTCTTTGCTATCTTCTTTTGCTAATCCCCTTGCTTCCTGATCTCATTTCTGCCTCGTTCTTAGTCCAGGCCTTTGTTTTAGTGGAGCATATCCTCCAGTTGCTCTATGAGAAAGTGTTCCGGAAAGGAATTTTTTGAGACCTTATATATCTAAAATCTCTATATTCAACCCTTGCAATGTGATTGCTAATTTAGCTGGATATGGAATTCTGACCTGACAATCACATTCTCTCAGAACAATGGAGGTAATGCCGTATCGTTTAGTTTTTGGTCTTAAAAAAATTATTATTATTGATTTGAGAGTGAGAGAAACATTGATTTGTTGTTCCACTTATTTTTGCATTCATTGGTTGATTCTTGTCTGTACCCTGACCTGGGGATTGAACCTGCAACATTGGCATATCAGAACAGTGCTCTAACCAACTGAGATACCCAGCCAATGCTTTTAGTCTTCTTGTTGAAAATCTACTGTCATTCTGATTCTTGAATCTTTCTATGAAACCTATTTTTCCTTTCTAGGATCTTTTGAGATATCTTTTGTTATATTTTCTCTGTCTCCAATATTATAGTGACATATACCATGTTGAATGAATTTCATTCATTGTGCTGAGTACTCAGTGGGTTCTTTCAATCTGGAAATTCATGTCTCTCCCTCCATTCAAGCAAATATTGTATAGTTATTTCTTTGACTTATTTTTTTTTGCTCTGTTTATGAAATTCCCAGTGCTCAGATATTAAACCTCCTCTTGATTTTCTTTATCTTTCCTTCCTATTTTCTATCTTTGTTATTTTGTTCTTTGAGTCTTCCTCAGCTTCCTTAGTTTTTCTTCCAACCTTTCTATTCAGGTTTTTATTTCTAAAAGCTGTTTTTATTCTCTAGTCCTTTTATAGTATTTTGTCTTATCTCTCTAAGGATATTAATGATAAGTTTGTTTTTAAAGCCTTCTCTTGAATTATGTCTGTTTCCAGCTGCTCTTTTTAGGTTGCTCTGGCCTCTGTGTTTCATACTAGGGGACTTGCTCAAATGTCCGGTGACCTTGGCTGTGTGCTAATATTTAAAAACCAGGGACAAAAAATATCAGTTGGTAGCTCTAAACACTGGACTTCGTTCTAGGCTAATCTGGCAGAGCTTTTTTTCTTGATGAACAACCAATGGCAGTTGTTCTTTGTTCTTGAGCCAATCAGATTCCCTGAGAAACTGCTTCCCATCTCCTTCCTGGAGAAGAAAATTCCTATCTGGAAGCGTTCTGGCAGCTATGTGGTGAAGAAAGTGGGGCTCTTCTCATTCAATATGTAAATTTTCACTTTGGTCACCTCTTGTTCACCTGAGTTCATCTATTATATTCTTTCTAGAGACCAGATCTCAAACTTCTACCAGAAGGAAGGAGAGGGAGAAGTGGTAAAAGGGATGTAAGACTCTAAACTGAAATAGGCTTTTAACCAGTTCTTGTACTTAGCCCCATCTTCTTCCCCATTTTCAGAAATACCCATGCTGCCAATTCCTGAGCTGTTTGGGTGGGGAGGGGGAGTTTCACAATATAAATCACTTTATTTCTTGGCTATCTCCATGTATGAATGAATATTTAGCTTTCTTTCTCCTGCAAAGCTATTCATCTATAGTTAATGATGAACAACTCAGGTTTGAACTGAACGGGTCCATGTATACCCAGATTTTTTTTTCTCAATAAGTACCTGTAATGTTTTCAATTCGAGTTGGAGGTCCACGGATGTGGAGTGCTGACTGTATGCTTTGATGAATGCTATTTTATACAGGGGGGTGAGGGACTAGAGCATCCTCAGATTTTCATATCTACAGGGGGGTCTGGAACCAATTCCCCCATCGATACTTGGGGACAACTTAAGTTTTGAGAGAGTCAAAAGTTATATGTGGATTTTTGACTATACGGTATGGGAGTTGGCACCCCTAATGTCCATGTTGTTCAAGAGTCAACTGTACATTCAAGCTTTTTTAGTCTTTTACTGACATTGTAGGATGTTTTCAGGAAATAACAGAGTGCATGTGCCTTATTATTTTTAACCAGAAATTCCATTCCTAATGTACCCAATTGATTTATGATCTTAGGTGATTGACAAAAATTTTACCTACAGCAATCCTCTAAAACCCTTCATCTGTTCTTCTTGGTTGTTGTTTAGATTCCATTGGCTTACATCGAGTAGAAAATATTAGCCATACAGAACCTGCTGTGAGCCTTCATTTGTACAGCCCACCTTTTGATACATGCCAAACCTTTGATCAAAGAACAGGATATAAAAACAAAGTCACCATGACATTCCATAGCAAATTTGGAATCAGGACTCCATTTGTAAGTATAATTTCTCTCCTTGGTTTAGTGTTTTGTGGGTTGGTAACATTACACTGTATTCATAGCTTTTTTTGTTCTAGATATTACTTAAATATTTTAAGTATTCTCAAATTGAAGTTTAAATGAACCTTAACTTAGGGGAAAGGCTCCTTATATCCTAATTCATTAACTTTGGAGACTATATTTTCAATTTATAAATAAATCTAAATTAGATGCAAAGATTTATTAAGTTCAAAAGTATGCTCATTTCTAAAAAAAGTTTTCATTTATTAGAGAAATAAGAGTACAATATATTTGATATAACTTCAGCTGTGACTTAATATTAATAGGTCTAATTTGCTGGGACAACACAAATAACTTGCAGAGTTAACCTTTCCAAAGTTTGAGACCCTATTCCGATTATACAAATAAATAAACATGCCTATTTTGATTGCCAAATTGGTTTTTCTTTCAGTAGTGATGCTATTCAGACCACAAATAAATGATAGTAGATGATCATGTAGACTAGCATGTTCCCCTTGAGGAACAGGTGTTTCCACCTAAAAATAATAAGGCAACCAATGGTAATATGCTATGGCACTCTTCTACCTCTGGCGAAATAAGTTGGCTATTTAGGGGAATGTAAAGACTGAAAATAATTCTCATGGATCTTACAAAAGTACAGCCTTTGAGAAAAGCCAGGGCAGAATTTTCTCAAGTGATTGCCCTGCTTTGTTTTCAGCATTTTGATTCCCAAGAGCTACTCTTAAAACAGGAACAAAACAATAGGGCTCCATTGCATAGCTGAGTTTCCATACACTGATAAGAAAGCAGAACTACTTAGAACAAGCTGAAATGTCTGGTATGAAGATTTTTACAGAGCTTTCTTTTTTTCCTTCTTACAGGCAACTTCAGGATCACTGGAGAACAACTAAGGAGCGAGCACCCGCCATTTGCTGTTCAGTCATACACTTTACAAAGCCAATACTTAGATCTCCTGTAAGGCAGATGCTAATTATAAGGCATTAAGGAAGCAAATAGTTCCCTAAGCAACTACAGAAGAAAAATCTCACTAAAGAAAAAAAAAAAAGGCTTGTGATTTTAAAGGCCAAATCAAGTGCTCTCCTGGTCTTATTCTCTAAATCAGGAGTGGGAACCTTTTTTCTGCCAAGGGCCATTTGGATATTTATAATATCATTCTCTGGCCATACAAATATCAACTTAAAAGTTAGATTGCTATATTTTGGTCAAACATTTAATTAATTCACCTCTAATGCCTTAGCATTAGACCAAATGATTTTGCGGGCCTTATACAACCCGCTGACCAATATTTCCCACCCCTGTTCTAAACCTATTGGAACCATACTGGGAATGTCAGTGAAGGGTTTTATAGCTTTTGGGAACACTTTGGTCTCTGAACTATAATTAGCAACATATAAAAACTACAGACATCAAATGCCTGCCTTGTGACTTGGATAACTAAATGTAGATGTCTTTAGTATACTTTGTATGTTCTTAATATTTGAAGAGAATTTTTGGAATCTGTGGATTTTATTTTTTCAATCATATTTTACAAATTCCTGTTCTATAAACAATAGGGTTTTGTAGATAGAGAAACTTAAAGTACTTTGACATTTGGTAATGAAATGAAGGGCAAAGGATTTAGAAAAGTAGATGTATCCAAACCCACAACAAACCAAAAACATAAACTCATGTCTGGTGTGTCCAGTGGTCATAGTCAAAGACTTTGTACTAGTCTCAAATTCTAATAAAACTGGATTTGAACACATTTTAAAGTTGTCTTCTGTTTAATTTCATAAAACTCATTGTTTCTTAGATTTGGGTAAACTACCAAAATCAGTGCAAAGTATGATTTTATGATGTAAGACTATAAGAGAACCCACAAAATGCATTAAAAAATAGCTTACCTTGCCCTAGTCTGTTTGGCTTACTGATTAGAGCGCTGGCCCTCAAACTGAAGGGTTTCAAGTTCAATTCCTGGTCAAGGGCATGAACTTTGGTTGCAGGCTGGATCCCCGGCCTGGTTAGTGTGCATGCAGGAGGCAACCAATGGACGTGTCTCTCTCACAGTGATGTTTGTCGCTCTGTCTCTCCCCTGGGTGATGATAACAACAACAAAAAAGTAGCTTACATGTTCACTAATTGGCTAGAGATACTAACCTGAGGGGCTAAATGTAGACATAACCAAAATTTTGCCTAAAAATTGTGTGCGGGGGTCTATAAAGGCATACCTCATTTTATTGTACTTTGCTTTATTGCACTTCACAGATGTTGCATCTTTTACAAATTGAATGCAAGACCCTCCACCAGCAAAAAGATTACTAGTACAACTCTCTTTATATCGGTAGTCTGGAACCAAACCTGTAATAAGTTATGCTTGTCTGATTAAATGTGAATAGTTTTCCAACATGTAAACACGGGATTTCATAGCAGAAGAAGATGTGGATTTCTGCTTCTTGAAAATTTGAAGTATCTCAGAATCCTGGACCTGCACTGCATTTTCATTGCCATCAGTCAGCTAGGCTAGGGTCTGTCCCTTAAGTGGGGCCACTCCTCCAATCTGCAGCAGCATCCAACTTGCCTATTTCCCTTATGTGTGTTACCAGCAAAGCCCACATATGCATTTGAGTTTGCTACCCCTGCTTTAGGCAATTTTCTTAGGACTATCTGTCATAATCTTAGAATTTCTATTATCTCTAGAAAATAAAGTCCTTTGAAGATAGTTCTACACAGGTCATTGGTTGCAGTTATACCATCTCGGAATTATCTACCTCTTTACATCTTTTTTTGTTAGTAAAATGAACCTCCTTATAAATTAGGCACTGTAATGGTTTTCTACTGCTGTTGCAACATCATCACAAACTTAGTGGTTTAAAGCAATACAAATTTTTATTTTCCTACAGTTCTATAGCTCAGAAGTCAAGCAACTTTACTGCACTAAAATCAAGACAGCAGGGCTGTTTCTTTCTGTAAGTTCTCGGTAGATAGGATCTGTTTTACTGGATTTTCCTTCTAGATACTGCTGTGGCTTGGTATCCCTTTCCTCCATCTTCAAAGCCAGCAAAGGCAGCCTTAATTCTTCTATCTCTTAGCACTCTGACCTACTTCTCTTGTACTTTGAAGGACTCAAGTGATTAGTGACGTCTCCATCTCTAGGTTATAACCTTAGGGCTAAATCTATCTATAGACTCTCTTTTGCCATGTAGTCATAGGTTCTGGGGATTAGGATGAGGACCTCTGTGAGGTCATTCTGCCTGCCACAGTTTGCCCACTTGCTCGAAATAAGCCATGTCTATCCCACATGCAAAGTAGGTTCACCCCATCCCAAGATCCCCAAAGTCTCATCCCATCACAATGTCAACTGAAATTCCAAAAATCTTATCTAAATTATATTTCATCATTTAAATTCAGTATGGGTAAGGCTTTATTATAATCCATCCTGAACACAATTATTCCCAATATTTATGCCTGTTCAACATAATTTAAAAACCTGCCCAAAGTTATCCAGCCAAGAAATTATAGAGCTAGAATTTGATTCCAAGCCACTTTCCTTTAAAACTCATTCTCTTTATACTCAAGCCTTTCAGGGTAAGAGAAACCTAGGCCACTTCCAATTTTTGTTTTCTATTTTTAAACAACGATGTTATGGTATATGTATATGTTTTGTATGTGTGGTATATTTAAATGTTTAATATCTTGCACTTTTAACACGAATGTGGTCATACCCTATGTGTGACAAGTAATGGCCAAATCTGATTTGAGGATCCTTGTGCCTGTGAGGCTCAACCTAAATGGCTGTCCTGGCCATCCTGCCCATCTCGACCTCACAACCGGCCCTGTTCTCTGCTGCCCATGACAATGTTCACAGAGAAGCAGGCATCCTTCTCCTCAAGGAGCTCAGCACACGCTTGGGTTGATGAAATGTATGCACACAAGGCAAGGCAGTAGAGCCATCAAGGGCTCAAAGGGAGGATGTAGGAGGGAGAAGGAGCATTGAGGGCTGGAATCATGCTTGTTGCTAAAGGTGAATGGATGTAAAAGAAGAGGATAAGGAGCTGAGTCTAGAAGAGGAGGAATGAGCCCTGTGTGAGGAAACAGTGAAGGGTGGTGGTGAGCCCTGAGCACTCAGGACCTCCCATCTTACCTACAGCTCAAGCTTCAGCACTTCTGTTCCCTCTGCCTGGCATGCCCTCCTTCAAGCTCTTTCCATGGCTGGTTCTTCTTGCCCTTTCAATGTCAGCTCAGATGCTATCTCCCCAGAAAGGGATGCCCCAACCACTCTACCTGAACATAAAATCTCCAGGCTATCTTCATCCAATTTCACTGGCACACTTACGGTTATCTGAAAACTGTCATTTCTTTTTTCACATTCTACCAGTAGGATGCAAGCCCCATGGGGGTAGAAGCAGTGTTTCATTTACTGCTATATCCTGAGCACTGAGACCATGTTTGACACAAAGGGGCTATTCAATGGATATTTATGAAATGAACGGAAAAACCCTCAATATCCTTACATAAGAGTTGTATTAACAAACCCTTGATGCTATGTTGTCTTCTACATACTACCAAAGTGTGTGCCATGTTATTTTTTTTAAGTATAGAAGTCTATACATAAGTTTTCAGTCACAGACTTATTTCTCCTGTGGACTATGTCAGAAGCTTATCGTTTGGTATGGGCTCATTAATCATATACTTAGACAAACTAATTGATGATTTGGGCTTTTTTTCTTTTCATAGGAAGATGCAGCATTAATTACCCCATTTAGCAATGGTGTTTAGCCTTTTTTTCTCTGACTAACAATCTCCGAATGCTAAAGAACTTCTCTTCAGAAAGACTAGCATACAACAAATGTGCATACAATTTCAGAAGAGATTTCTGGATCTTCTGAAACCCATTAGGGGCCCCGTTTAAAGAACCCTGTCATATGTGAGTCAAGATGTATGGGAAGTAGCTGGTGGCTATTTCACTTCATTTTCTGAAATAGGAGGGCATTAACAAGCTGGGCAACTAGTTAATCTTTTAAATGTTACAACAGGGTTTCTAGGAAACACCAGAGACCATTGCTACTTTGTCCAAGGCACATCCACACATTGCACAAGATCTGTTTTCTGTCTTTCTAAAAACATTTCAGGAAAAAAAATGTTTCATAATATTATTTATCCACTTAGTAGATGCCTTTTTAAAAAAGTGTATGTGGAATAGTGACATAAACCAGATACAGAGGACAAATATTGTATGATTCCACTTATACGAGGTACCTAGAATAGTCCAATTCATAGAGACAGAAAGTAGACTAGTGATCACTGGGGTGGCGGGGAGTTTTTGCTTAATGGCTGCAGAGTTTCTTTTGGAGATGATTAAAATAATTTGGGTATAGATCGTTGTAATGGGTCCACCGCATTGTGAATGTATTTGATACACCAGATTGTACATTTATGAATGGTTAAAATGATAAATATGTTATATATATATTTTCCCACCATAAAAAGGTTATTTCCTTAAAAAAGGTACAGGTGGGAGAAAGTGTACATATGATGTGTGGGTGTCTTGTGCTGGAATAGGAAAGACCTATCATAGAAAATGGAATAGGTAAGAAGGCATATGGTGAAAAGTTTCCTCTCCTCGGACTCTCAGTTTCCCTCTCTAGAGGAAACCTGTATTACCAGTTTCCTGTGTTTCCTCATGTATCTTTCCCAGTGTTTATACAAAGTGTAGCATCCTAAACTCCATGCTTATAAGGAGACCTTTCCGTATCAGAACACAAACAGTTTTTGCATTCTTTTGTACTGCTGGCTGTGTGGTATGAACGTTCGGTTCACCAGTCCTCTACTGATGGACTTTGATGTGATTTCCAACCTTTTCCAATTGCAAACAATTCTGCAATGAATAACCACATACATAATGTCATTTCACAAATGTCAGTTGATCATTTCTTTATTATGAAACCACCAAGATAACTAAGCCCCAGGAAATGAGGTAATGGGAGAAGGTCATGGCAAGCCATCCTGGCTGAAGAGTAACCCTTTTGTGCAGAATCCATCACCCGATGTCATCTCTATTTAAATTCAACCATTTCCACTCTGCTCATTACTTAATGAAGCGTGTTTGTGTGAGCCCTGCAAGGCTGCCAGAAGCTTCATACTCACAGAGATTAGTTATTACTTGCAAGAAAGCCCAGGGAAAGGCCATGTGTTTGTGACAAAACTAAGGATGCAGTCACGGTTACTTTACAGTCCTGCCCGTGCTCAGCAGGAAAGGTGTGCATTCCTGTTTTTGTTTTCATCGCTGAGCTTTTTGGGTGGTTGAGGATGTGGTAGACAGCTTCACGTGCTATTGGAAAACATGCCTCAGAGGTTGCTTAATGAGGGGCATTTGTTTATTTTTTTAATAATTCACACAGAGACAATAAAGAAGCTGTGAGACACAGAGATCTACTGAATATGGTTCTGAGCACTGATTTAAACCTGTATCAGTCTGAGAGATATCCATATATAAGCTCAAGGAAATGGTCATCTACTTAAAATACTTATATCTATATGCTATAGCGCTATGTATAATGTTTACCTAAAAGCACAACCAGAAAAATTCCTTGCACATGACAGGTAGAAGTATTATAGAACTAGGAAATAATCTAATGAAACTGAAGATTGATTAGCCTTCAATGCCAAGATCCCTCCTAGGCATATCATAGCAAGAAGAATTGTCATTACAAAAATAGATCACTGTGATGTACCTTTCAGCGAAAGCTGTAGGATAATCATGAGTTTATGCAGGATTCGTCTAACTGATAAATATAAAATAATCATATTATGGAATCATGAAGATGAAATGTACTTGAGTGAGCATTTAGCCAAACAAGCCTTTTGATAAATGAAGAAATTGAGGCAGGTAAGGTTAAGGTAAACCAACATACCTGAGCAACGTTGTGCTAGGGCAGGTTCATACAACCCCATGGGAGGTGATGTTCAGGAATTTTGCAAGCTGATTGGCAGGTTAAAATTGGCCCCATTGGGAGGGCTTACACTGTGGAAATCTGTCATTGCTACAGATCAGGGTAATTCTCTTTCCCCAGGGAGTCTGTTGTCAAACATTTGCCAGCATACCATTTTATCTAAGGCTATTCAACCAATTCAAAATAAAGACAAGGTGCCCTACTAGTTTGGCTCAGTGGATAGAGCGCCAGCCTGTGGACTGAAGGGTCCCATGTTCTATTCTGGTCAAGGCATGTACCTTGGTTGTGGGCACATCCCCAGTAAGGGGTGTGCAGGAGGCAGCTGATCGATCGATGTTTCTAACTCTCTATCCCTCTCCCTGCCTCTCTGTAAAAAAAAAAAAAATCAATAAAATGTATTTAAAAAAATAAAGACAAGGTCTGCCTGGTCCATTTAAATATAGATTTTTATTTTTTAATTTTTATTGGACTTCTGAATTTTTAAGTCACTTTTGTATATATAGATATACATTATTGTCACCTCAGAGAAATCCTTTGAGGTAAGACAGGGATATTATTTCTCCCTGCCTCATTTCAAAGATGAGAACATTTAGGCACATGTAGATGACATATTTTACCCTAGGACACACAAGTAGGTAATGGAAAAACCCAAATAGATGTTGGTTCTGCCCAGGACACACTGTACCTTTGGCAAAAGAGAAAAAATTACTAAGCAGGAACAGAAAGTCAACAATGTTACCAATGCAATGGTACCTCTATGGCTTTTCTATCTGAAATCATCATTTGGTTCCTGACTTCATAGTTTAAAAAATCCCTCAAGAAGTACTTAGGCTGAATGGAATAGTGAAGAGTCTTATTTTTCCTGAGTGAATCCAATTAATTATTATGTCATAGCAGAGCTTTGGTCTGGCCTGCGCTTTTATTCCTACTTATTTGACAGGGCACAGGTTATCAACTTAGGGACTATGTTCATAGTTCTACCCCATGGCACCAGTTCATTATTGTTTCGATTAGGACTCTCTCAATTGCAAGTACAAAATGTGACTCAAACTAACTTGACCAAAACAAGTTCGTATAACTATAAAGTTCAGTAGATTCTCAGGCAAGGGTGGCTTGAGGGGTTCAAACATCTTTTTAGGACTCTGTCTTGCTCTCCACCTTTCTTGACTCTAAAGTCTACCCTTGTGGTGTTAAGATGACTCCCAATATCTTCAGGCTTACAATTTTAGTTTCAATTTTGGTGCAATAAGGGGCTCTATCTTCACAGTGTTTTCATAGAAGTTAGGAATTTAGCAATAAGGGCTCTGATTGTATCACATTCCCATCCCTGATGCACTCACCATGGCCAACAGGGTATGATCTTTGCCCTGGCCCAAGTCATGTGTTTGCCTCTGGAGTCAGGAGTGGAAACAGCCTACCAAATCAGATGGGTTGGTGTGAGGGGTAGGGTCACCAAGAAAAATCAGAATTCTCTTATGAGAAGAAATGGGGAGGGGCAGACTAGTTGCTAGGCAGACAAAATCAATAGATTTCTACTCCATAGGAACTGAATAGCTCAATAGATATTTGTTAAATTAATGAGTGAAGAAATGAATCAAAGATTATAGAAACGAAATCACCATCACCTTTTTACTCCTGATAACACTATTTCAAACAATTCAAGGGTAGTTTTTCTTTCTCTTTCTGGTGAAACTTACAAAACACTCTATCACTCCAAAAAACAGAGGACTTTACACACCCAAGGAAACCACCATCAGTTCTAACCCATGTCAAGATTCGTCCACTAGAATTATAGCTCTGTGCGATAGGAGGCAAGTGAGGCTTTCCCATTGTCCCAGAATCTAGCTAAATCATAAGGTTAAAAATGAAAGATGTCAAATACTCCCATATTCTAAAGAGAATAGACATAGTCTCTAAGAGATTGGAGTAAGAATTTCCCTTCAGGGTTTATTAGGAGCTGGTAGACCTATTGTCCTAGTAGCAACCCTATCCCATCACTCTTCCCCAGCCTGCATAAGATACGGCTGAGGAGTTGGAGTTTGCATTGCCATTGTGAGTTACTCAAATCCCTCTCCTGAATCTATATGACTGTATTTAGCCTGTCAGAACCACATTCCAGCTCCTGCTATGACCACACCTCTTATGTCTCCTGCCCACTACCCCTCCCCCCTCATCCAACCCTCCCTCCCCCTCCCCAGCTGAGCCAGATTTTCCATTCAGATCTTAGGCCTCCCGGTGCTTTGGCCAAATAACACTTTCCCACTTCACTGGTTTTGTTCTCCTGTCTCCTGCCTAAAATACACTCTGCCCCAGTACCCTGCCTTCTGAGGGTAATAGCAACTCCTCTCTCAGGCCCAGCTCAAAAATCCTTTCAGAAGTGTTCCCAGTGGGAGGGAATCTCTTCATTTTGGGGCTTCCATGAAATTTAACTTTCTTGTAGCACTTGCCACTTTCTGCTCTAGGTTACAGAAATTTGTGTTTGATCTACCACCATATAACACAGTGGTTCTCAACCTTCCTAATGCTGCGACCGTTTAATACAGTTCCTCATGTTGTGGTGACCCCTCAACCATAAAATTATTTTCATTGCTACTTCATAACTGTAATTTTACTACTGTTATGAGTCATAATGTAAATATCTGATAGGCAGGATGTATTTTCATGGTTACAAATTGAACATAATTAAAGCATAGTGATTAATAAAAAAAAGCAATATGTAATTATATATGTGTTTTCCGATGGTCTTAGGCGACCCCTGTGAAAGGGTCGTTCGACCCCCAAAGGGATCGCAATCCACAGGTTGAGAACTGCTGGTATAACAGATGCCCCAGGTGCTAGACAGCCCCTAAAACAGAGCCCATTCAATGGGCCACAGCTAATTCTTGTTGTATTGTGTTGTAGCAAGACATCTTTTTAAAGAGTACTAATTTGTGTCTTTTTTTTTTCTTTTGCTACTTTAGAGAAATCAGAAAGAATACTGGCCATTGAAAAAAATTTTTTCTGATTATATTTCCCTGTCCGATTTCAGGGGCTTCTGAACAATCTCTTCTACAACCAACAGGCAGGTTGTGGCTGAGGGAAAGACAAGGTGGGGCACAGACTAGAAGGGGGTAAAAAATCTCTTCTTCCCCAGCAGAAGGGTGTAAAATGCAGAGCAAGTCTGAGCATTTCTGTAGGGGAGTAGGGCTGCTTCCTCCAGGTGGAAGCAGGAGGCAGCCTAAGGGACCTTCTCTATTAAACAGAAGAGATTATAGTAGATGTTCAGGGGTTGGGTAGGGTGGGAGGCAGGCTCCTAGAAGCCTTCGTGGATGGTAGCTGAATGGAAAGGACCTGGAAGTATTGGAAAAGAGTGAACTTGTGGTACACCTCGGAGGGCTGTACTGAGAACTGATGTCAGCTTTGGCACAAAGCAGGATCTTTCCAAGGACCACGCAGACTTAAGCAACAAGCTTATCAGTGTCTACAAGGTGAGCTGACCTAGAGGCATTTACTTCCTCAGCATCGCATAAGCTTCTCAGACATTTGTGTAACCCTGAGAGGGGGAAGAAAGCCCCTCCAATAAGGACTAACATTGAGTTTCCCACCAGTAGGGTATTGGCCAAGACTTGGAATTAATCTGGTTCACAGAGAAATAAAATAATACAGCTTCCAATCTTTCATAAGATCCCGGCTGTTGTGTTGATTCAAAAAGGGATTTTCTTTCAAGCTTAGTTCTGATTCATAGATTTACACTCCACTGAACCACAGGGTAAGAATCTGCTGGGAGCAACTGGGTTTCTAACTCAAAAAGGTTTGAATTGTGAGCAAGAGCACAGACAAATAATATAAAAACAGAGGATGATGTCATCCAGGAGTCAGCTGAGCCCCTGCAGGCTATGGAGCTGAGAGCTGCACTTTGCCTTGTCTTCTTCTGAAAATGTGCACTTCTGCATTATGGCAGCTTATAAAATAGTCATTTTTGGTCCCTGGCAGGCAATAGACACTTATCAGAGGTTCAAATTTTACACTGTCATCAACAAATACAGTAGTTGTATACCTCCTATAAACATATGTTAAATATAGAAGCCTTCAAATCTTTGTCAGGTAAGGAGATGAATAAGTGTTATGGGATGCCTTGGTGTTTTTAGAAACTTTGATGACATTTTAAAAATTGAGAAAATAATATGATTTTTTAAAATGTAGGCACTTTGTGAATTTACTTTTGCAAAAAAAATAACTCTTTATTTTGGAAAATATTTTCAGACAGTCTTTTAATAACATAAGTGACAATCAAGGGACCCCCCTCCCTTTTGGGAAAACTGGGATGCTATCATTTATTTCTATACAGATGTTGAGATAAATAAGCTAAATGCTCTGGGTGATCATGAGAATTGATTTTATGTCTCTGCAGACTTCGTTGTTACTTTGGAATAAATGGATCTTTTCTCTGGATAGATGGCGTGCATGGTCAAGCTGGGGCCCATGGGAGACTAGCTACAGAGCCTATAGGAGAGACAAGACAGTCTCACAGTCACCTCCCTCTGCAGAAGAAAGGGTGAGAGGTGACTGGCCTGGCTTGACACGACTTTGTAGGCATTTTTCTCTCCGTGTTGTTCAAGACAGAGTATGCCACGCTTCTGGTAATGCAGGTGGACTGTGTTTCTTTGTGAGTGTCCTGCTGGAGCCAGAGGCCAGATCACATCAGGAGACAGAGGGAGGGATGGGGTCAGCAGGCTTTCGCTGAAGGGACTGTATGTTTCCTCTCAGTCACTCTGAGAAGAGGCAGGTTGTGGCTGAGGGAAAGACAAGGTGGGGCACAGACTAGAAGGGGGTGAAAAATCTCTTCCTCTTCCCCAGCAGAAGGGTGTAAAATGCGGAGCACGCCTGAGCATTTCTGTAGGGGAGTAGAGCTGCTTCCTCCAGGTGGAAGCAGGAGGCAGCCTAAGGGACCTCAGAGCAGGTCTGAGTTTGGAGTTTCAGGGGAGCCATATGCAGCAGTACGATGAGGCACTGTACCAGCAAAGTCCATTTCACTGCGCCCAAACCCTCAGTGATGTTGCAGACTTCTGATTGGAAGCAAGTTCTGTCTGACTCCATAGTGTGTGCCCAGGCACACTGCTGTTCTGCCTCTCCAGCAGGTTTTTCTCACACTTGAGCAGACCAGATGAGTATCCTGACTTCAGGCTGATCTGTTCTGATGCCGAGAGCCAGCAAACTGAGCCCTTGGGCATAAAGCTGAGACTCCGAATTCCCCTGGCAAATGGCCCTTATTTTAAAAGTTCTTATTTTTCCATTCCGCTCACGGTAATTTTCGAACTTCTCCTACTTCTAATAAAATAGATATTTTTGTATTATTATTTAAAACAAGATACAAAGGGTTATTATTGCCTTTCTATTTAACCTGGTGACGTTTTTATTTCCTCACTCTCTAAATGACAGCTTTAGGATGCAATTACCTTTCTTATCTCCCACCCTCTCCCAATTCCCATTTTTTGAGATATATCTAGGAATAGGCATAGTACTTATTTTTCTAAGATGGCCTGGAACTCAGTACACCTTTTCAAGGTGATGACTTCAGTCTTTATTTAAACCAGACTGTTGTCCTTTGTTTTGAGATACCTCTTCCACTTGACTATCATACCATTCATTAGATTATCAGTTTCATCTTTCCTCTTTTTCCATTTTTTCACTGAATTACTGAGCTTCAAAATAATCCCTTTTAGGCCCAGAAAGTCCCCTTGATGGTGTAATAGAATCTCTTTGAGTGCTGATTTATTATTAAATTTATATGGTCTTCTGTCTCCTCTAGCAATTACTACTATAGAAGCTAACCCAATTCTGGGTGTTCTGGTTGCTATTCATTCTTTTTTTTCTGCTAGGTTGCCTAAGACCATTTCTTTGTCCACTGTTGGCTTTGTCTGCCCCTGAGGTTTTAGTCAAAATGATAGAGTGAGTGACATTACAAATGCAGTGGTCTCTGCTCTGGTGGCCCTGTGGTGGACAAGCAGGCAGACTATGACCCTTCCTTGATCTAGAACCAGAGAGGAGCTTTCTGTTTCCATCCTTCTCACCAGTAAAGGCTGTGTTCCTTGGGGAAAGAGAGCAGGCTGTGTCCCTGGTTAGCTGGGTGCCCCGGTGCCCAGCAGTTTTTCCTGGGCCATGTGAAAGCAGATTGGCATAGTCTGTCCTCTCAGGTCCTGGTGCAGTAACCACAGAATGAGCCCAGGTGCATTGCAAGAAAAAGGTCTCTCTTTTCTTGGTCTCTGCCTCTGATTCATATTTGCTTTCACTTCCAATTTTAAAATTTTAATCTCACTGAAATGTGCTTCAGTTTTTAAAAATACCCAAGCTTTTTATTTATTATTTATTTTTTTGCTCTAGAACCATTTTTTCTCAAGCAATCCACCATGAATTATTATGACCTGGCGGTGGAGGCATTGGAGCCTGGACTTGCTAAAAGTATTCCCAAATCCTAGCTGAACCTTAGTGAATCAACAACTAATGGGGGGTGGAAGCCTGGAATCAGCAGCTTAAATATGCTTCGTAAATGATTTTTAAGTACATGCACTAAAAGTTGCGGAACACTGCTATAGGAATATGAAAACGCATACATTTTTTAGAATAAAAACTTAAAACATAGCTTCATTTAATTTCCTTGTGGGTTTTTAAATATAAATTTATGGCTCTTGAAACTAGCAGTTTTCTTTTTTTATTGATGTCAGAGAGGAAAGGAGAGGGAGAGAGACATAGAAACATCAATGATCAGAGAGAATCATTGATCAGCTGCCTCCTGCATGCCTGGGCATGTGCCCTGACGGGGAATTGAACCATGACCTCCGTGATTCATGGTCGATACTCAACCACTGAGCCACACTGGCTGGGTAAAACTAGCAGTTTTCTAAGTTCTCAAGATCTTTCATGGAGTCCACAGGTCAAACATTTTTTTTAAAGAAATTATACAGTTTTATGATTTTCTCTGTTGCTTCTTCATTCACTACGAATAATTTCACAATAAAACACTTTCAGGCAGCTTCTCTGCTACTTTCTTTGGTTTCCACTTCTTTAAGCAACAATGGCTCCATCTTTAGTAACAAGCCTTTGCTTGTTGAACTATAAGGAAAGCTCATACCACAAAGGGTCCTTGGGAAGGAATGAGTGGCACGTATGCAATGATAGGGGTGTTGGATGTGTGCCCAGGCTACTGCACAGCCACCACACCTTGATCACGTTTCACTGTTCTCATGACATGATTAAAATCTTGTTTCTTTCCCAAATTCTGTGTTCTGTGCCTACAAACTTCATTGATAACAGCGTGCAGATTGGCAGCTATCTGGTCACTTGACATATCTAGAGTTGCTATTTTGGTCTCGAGAAAGTTCTCCCTTTCTTCATCTACCTTAATTTCAATTCCAGTTTTGAATAACTCAAGATTTTGGGATGTGATGGCCAATAGAACTTTCAAGTAAGCTTTGGAAATCTTTTTTCTTTTACTTCTTTAATGGATTAAGCTCTGGCATTATTTCTGGTTCAGCTACATAAAAGTCTGATTTAATTTTATCTTCTGAATCCAATTAGTTCCTTCTGCAAACGCAGCTACATGTTTTTCTGCTATTTTACTCTCTGATGCCTGCCCTGTAAATACAGCAACTTTATTGATTTCTGAAAGAAATGATGTGGCAAACTAATAACACTGGCAAATGGCTCCACTTTTTTCTTCTTCCCCAGTGCCATATCCAGTGTCAAATCAAGATAAAAAAAAACTTTGCTTTGGATATGTAAAGTTCAGATTTGAAATTTCTTAAGTAAATGAATAGCTTTCTCCACCTCGTATATCTGCCTTGGGTATAAGTGTTTTAAGTAAACATCATCTTCGGGTTTGCTTTCCATAAACTGGTATGACTTCATTTTTTCTACCTCATCTTGTTTTTCATTTGATGCTTTTTCTTTGGCACCTTCTCTTTGTTTTCTTTTCAGGCTTCCTAACAGCAGCAGCAAAATGTCTTTTAGGCACATGAACACACGCAGAACAAGGATAAAGAGGTGTCTGATAAGCCATCTTGGGAAGACTATGCCTTTGAGGTCTCAAGACTCTACCAAGGGATCTGAGGGCCGCTGCCATGCTGACCATTCCAGATTGTGTTCCAAACTACTTTTTTTTTATAATAGGGAGATGTCATTTGAGTTTTTTATACTCATTCTCTTACGAATATGCAGTGGCATTTTCCAGAGGCTAACTGATGAGTGATATCACAACAAACCGAATGCAGAAACAAGAAGGAGGATCTAGCTTTCTTCTATTAAGCTAGACCTTAAAAAGAATCAAAAATGTAAAACAATGCCACTCTTCTCATTATATATATCCTGTTTTGAAAAATAGAGTTATTTTTTATAAAAATGATATTTATGTTAACATATTGTTGTTTTAAAATAAATTAAGCATTAACATATTTTAATTACTTAGTTTTAATATCCAATATCAATGAATATGATGCACATATCAATAGATATAATTTGCATAAACAAAAGCTGTTTGGGATGTTAAATAATTTGTAAGACAGTAAAGTTGTCCTGAGCCAAAAAGTTTGAGGACTGTTGTCTCATCTGTATTTTTCCTGTATAAAAGAATCCTAGAGGGTTGCAATGAAAACTCTCTCCTCATCCTCGATCCACTGTACATTCTGATCTTTGTGATTTATGACCAACCAACTGCTTGACCAGGTAAACAAATATACTATTGGGACTTTGGTGAAGCCCCTTGTCTACTCAAGAGTAAACAGTGATAGTTTCTATGAAGACTAAATAAATTTTAAAAAAAACAACTTGAAAACAAGCTCTCAGAATTTCATTCAAGTAGCCAAGTTTAGTCAACACTGAAAGAAGAACAGATGGAACATTATTAAAATAAAGATGTCTTAGGCATGCATAATATGACACAGTAAAAGCAGCGCTGTCTTTGAAGCAAGCATTTTTAGAGATAAGATTTTTATTTCTTGCTCTCTGATCTTGGGAAAATCAAACTTCTCTGGGACTGT
The DNA here is from genome assembly GCF_000147115.1 of Myotis lucifugus. NCBI lineage: Eukaryota > Metazoa > Chordata > Mammalia > Chiroptera > Vespertilionidae > Myotis > Myotis lucifugus. The sequence goes on from NW_005871048.1 coordinate 11,567,621, forward strand.
TTTCTCATCTGGGGTTTATATTAAAATCTAACATTTACTCATTCATTCATTCTTTTACTCAACAAATATTAAACATCTTGGCTTCAGACACATTAAGTACTGAAGATATAGAGGTAAATGATCTTACGTCTGACTTGGAGGTATTCACAGGCTATGAGGAAGATAAATATATTTAAATTATTTAAGTTATTCTGACTAAACTATCTCCCCATATCACAACTTTTTATCTCTTTACCTGCTAATTTTTCTTCATAGCAGTCATCATCACATGATGTGTTATATATTTAGGTACTTAGTTGGGATGGGGAGGGAACTTATATCTATCCTCCTCACTAAACTATAAATTTCAGGAGGACAGGGACTTTAAGACAATGTTTTTCCTGACACATGACTGACATTCAGTAAATATTTGCTGAATGAATGAAATAAAAAGTGGGGGGGGGGCTAAATACATATATTAGGGAAAGAAAGAGGAAAAAGAAGAAAAGAGAGAAAGATAATGCATAGGACAACAAATCAATGTATTTATTGAGAAAAGAAAAATCAATTGAAGTTAGGTAAAGTATTAAAGAGACAGAAAGAGTATTCCAGGAAGAGGGAAGAGCCTGTACAAAGATTTAGAAGTGTGGATACAGAGAGCTGAAATGTGTTATCTGTAGGGCAGGGGAGGGGTGCAAGAGATGGGCAGCTCTATCATTCTATGAATATAAGAAGGAATGAGGAGCTTTGTGCTGTGAGAGGTCAGGACTAGATGTGCTGCTCTGGAATGTGGATTGTTTTGAGCAAAGGGCGATTTAAGCTGTGGGCTCAGGAGAAGCTTCTGCCCCTTCCCTGACTACCTAAAAGAACTCGAATTGTCCATAATGGGAGACTATCAGAAATCACCTCTTTGACCTGTCTGTAGGCCAGGAAAAACTTCTATTTATTAAACACCTGCTTTTCTTATCATACTGTAATGACCCTTTGAAGTCCCCAAGGCACCCTCCCTCATCCTAGTTCAGAATGTCTTATATACCATGTTCCCTTTCTGTCCCTGAACCTCTCTGGTGCAGGTGGTGTCTCTGACTGTGTCAAGTATGCAGAGTTCCCAAACATATGTATGTATTAAACTTGGTTATTTTCTCTTGCTAATCTGCCTCATGTCTATGTGACTATTAGAACAGCCAGAAGATCCTTTGGGGTAAGGGAAAGTTCCTTCTCCCCCCACAGTGCACCTTTCACTTTGCTACCTGAGTGAGCAATGTGGACTTCCCCGTGACCTGTACTGATATACGTAGGAATGTTTGTGGCTATTGAAAGGGAAAACTAATGTTTTCCTTCTCTACGCACACACTACTCTCAATACCTCACTTCTGGTCACAAAATGTGTGGGTTTTTTTCTCACACTGACCAATTCTCCCAAACTTGCTGGTGTCCTACAATTTAACTCAATCCTGACACTATCTACCTGGAGTTAGCCTCAGATTCCATAGCTTAAAGGCATCAGTCCTACAAGATGGCCCACTCACTTCAGACATCAATTGCAAGTCCAGTTCCTTACTTGAGCCTCTGAATGATTGGCTATCTATTGGAGGTTCCTACAGCCCACTCCTCAGCCTTGATAATTTGCTAGACTGACTCACAGAACTCAGTAAAATGTTGACTTCTTAGGTTAGCAGTTTATTATGAAAGGGTACATCTCAGAAACAGCTGAATGTAAAAGGTGCAAAAGGTAGGCAAGTGGAGAGGGGCACAGAGCTTCCACGTCCTCTCCAGGCTCATCATCCACATATTCATCAACCTGGATGCTCAGTAACCCTGAGCTCCATACTGTAGGGATGTTTACGGAGGCTTCATTCCAAAGGCATGATTGATTAAATCACTGGCCTGTGGCAATTCTACCTCTAGCCCTAGCCCCCTCCTGGGAGGTTGGAGGGTGGAGTTGAGAGTTCAAACCCTCCAATCTCAAGTTGGTTTCCCTGGCTATCAGTCCCCATCTAGGGGCTTTCCAAAATTCACCTTATTGACATACACTCAGCTGCGGTTGAGGGGCTCTTTATGAATCACAAAAGATACTCCTTTCACTTCTAGAACTAGGCCAAAAGCACAAAAGATGCTCCCACTTCTCTTATTACTTAGGAAATGACCGTGGTTTTAGGAGCTGTGTATGGCAGGAAGACCAAATTCATATATGTTATTATAAATCACAATATCACAGCCATCATCTAACAATGTTGATGATAGTATTATCATGACTGTGGTTAATGTATACTGAGTTCTTACTACGTGAAAAGCAACGTCAATCACTTTTGACAGAAATGAGAGGCCAAAAGCTTTATGGGGAGGTCTTTTTAGGAATTGCTAATCCGGAAGACCCAGATTTTGGTAGAAACCCAACTATATTCCAAGGGGAGAGGAAGGGAACCAAATTTATAAAGACAGAAAAGGGGGGCTTCCAAAAGAATTATGTAAGTTGCTTTGAAAGAGCTGTATTTGGTGCTGGCAAGCAGACTTACACTGCGCTCTATACATGGTTAATTGCTTATGCCTTTTGCTAAGTAAAAATTTATTTTTTGATAGAGAGCTCAGTGATGCCGAGCCAGTTCCAGGAACTGGATCAGAATGTAGCCATTTGGTTTAACTCAGTTCAAAAGTTCAGGCTCATATAAGGGGCGGGGGGGGGGGGGTAGTGAGTTAGCTCAATGCTTCCCAGAGGCCTCTCAGCTCCATTTTACATTGCTCTCTTGACAATACCAACTCCATTGATCTGTGTGTTTTTTTCCATAGCACTTAACATACATTATCTCACCTTCAAATAACTTCATCATGAGTTAGAGACAGTTATTGATTCCCATTTTATATAAGGACATCGGTGCTCAGAGGGGTTATGAGACTTTCCCAAAGTAAGTGACAGAGTATTTTAATAAGATCCCCACTTGATTGCTGTGCACACTGGTCTACAGAAGTGTCTTGTAATCACTAGTGTCATCTGTTTTCCAGAATACATCGTGGAGGAAAAAGGGGCCACATACCAAATTTGACAAGCTCAGGGGAGGCCAGCATGGTGGCCTTACAAACTTAGAGGCCTCCCCCAAAAAAACCTACATAGGATGGTCTGAAATTAAAACTTTCTAACTAAAAGTGAGTCATGGCAGGTAGTCATGTCCTAGGGCAGTATCTGCCCTGACAAAGGTCAATCTTTACCTTAACTGAACCTGTCTATTATCTTTTTGCATCTAAGATGACATACCTTTGGAATGTCAGGGTAATTTTCTTTTACCAGACCCTTCACGGCACAATCCCTGCACCAGAACTTGAGATCACAGAACCCCTCATTATTACTGCTATTGTGTTAATTATTAACTGTTAACTATCCTATACCCAATTATGTAAAAGAAATAAATGTTTCTCTTCTTTTTACTTTTTATCCAATTCCAGAGATTTCCTTGTTTTGATGTCTCTTGCCTTCAATCCTTTGAGATTTTGCTTCCTAGCAGTTGTTGTTAGTTTTGCTCAAATAAACTCATAAGAATTCTCTACAGATATGGATGTTTGTCACAGCGACAGCATAATTTTTACTTCCATGAGTAAAAATGAGAGGTAAGCAGAAATTGCTGGATGAGGGCTTTAGGAAAAATTCTTCATAAAAGGAAAGCTTGGCTTGCTTGCACTTTTTTTACTTTTGTCATCGTGTCCTAACCTTTTTACTTCTGCCTGGAATGTGGACAAGAAGCTGTGGACAAGTGGAGCTGTCTTCTTATAACCAGGAGAACTAAAACCACATCAAGAGGATGGTGAAGGGAAAGTAAAAAGAAGTTGGTATTCCTAATGGGATTGTTGAACTGTTATACCAAACTGGGACTGCTTATATCCAAACTCCATGCTGTGTGAGAAGAATTGAGTCTGTTCCGATGAAGCCATTGTAGTCAGGCTTCCATTACATGCAGCTGAAATTATTCCCGAAGCAAGCCACAAATACACATTCACATCACGGCAGGCAAATGTTGGTTTTCATTCCTTCTGTAGGTGTGTATTTCCCCGATTGCCAAAATTTAACTACATACTGTATGGCTTTTAAAAGTAAATTTTAAAAGGCTTGTTTACAATAATGTTTAATCATAACTGTGTAGTCATATGACCAGGAATAATGACTAAATCTATGTTAGATTTTGTTTTTTTCCTTTGTTTTTAACTAAGCCCATCAAGTGACTTCTATAAGCAGCCAAAATTAGTATTGATACAGTGCTTACCCAAACAGTACTTTGTTTTCAAAAATGAAATAACTGAGATAGAGCTTTATAATAGAAACACTTAAAATGTCAGATGTCAGGCAATTCTCATTTCTGATACTCCTTAATTTTTATTTAGGCATCAGAATGAATCTGTATCCAGCATTTTGAATCTACGTATAGAGCCAATAGCAAGCAGGTTGTCCCTGGCCAATTTTGCTCAGTGGTTAGAGCTACGGCCCGAGGACCAAATGGTCATGGGTTCGATTCCCTGTCAAGGGCTTATACCTCAACTCAAAGCCTCATACTTTGGTTGCAGGTTCAATCCCCCAGCCCCAGTTAGGGCACAAGTGGGAGGCAGCCAATCAATGTGTTTCTTTCACATTGATGTTTCTCTCTCTCTCTCCCTCCTCCTCCTCCCTTTCTTCCACTCTCTCTAAAAATCAATGGAAAAAAATATCATTGGGTGAGGATTTAAAAAAAAGAAAAACTGAGCAGGCTGGCCTGAGAGGGCTTCTTTCCTTCTAGGCAGTGTGATTTTTCTGGGGCCAGGCATTCAAGGTAGGGTAAGGAATGGAAAGACACTCTTGGAGTTCGGGATAAGAATTCCAATACAGAGGCCATTTTCTAGAGAAGCCGCAGAATTCATTTTAAGGTCACAACAGCCCGAGCAGGGGTCCTCAAACTACGGCCCGCGGGCCACATGCAAATCCAAATATTGTGTTTGTTCCCGTTTTGTTTTTTTACTTCAAAATAAGATATGTGCAGTGTGCATAGGAATTTGTTCATAGTTTTTTTTAAACTATAGTCCGGCCCTCCAACGGTCTGAGGGACAGTGAACTGGCCCCCTGTTTAAAAAGTTTGAGGACCGCCCTGACTGGTTTGGCTCAGTGGATGGAGCGTTGGCCTGCAGACTGAAAGGTCCCAGGTTCGATTCCAGTCAAGGGCATGTACCTTGGTTGCAGGCACATCCCCAGTAGGAGGGTGTGCAGGAGGCAGCTGATCGATGTTTCTCTCTCATCGATGTTTCTAACTCTCTATTCCTCTCCCTTCCTCTCTGTAAAAAATCAATAAAATATATTTTTAAAAAAAAGTTTGAGGACCCCTGCGTGTGCTTTGGGGAACGATGGAGGAGAGGCTGCATTCACATCGTGGCATAAAGAGAACTGAACAGAGAACCAGTAGGAGAATGGGAATTTCCTCCCAGAGGCTCTGGGTTTGGAGCTTCCAGAGTAACATGGGATGGGACTATAATTTTTCATTTGGGTGTTAGTAAACAGTTTGATACTAGGAGTTTGGAGGATTTTGGAGGGACTGGGGTTGCATCTGTAAAATCACGTCGCTCATGTGACTGGCAGATGGTAAATATCCACTATAAGCTTGTCAAATGTGAATGTGGTCATTTGGTCTGTGCCCAAGGCAAGCTTAAGTAAAACACAAAAGCTTATTGAGAATATAAATCAAAACAGCAGTTCGGTCAAGCCAAACTGTTGAAATTAAAGATTCAGAACGAACAAGCACATCGGGAGCACCTGCTTTGTGCCGAGCTCTGCTACGTACTTTTACACGCATTTTCACCTGTGCCTCGTTAACAGTCCTCTCCATGGAGATGGACCTTGTTTATCTGGCCAAACTTGAGGCCCATTGCTGCTCCTTCTGAGGACCTCCCTGCTGACCATGCCCAGGATGTTCTGCCCTGCGGAGGAGCCCAAGGAGCTGACCAGCTGGCTCTGAGCGTGTGTTCCATTGTCTCGCCTTCGCTCCCCACACGGCTTCTGGGTAAGAATGACTTTTTTCCTTCTTATCTGTGTAGTGCTTTGCATTCCTACTCGGAGCTATATTTATGCCTGAAACATTTAATGCCCTCCTATGGGTGTCTTTCCACTGAGAGAGTTACCGCATATTCATTCCACAAGATTTGACATCTCATTTAAGGGAATGAGTGGGAAGAAGCCATGCAACAGAGAAACTGAGGTAAATACAGACTCATCCTGAATTATAGTTATGTGTTGTAATGTTTGGGGTTTTTTTTCCAATTACGGTTGACATATATTAGCTTCTAATCACTATGATATAGTGATTAGACATTCATATACTTTATAATGTGTTCACTCCAATAAATTTAGTACCCCTCTGATAGGTGTTATAGTTTTAATTTTGTTTAATGTACCAGACCAATGTTTCTCCAATTTGAGAACTATAGTAACCTTTTTCAGAGAAAGAAAATTATCATAAAGTCCCCAAAATATGTCCATTTCTTCAGTGGGAGAAACACTATTTTAAGAAATAAAAGTCTTATTTTACAAAAAAATCTTTTCCAGATGTGAATTATCAGTGCAAATGACTTACCTTTTTTATAACAAGATGATTTTTATACCATCTTTAAAATGAAAACTCAACATTTAAAATTCCTCACAAAACTTTTAAGCCTCTAAGAATGTAGCAAGTCCCTCTCGCCCCCTTCCCAGTTAGAGAAAACCTATACCAGCCACAATTTTATTTCTAAAGAAAACAATTCCCAATCACATATGGAGTCTTTTGAGGCCCTGACAATGGATGTAAAGCACCACCCTGCTGGTATTTCCTCCTGTGTGAGTTGAAGGGGAAAAAAAAACCCTGCATAAAGCTTTCAACTTGTTCCTGTAAAATACAGTTAATCTGCATTCCATTTGTCTGGGTTTGTGTGTGTGTGTGTGTGTGTGTGTGTGTGTGTGTGTGGATGGCTGATGTCATAGCCACAGGCAAGGAGTTCAACTTTGTTTTCCACAAGCTTTTAAGCCCCACTTGCATTCTTAAATGCCAGGCATCTTCTGGGTTGGGTTCTCTGACCTGGAGATACCCATTCCAACTAGTCACTGGTGTTACAAGGGCTCCAATGGCCTTAGACGAGCTTTGTCCCCTGAGATTGCTGGCTGCCCAGAACTCTGAGTCATGCTTTTGTGATGACAGTTGGTTACTTGCCATAGGGTGTCTCAAAGGGTCTGGTATCATTTTCTGTAAGAAATCATTAGAATCCTGTTACAGTGTCCAGGGTCTAAGAGTGGCACTTGACACTGACAGGAGAAACACACTGCTGGGTGACCTCAAGTACCATTTGGAACTGGGGAAAACCGTGGGAAGGTTTGGATTAACCCATTACAGGGCAAAGCAAGGAGAGGATTGGCTGGGACTCCCAACAAAAACTTTGTAAATCAAAAGACTCATTGTAGGCTTAGCCAGCGTGGCTCAGAGATTGAGCCTCAACCTATGAACCAGAAGGTCACGGTTCGATTCCTGGTCAGGGCACATACCCAGGTTGTGGGCTCTATTCCCAGTAGGGGCCATGCAGGAGGCAGCCAATCAATGATTATCCCTCATTATTGATGTTTCTATCTCTCTATCCCTCCCCATTCCTCTCTCTCTAAAAAAAAATCAATAAAAACATATATTTCTTTAAAAGACTCATTGTAGGACTATTATAAAATGTTGGACAGAAATTTCAGGGTGCTATTTATTAATAGTTCCATTTGGTGCTTATAAAAACTGTAGCTTCAAAAATACTGATCATTAAAAATATCAGAAATTTTTTGTCTTTTGAAATTTTGGTAGGACAACAAATGACCTTTTCCTGCTTCTATAGTTTTTAAGAAGTTACCTTTTCCTGCTTCTATATACTTTCTGCAATTTCCAAATGAGCTACAATGATGCAAGGGTAGGGATTTAGATTCAGACAAATTGTCTCCACTGTTTAATAGCTATGTGGCTTTGCTTAAGTACAGTGGGGCCTTGACTTACGAGTTTAATTCGTTCCGTGACGGAGCTCATAACTCAAATTACTCGTATGTCAAATCTTAAAGTGAACGAGTGAGACACGCGATGCTGGGCTGATGTTGTGGCATTCATTGTGACGTTCGCTGCACCAACTAGTGGTGGGGTATCTGAAGCTGGCTCATAACCCGAATTTTAGCTCGCAACTCAAAGCAAAAAATCGGCCAAGAGACGGCTTGTATCTCGAAAAACTCGTTAGTCGGGACACGCGTAAGTCAAGGCCCCTCTGTACTAATCTCATGCCATTTGGGTTTCCTTCTATAAAATGGGGAGAATAGTATTAACAGTATCTGCCTTCATGAGGCTCTTGTGAGGATTAAATGAGACCTTTCAAGTAAAGAGCTTACAGTGCCTGGTACACAGTAACTATCCTCAAATTTTAACGATTATTGTGGTTACGACTATATTTCATTAATTCTAAGGCTCACTTTTTTCTCTCTTTAATTTTGAGCTGCTTTTTAATTGGGATATATCTTACATTAGATTGTAGACATGCTTAATGGACAGCGTCTTCTTCCTGTCTTGGTAATACATGAAACAGAAATGCATCTTAAACCAATGGCATTACTTTGTGTCGGGTGAGCCGTTATTTCCCATTCTTATATTTCCTGTGGAGGATGTGAAGCGATAGCATTTAGCCCTGATGCGTCTGGCCTCTCTCTATCCCTATTATCCTCCCATTTGGAGGAGTACCTCCCCAGCTGGAGAATAAGGCAGGAGACGGGCTGCAGAAACTCATCCCTGCCTTGCCTAGTCTTCTTGGGACTGCAGTATGGAGGGGTGAGTGGAAGCCAGGTGAGTGTTGGGCATTGGGGCATTTGCAGCAAACCTGGAGAAGTAGATAAGGAGTAGAATTAATTTGGGTACCCAAATGGCTGTTTTTGATGGAGCTTTAGGTGGGACCAGGTCTCCCAGATTTTTGATCGTGGAGGTTTGACACAGTCAGTCTGAACAGCTGTACAATTAACTTTTAACTGATGCAGCCTGGGCCAGAGTTTCTTTCCCTTGGGCCACGCAGGATTTTTGACTTGCTGGTTACTTCTGATTAGGAGTCTCTCTATTCACAGGCCAGTGTCTGTCTTTTATGGAGGAGGACCCAGCAAATGCATGGGGCCCATGGTTGGTCTCAGCAAACAGCCATGAGGGGCTGGTGAGCAGGCAGACATTGGCCTTGTCCTCAGCAAAGGTACTGTTCCCCAGGGGTGGCTTTGCTGTGCAGGCTGCAGCTTGTCCTTGGATCACACAGGCAAGCATGCTCTGGCCTCCTGGGCTTCTTGGAACACCAGTGGGCCCTAGAGGGATTAATAGCTGGAGGAGCTGAGGCAGTCTCCAGTTTTGGGGAAAAAATGACATGCTTTTAAAGCAGCATACTTTCACTGCTTTTATAATGCAATGTATCTGAGGTGTGTGAGTGTGTGTGTGTGTGTGTGTGTTACAGAGGTTTCAATTATTAGTGCCCGACCTTGGTAGGGAGCACTAGCTGATCTGCATCCAGGATGAACTGTGACGTGTGAAGCAGCTAACCCTGCATTCATAGTGCTTGTGCAGTCAAGAATCACTCCCCACCATGTGATCTTCATATAGCTCAGATTAGAAGGCTGGGTTCTCAGGACTAGTGAACCAGCAGCAAGAGGTAGTAAAAATAGTCTCTATGGGTAAAGGCAGCAAAGATACATAAGAATGTGAATGCTATGAAACTAACTGGGGCCTACAGTCAACTCAATATTGGGGTGATAGTGAGGGAAAATGTATGGGAAACTAGGTAACTATGTCACATCTGGATGAGCACACACTCTTCACAGTTACCTGATTCTGATTCTATGGGAGCTAGTTTACAACTCTGTAAGTTGAAAATAACTGATAGCAATGCAAAGTAATCCTTGTGTATAGACATGGAAAAGATTCCTTCTGTGAGGGACAACCCTTACACTGCTATCCTGTGCAAAAGCCAGTTTTGCATGTATTTGCACATTCATTTCAACATTCCTTACTCCAAAAAAATTTGTGCTTCTTTGATTTTTCCTTTGATCCAGTTGTCTGGTTCTTCCATTGAATCAATTAAATAAAATCACTAGCACATGTTTATTTTATATATATATATATATATATATATATATATGTCATGATTTTGCTCCTTTTAAAAAATATATTTTTTTATTGATTTCAGAGAGGAAGGGAGAGATAAGAAACATCAATGATTAGAGAATCATTGATCGGCTGTCTCCTGCACACCCCCCAATAGGGATCAACCCACAACTCGGGTATGTGCCCTGACCTGGAATTGAACCATGACCTCCTGGTTCATAGGTTGATGCTTAACCACTGAACCACACCAGCCAGGCTGATTTTTCTACTTTTGAAAATATTTTTTAACACTAGAAATGTGAAGTTCAAAAGGGAATTGGAAATTTAGAAGGTTTTTAATATACTTGATGGGAAAGAATGGAACCTCAAATAAGACTGGGATGCCACCAGGTCAAATTACTAGACTATGTTCAAGCGTCAATATCTTTTTTTCCCCAAATGCATTATATTTTAATCTTTTCTTAATCCTCACCTGAGGATAAGTTTATTGATTTTAGAGAGGAAAGGGGAGGGAGGGAGGGAGGGAGGGAGGGAGAGAGAAGAGAAGAGTAGAGAAGAGAAGAGAAGAGAAGAGAAGAGAAGAGAAGAGAAGAGAAGAGAAGAGAAGAGAAACATGTCTGCCTCCTGTATGTGCCCTGACCAGGAATCACACCCACAATCTTTTTCGTGTGTATATGGAACAATGCTTCAACCAACTGAGCCACCCAGCCAGGGAAGATCTTAATCTTTAATATCCAGCATTATTGCTTTAGGAATTTTTCCCTGAACAAGGAAGAGCACTACTTACATAGAAATATATAGGGTGTCCCAAAATTCACGCAAGATTTGCAATTCAATTCAATTATACATATAATCATACATAAAAAGTAGTTCTCCATTTTCCCAGGGACAAAAAACAATAACTTCTTTAGTATTCAAGTATTTTTTTGTAATTATAATTAAAGTCTTAGTCATCTCATTTATTAGCTCTGTAACTTATATATTTAAATTAAATGTTATTAGACAACTGTTACAATTTATAAGTGTAAGGTGCCATTATTGAGTAAATGGTTTCGTCCATGAGTGGATGTGTCCCTTCTCCCACCCACTAATGAAGCAGCAGTATGGTTAGTGCAATTTCATGAGTAGATGATCCATTGCTGCAAACGCTAATTCTCTCCACCTTGTGTGTATGTGTGAGTTGGTTAAAAGGCTCAAGCAGCCTCTACAATGATAAACAGCGAGATGAGCTAGGCTTGGGCTTTTGGTGCAGATGACCATATCTGTCTGAATCAGGTGGTCTGACCCATCCTCAGTAGCAAGCACTCTTCCAACTGCTTCCTCAGAGGCAGATGTGACATTCGTGGCATCTTTTGCACTTGTTTCAAAGTAAAGGTAGTCCCCATTATTCCTTCATCAGGCTTAGGGTTCTTCTGCACATACTTCCCAATCACGTATGTCACTCTTGTTACCCAAATCACAAAAGGAAAGCCTTCAGACTCTTTTACATCTGGTAAGCAGTTCACCATTGTGCCACCCTCATTGTAGGAACGCAGGAAGTTTCTCTCAGCCACACAGAGGATGTCTGGGAGTTCCCAGCTGGCCTGTCCAGGTGCAATGAGGAAAGTGAGAGGGTGGGGGACCCGGCAGGCTGGACAAGGTGACAGGGTTGCCCCCACCCAGTGCCCCGGGAACAATGTCAAGCAACAATATCTTCAATGTCCTTTTCTGAGAGGAGAAAGTATGCGTAGATGGATTTCTCCCCCCATCTAGAAAATTCATAGTCCAAAAAAATCTTTCCAATAACTATTTCCCAATTGATTTGAAGTTCATAGGTCATGGCCTCCAGACAACTGGCATAAACTCTGGCAAACTGATACAGCTCAAACCAGGGAGGTATCTACCTTTCCTCAATGCCGCTGAGTCTCTGCAGTGTCTTTGCCAACTCTTTTTGGTTTAGACTAAGTATCAAATTCTGAGAATATAATTTTGTTCTGGGCTAACTGCCCTAGGAACTAAACATCGAGTTATTTTGGAGGCAAAATCAAAACTGTTTCAGCAGTGGTTCCAGGATGCTATTCAATGAGGATCTCAGAACTGCTAATGTTTCCCTCCAAGGGGTGGCTGCACCCCAGGATTAATGGTTAATAGAACACAAAACTAAAGAATGTGTTTGGGAAACACTCCTGATGTTTCCTCCCATCTGAAGGACATGCATTAGATAACGCTTTCCACTCCCTTACTTATCAGACCCACGAGTTGAGAAGGAGAAAATGGGCATGAAGAGCATAGACTCCTCATTTCCCTGCCTTCTGAGAGTGAGCTGCCCCTAAGGGAACCTGCGCCTTCCTCCTCACATGCAGAGGACAGCCTGCCCATGGGAGAGGGACTGTCCAATTCTGGTTCCAATATTAGGAAGCTCATCCACAGATACAAGCCCCCTTCTCCAGTACTAGTTTTATCAGTAAAAAAAAAATCAAAAAAAAAATCACAGTACACAGCAACTTGCATAATAATTTCTTTTTTTAAGAAAGCACATTATACAACACAACAATGTGTATAAATTCTTTTAAAATTAAATAGCTCTACTATATGCTAATATATATTAATATATATTAATACTGTGGGTGAACTGGCTTTAGATCTGATGAGGCCTGGATAAGATTAATACCAACCCAAAGGCCTTTGAGAGTTCAACACCCTCCCCTGAGGTTTACTTCTTAATGTGTCTATCTGCCTCTGTACTTCTATACCCTTGTACACTGATTTGTTTCACCTTATAAAACTCATATGTAAAATAGTCCTTTCTCAAGAAATCTGTTCCCTGTAAGCCTTTTGTGAGTTTTTGCTGACTATTGAAGGTTTAAGAGTGTAGTGTTGATTACTTAGACTCCTATCTCAATAGGTCTTCAGACTTTATCCTGCCAGATTCTGGAAGCTTTGGCGCCAGCCAACATCTGGCCCCAAGAGAAAGGTGATAGAATAAAATTTTATCTTATCATTAGATATGTATATGTATGGATATATTATATAAGTATATATACATATACATGAATATGTCTGTGTTTATAATAGCATGTTTATATATAAAATATCCCCTGGCTTCCTGGATATTTAAAAATTTAGAAAGCTATTTTTCAAGTTAACAATGGCTATCTGTGCATAGCAGAGGCTCAAATGGCTTTTACATTCTTCTTCAAACTTTTCTAAATTTTCTGAAATTTTTACAAGCATGTAAAAATTATTATAATAATAATATAATAATATAATAATTACTATTATAGAGGCATAATACTAATGACAAAGCAGTATTTCTCTGGATCTGTCTGCACCAGCTCTGCAGAAGCCCGGTGCCTCTGTCTGCACCAGCTCTGCAGAAGCCCAGTGCCTTCAAACTCACCCCAAAGCGTATGAGGAGCTGTAGTGGTATTAGGAAGCATTCATGATGGGGGATCTCAGAACTGCTAATATTAGCTACCACATTGGTCTCCCATTTGCTGTTGCCTCTGTGGGATATCTCCTGCCAGCATGCCTAAGGGCATCCCTCCTCACATGGTTCTCAAAGACCCCTACACTACTGCCGGTGGGTGCCTACCAGTATCTCAGCTAAGGGGCTGAAGGTTTCACAAGGCCACCAACCCCTATCTTTGCCCAAATTGACCTTCTTCTATTGACTTTCCCTTTTGCAATTGCCACAGAGCACACTGCTACTTTCCAGAGCCAGTAATGACCTCTTTCTCCTTTTCTCTACTTTTGATAGGAAGGAAAGATTAAAAAATAAACAAGGCTTAATGTCCAAACCAGTCTTGCAGTTTTCGTTCCATCTCAGGTCAAAGAGAACAAAGGATCCCTGTATTCCTTCCTTCCTGGAACTATCACCACAAGGCCCTGGAGGCTGCCTGGAGCAGCTAACAGCCTGGCTGGACCACCCACACAGAAATGACAGAAGCCTGTCTGACTCCCACTCTGCTTGTTTGGTGGACGGTGGGGAACCAGACAGAAGTCCCCCAAGCAAGCTCCCCAAGTAGACTTATGACAACTGCACTGTCAACTCCAGTCCATCAGAGAAGATGTGCCAATATACCATCTCAACATCCCGAGAACCCAACCTCTCTATGAAGGTTCACCCGCTTACAGTAACCCCTGCAGAGGATCACTGGGTAGGGGAGCACTACCAAGCTCATAAATTATGGCCTCTTATGATCTCCACAATCTCAGGGTGGTGAACACACAAAATCTGGCATCAAATCTCAAAGGGCCAGTCTAGCCAAAGAACCACACTACTTCTAAAGAGAAAAACACAGAATCTCGGGATCTATGAAAAACTGGCTGGCCATCGGCTGAATCTGGCCTGCTGGTATACTAGTATTTTACTTCAGTCCACTCACCTGAAGGGGTGAGAGAGTAAATACATACATAAATACGTGCACTTCTTAAAATATATACAGGATGGGGCAAACGTAGGTTTACAGTTGTTCCTATGGAAAATAACACAATAATTAATAAATAATAATCAAGAATAAACTGTGTTATACATCCTCACCACTGTAAACCTACTTTTGCCCCACCCTGTATAGACTTCCCAGGGAATAGCATTCTAGCCAGAAGCAACATTCCAGAGAAAGACTAAAGGGAGTTTGTCTAGTGTCTTCAATCAAAAGTTAGTCTTTTTTAGGCCCTAGCTGGGTGGTGCAGTTGGTTAGAGTGTCATCCTGATACACCAAAGTTGTGGGTTTAATCCCTGGTCAGGAAACAACCATTGAATGCATAAATAAGTGGAACAACAAATCGATGTTTCTCTCTCTCTCTCTTTCTCTCTCTCTCTCTCATTCAATTTTAAAAGTTAATCTGGTTTAGAGCAGGGTACATAAGATAAAAGGTCAGAGAGATTATCGGGTAGAGATGGTGTGAGGTCCTGTAAACTATTGAAGGCTGTCTGTCACTTACTGGGTGAGATGGGAAGCCTTTAGAAGGTTTTATTAATTATAATTATGCTAGAGTTATTTATTTTATTATAGTAAACCTAAGAAGAAAGGTAAATATTTTTTATAACCATGTCATCACCCTGGTCCCTGTAGACATCAGAGTTTGCAGTCATAGTTCATCAGAATATCATAATACAGGACAAAATATCTGGCTTTCTCCACCCTGTTAGACAAAGTCAGTCACGTTAACTCACCTTCAGAAATATGCCACTTTTGGTTGCCTCCTTTCTCTAGCTTTTGAGGCTTTGACTACACTACTCTGCTCTCTCACCCCTATAAGCACACCTTTCCTTGTCATCTGCTAGCACCCTCATCACCTGGGCTTTTCTCTGATCCCCTTTTCCAAAGCCATCTCCCTAGAGACCTCATCCAGGCACATATTCTAGGTCTTCAACCTGAGCTGCCTTACTTCAGGACCAGCCGTGGGCAAACTACGGCCCTCGGGCTGGATCTGGCCCGTTTGAAATGAATAAAACTAAAAAAAAAAAAGACCGTACCCTTTTATGTAATGATGTTTACTTTGAATTTATATTAGTTCACACAAACACTCCATCCATGCTTTTGTTCCGGCCCTCCGGTCCAGTTTAAGAACCCATTGTGGCCCTCGAGTCAAAAAGTTCGCCCACCCCTGCTTCAGGACCCACATCACTGATAGCAAGATTTATGATCTCCGGAAAAGGAACTTGTAACTCCCTGAAATTTACTCAGCAGCCACACCTCACAGGTAAACTCTATAAATGGAGCTTATATTTGAAATGAGATTTGAGAGTAGAGGAAGCAGTTTCACTTCTAAACCCAAAGCAAGCTTTTCTGAAATTATTTCACCAATTAGGATAAAAGTTAATATATACTCAGGAGATTAAAGACTAGGGATTTAGCCTGAAGAGTTACACATGTTTTGGGAAAAGAAAGAAATCAGGCCATAAGTAATTTGGCAGAATGCAATTTGTAAAAGAAAATAAGACCAAGGTAAGTCAGTGGATGTCAGTTTGCTTCTCAAAATCCCCACTCACAAATACCAACTCAAATATATGTGAATAGTTGAAAGAACCAGCTGACATGGGAATCCACATATCCACCTTGGTTGTAGAACTTTCTGGAGCTCAGTTATTTCAAAATATTTGGACACTGAGAGTACATAACAAGGGTTAAAAGATTATGACTGGAAGATAGAGCATTTCTCTCTATTCCTTCCTTAGGTATAGCCAAATCCCTGTATATTATATATCAAACAAACATAAAAATATTCTAAAAGGTTGAGAAAAGGAGACAGACCAAGGGACCTCGGAACCTGGGAAACAACATGACTCATTAAACGATTGAAACCTTAGTAACTAGAGAAGTAATTCGTCAGGTAGAGTTTACAGTTAACTAAAGCTATGGTATAGTATTCAGCACTTCCTCCAAAACAAGGCTTTCTAAATATTTTAGAATTAAATTTAACCTTCCCCCCCCCCCTATCGTATTTCTGCCCCTTAACCAAGTATGAAGGCAATGTTATAATGTTAGCAGGAAGAGGTACTCCATTGGCTGTATGAACCAACATACAATGTGGTTGGAAATGGGATGAAAGAATCTGACATCAGATTATCTGTGGTATAAAACTTATCTTTTCTCCTCTATGTCATCCCAAATGTTTACTAATTCTTTTTACATAAAATGAAATTTTATCTATCTTAAGGATTAAACAAGTTTGGTAAATGTGAATATGTCTAACATAGAGCAAAGTAAACAATAGGTACTTAATATTAGATTTTTTTCCTTCATCTCAGTTTTCTGTTGGACAGAAAAATCTAGAAATATTTAGAATGAACTCTACTATTCACCTATTTTTATGTTTTCTTAAAAAAAATTTGTGAACCTGAGTATAATCCTGATGTATAGATCATTTGGAGAAGAAATTACTACAGTGTTTAATCATGCTATCACTCATCTTTAGGGTGACCACTTAATCTATGACCCTATCTGGGACACTTTTGAGACACTGAAGAGTTACATATGTTTTTGAGAATAAAGAGGACACGATTAATATATTTCTTTAGTACATCAGGATTATCATGGAAAAAATCAGCATATAAAGTCACAGATCAGTTTCAGCTATAACCTAAGAGCTGAATCACAAGGGCATCAGAGCAGCCAAAATGAAGACCCCAAAATGAAAGCCCCCAAGTTCACTCGGACCATGCATTGTATTTCTGGAAAGACTCCAACAGTTCTCAGCAGAGCCCATTTACTCTTTTTTTATTATTGTTGTTTAAAGTATTACATATGTCTCCTTTTTCCCCCTCCTCCGAACCCCTCCCACCCCAGGACAAGCCCCCACTGCCCCAGTGCATTTACTCTTATTTTAAACCTAGTTTGTCAAGATTTCTTTTCTAGTTTCTAATTCACAAAAGATGTTCACTATAAGACATGAAAACTAATGGAAAGGCAGCAAGGGAGGTACTACAACCATGAATAGAAGACTTAGATACACAAAGTATAGCAATTTAGGAGTGGGGGCAAACAGTTATACACCTCAACAGTATGAAATAGCTGTATTCTAGAACAATGCCTGCAATCATGTTCATAATGCTGACCTGGAGTCATTTAGGAAAGCCTGACTCATGTTCAGATTATAGTTTAAGGCATTAGTAAAGCCTGAACTGCATCTCCACCCAAAACTTTTTTGAAATTTTGTTTTTCAGTGAATAAATGTTTAACTATTTGAAACTCAGCCAACTAGTAAATGCAATGGGGACCTTAGCGTGAACCCCAGCTGGGCCTGACCTGGTACTCAGAGGTATGTGATCATGACAAGAAGGCCTGTGGACTATGGTGGAGGGGTGGAGGCGGGTTAGAAGAGGTCAATGGGGGGGAGGGACATATGTAATACTTTCAACAACAAAGATTAAAAATTAAAAAAAAAAAGAAGGCCTATGGTAAGAACTACAGGGCTCCTTGAGAAGAACTCACCTTAAGGAAAAAGCAGCACTCCCAAGAGAAGGTGCCGTTTCTTAGAGATGAGAGTGGGTCATTTCTGAGAAACTGTGGTTCTTATTGCTTTCTGGTCCACTTCCTCCAACTCCCCTTGTTCTCCTCTCCACTGCTGCCCGATCTGCAGATCTGTGAAGAGCCGTGGAGAGTGGAGTACTAACAAACATTCGTTAGGTGGTAGCTGAAAGCACTGTGTATGAACTACACATGGGACACCCCAGGGATTTGAAAAGGGCTAGCAAGGCCACAATAGTCGTAGAACCCAGAGCCATGAAATCATATGCTACCTTCAGGGTGGCACAGACTGATGGGGCCTGAGACACACAGATCTCAGACTCATTTGGGGGTCTGAGTAGCTGAGATATTTACTGTGCATTGTTAAATGAATCTTCCCCTATGCTACTGATTTTCACATATGCAACACTTGAAGATTTTACACATAAACTGTTTCTGATGATAAAAGAAATATATCTACTGTATAACTACCTGATATAAAGGTAAAATCAATATTAATTGTAAAGAAAAAAGGATATAAATATATATTATATATGTATGTGTATATAGCATATGCAATTATATATGTGTACGTGTATGTATAATGTATATTCTTTAAATAATGTGGAGAAATGTAGGATGATAAAAATAGAGCAAATAGCTGAAAGAAACAAAAATCATAGCAATAACAGGGCCTGAAAAACTTTACAGTGTTCTAAATCTAGTACTGAATTTCCTCATACATGCATTTGCATGATTGTATGTACATGTTCAGTTTTTTGCACCTCACTATAGGGAAGTTATTTGGTAGGTAATGTCTTTGGAGACTGAGACTCTAACAAAATTGTTATAATGTAGATAAATTTTGCTTAAATCATTATCCTGGGAACTTAAACAAGGTTTATTTTTCTATGTGGCTATGATCTTTCTTGAATAAATTACTCAAATATCTCCTTAGGTAAAGAGCACTCATTCAAATATTGCAAATGAATGTATGGTATATGTGTGTATTTATATATGACCACACACTGGTTCTGGGATTGATTTTAGATATAAGACTGATTTAGAATGTGACTGATTATTTCAAATAATTAAGAGATAATTGTAAATAAAATACATTTATCATTAAAAATAGGAATGCACACTATTGGGATTTGATGACAGTCCAAAAATGGCACCCTCCTTTCCCTTGAGTTTTGAAATAAGATTTTAAAAGTTAAAAATAACTTTCTGTGTCAACAAAAACTTACTCAAATCCTGATTTTTTTATAATAGCATGATTTTCTACTGTATAATTAAATCATAACATATTTAACTCTTCCGTGATTGAACACATATTATTTCAGTTTTTCACTATTTTACAATAAATGTTTTGCACATATATTGATTTATCTTTTTCTTTTTAAAAAATATTTTTACTGATTTCAGAGAGAGGAATGGAGAGGAAGCAAGAGATAGAAATAGCAATGATGAGAGAGAATCACTGATCGGCTGCCTCCTGCATACCCCGCACTGGTGGCCTGTAACTGGGCATGTGCTCTGACCGGGAATCAAACCATGACCTCCTGGTTCACAGATCAATGCTCAACCACTGAGCTATGCTGGCTGGGTGATTTATATTTTTCTAATAACTTCCTAGGATAAATTCCTAGAAGTAGGATTTCTGGGTCATAGACTATGTCCATTTTGAAGGATTTGTGGTACAATTTTACAAAGTGCCCTTCACAATAATAGTAGCAAGTATTCTCCCATTAATTCTGTAGGACGGCTCATTTTCCCATGTACTTGCTGTCACTGGATATGATTGTCATATATATTTAGCAATCTGTTGGCTGAGAAATTGTAGGTCTTTTTAGAAATTGTTTTACTTATCTGATTACATATAGCAAGGATGTATTTCCTTCTTTTTTTAATTGAACAACTATAGAAATGTAAATTCTTCATCACAGTATTTTAAATATGTTTGTCCAGTTTTTTTTAATTCTGATGTTGCTTTATTGTATTTTTTCAACATAAAAGTTTCATATTTTCCTTTTTAAACATATTTACATATCTTGTGCTTTATGGCTCTGCCTTTGGTGTCATGCCAAAGACTTTTATTCACCTGAAGTATAAAATTATTCACCTAGTTCACATTTTTCTACTACCTTTATCATTTGATATTTACTTAAATTTTTAAACATACCGAATACATTTTTTTATAGAAGGTTAAGGCAATGATTGAACTGTTTGGGTTGTTTTATTTGTTGGTTTTTTTTTGTTGTTGTTGTTGTTCTTTTGTAAGGCTAGCCAGATATCCCAACACTATGACTCCCTCTGATTTGAAATGTCTGACTTATGACCATCTTAATTTGACCCTAGACTGGGAGAGATTGGGAAATATAAGAAAAATGTATGGAGCCTACCTGTCCATGACATTAAAGTTTTGCATTTCAGGAGCAGCACTAACCCCACTATAAAACTTGCTTGTTATTTTTATTATATCCTGGTAGCTTGCATAATTTGGGGCATACTACCCAGATAGTCTGTTCACTAAACAGCCAGAAGTTCTTGCTCCTTTTTCTTCTGAAGACTATTTGAAGATGAAAAATTACAATAGAGACCTACATTGTTTGTCTACTCTAGGCTTTAAAAAAAAATAGATTCCCTTTTTGTCCCTTCCAAGTCGTAGATAAGTGGTGATTTTTTTTCTTTTGTAGCAACATATAAAGACAATACACTGGCATAGCACCTTTTAACAGCACTGTTCCTGCTCTCTCTAGCCAGCTGGTAAGAATTGCTCCTAAGCACCTTGGTTCTGATTTTAGACCGAGAACTATATTGAAATCTCCATTAACCTGTGCCTCTGGGTCTGGCATGTGATGGAGAGTCTTCTTTGCTTGGATTTCAAGACTCTTGTTCTTAGTAATGTTGACCACAAGGCTCCAGGGAGAAGGAGGGCCCTCCATCTGAACACTGTTTATTAACTTGTTTTGCCATACACTATAATTACTTAGCCAGAAACTAGGTTCTGAACAAATCTTTTTAGAAAATGGGAACTCATGATTATACCCTACTTTATATTACAGTTATGTGTGTCTTTTAGCTTCCTTACTAAATTATATACTTCTTTAGGGTAAAGCTTTTGTCTTATACATATTGGTTTCCTCCTGGGGTACCTACTTCAGATCTGGGAACACAGAAAGGCAGTGTCCTTAACACAGGCTTCCACTTACAGAGTGGGTATAGAAACCCTACTCGATCACCCATTAACTGTGTGACTGTAGGCAAGTTGCTTAATCGCTTAGAGCAGTGGTTCTCAACCTTGGCTGCACATTAGAATCACCTGGGAATCTTTTTAAAACCCTGATTTCTGGGCCTCATCCTCCGGAAATTCTGTTTCTTTGTTATGGGGTGGGGCCTCAACATTAGTAACAAAGAAACAGAATTTCCGGAGGATGAGGCCCAGAAATCAGGATTTTAAAAAGATTTCCAGGTGATTCTAATGTGCAGCCAAGGTTGAGAACCACTGTTTTAGAGCCTTCCCTTTCCTTCCTTCCTTTGTTCCTTTAAAAATCACTTACTGAGCGCCTGCTCCATGTTAGATACCAGGGGATACAAAATAAAATAATAAGCAACAGAGGAATCTTTGTTCTCCCTAAGCTGTTTTAAGATTAAAAAGGCTAACAAGAGCCCTGCCAGCATGGCTCAGTGGTTGAGCGTCGTCCTATAAACCAGGAGGTCATGTAGGAGATGTGCAGAAGGCAGCTGATCACTGATTTTTCTCTCATCATGGATGTTTCCTCTCCCCTCCTCTCTGAAATCAATAAATATATAGATATATATTTTTTTTAAAGTCTATGTTTATTCAGGACACCACAAGGAAACATTTGCAAAGTGCTTTTATTGACGCAATGGATGTAACAGGAAGGTATGAGAGTTAATAGAACAATCTGCAGGCCAGATGCTGCTGCTTAATGTTTGATTTCCAAATGAAAACAACACAAAGCTTTCATTATAAAAATGATTGACGTATTTTGAAAAGTCTGCTCAAGAGAAGAAGCATGTCTTATAAGAACTTGCAAAGGAGACAAAGTCTCTTACTTCTATTGACTTTCTTTTTTCTCATGCCCTTAAAATCAGAAGCAACCTTTTGAATTAGAGCTTTAAAACATGTTTCTTATACCCTTCCTTTGGCCCATATTTTGGTACAGGGAGGCGGGCAAAAGTGTGGGAGAGAAGATGCCTGGAGAACTGTGTGGTGAGCACAGGAGGAGAGCCTGCTAAAAGTGAAGGAAATGCACAGGAAAGACAGATGTTGCACAGCAAAGAGAAATTTCTCCTGTTTCACAAATTCTCTCAGTTCACGTGAATTTAGTATTCACATGTGTGAATAGCCCAGTAATTATTTGCAAACTTGTTTTAAAAATAGCTCTAATTTTTTTTTAATCCATGGTTTTTATTTTTACTAACATGAAAGTTAAACTTTCCAATACCCCACTTGGAATTAAAACTGAAAATCTCCTCCCCCTTCCCTTTTTGTTTAAGTGATTGTGAAATAAAGCAGGCGTAATGTACTCTGTACTCTAGGCAAAGATTGAGGTTTTTTAATCCAGTGCAAATACAGTAAGTTGATTGAAAATAACCAGAGTCTCTCACCATCTGTCAAACACTTAATGCCATGTCCGCTTCAAAGTCATAGCACTCCCAGCTATTTTTCATTTGGCAACAAAACCGCATTCATGCAATTTCACAGTTGAGATGTTAACGGAAGTTTAAGTTGAGACATCTTAACTCATTCTCACCTACTGGACTTCAGTTTAAAATCTTCTTATAACTTAGGCAGATAGTTGCAGAAATAAAAATCCACCTAAGCATGGAAAGGGGAAGTGATAGTTGCTATGGCGATGTGCCGTTGCCTCTCCAGGCTATGTTAGGAATGGCTCTTTATCACACAGAAGTCTCTGCCTGTGCAGTCTGCCACCACATCTCTTCCTCAGGGTGGTTTCCACAGATGGGCATCTCACCCAAGTGGAAAATTCCTGTCCTTCATATGTGCCAGCCAGTAGGTGGGGTTTCAAAGGCCTGTGACTGCTCGTTGTATTGAAACTCTGCTGAGACAGGACATCATGTCTTGCACACCCCAATATTTTGTTTTTGTTTTTGCTCCAAGAAAAGACTAGTTGAAAGTTATAACGGGTGTAGACAAAGACAGCAAGCAGGATTTTAACAAAGTTCTGGTTATGTCAGTCATTGTGCAAGAGAACAGCCCAGTGATATCTGTGTCTATTAGTTTCAAGCAACTAGGTAAACACACTCATCTCTGGAGTCCAGAGTTCAGGCCTTCCCTGCCTCACTGTGGTCTGGTGAGCAGACCACCTCATTGCAACACCCACCAAGCCTCTGAGTTACCGCTTGGAAGGAGAGTGGCAGCATTTGTTGGCTCTCGGCTTCTAGCCACGGTTTGCAAAATCAAGTGCTTACAGGGGACAGACAGGTGATATAATTGAGCAAGGCAGGCAGGTGGAAACTTGAAAAATAAGAGAACTCTTTCTCAATATAAAGGCCCTGACAGTTTAAAGTGGCCAGCCCTTCTCAACAACAAGTAGTTGTCATACAACAGTGTGGCTTTATGTTGCCAGATCTTTGGATTTGTCAAGAGAAGTCAGATATACATATGAAATCTATTCATTATAAATAGTGGCAACTGATTTATAAAATATTTTGAACACTTTGTCCTGCTCAAAAACATTTCACCCCATCAAGTCTTTGCTTAAATGTCATCTTCACAAGAAGGATTTCCCTGACCAGCCTGTTTTACTTATTTATTTAATTTTATCCTCACCCAAGGATATTTTTCCATTGATATTTAGAGAGAGTGGAAGAGAAAGGGAAAGACAGAGAGAAATATTGATGTGAGAGTAACACATCGATTGCTTGCCTCCTGCATGAGCCCCCGACCAGGGCCCCAGCCAGGGAGGAGCCTGCAACCAAGGTCCAGGCCTTTGACTGGAATTAAACCAGGGACTCTTTAGTCCACAGGCCAAAGCTCTATCCGCTGAGCAAAATCTGCGTGGGCACTTTATTTATTTTATTATTATTTTATTTTATTTTACCTGACCACCCTGTTTCCTACCCTGGCACATCCTTATTCCCTTTCTCTGCTTCATATTTCTCCATACACTTATTGCGGCCCAATACTGAGGACAGAAACTCTTACTTGATTGCTCCTCCTAAGAACGTTAAGAACAGCATTTGACTCAGAGAAGGTACTTGAGAAAATTAGCGAATAAATGACAGTCTGATACACAGAGACAGGACTAGGGTAAGGTGAGTGAGGCACCTAGGGTGCAAAATTTAAGGAGTCACTGAGCTGGCATGACCAAGGAGTGAGTGCCTCCTTAAATTTTGTATAGTAGCAGTCTCTGATATAATTCTTGGGCGGGATGAGAGAGAGGGAAAGGGATTAGTGTGTTTAAAAATTAACACGCTACTGTTATTTAAACATTTACGACTCCAACGAATCTGTAATGGGCCCATCAACAAGCACAGATGGTATTGACCAAGAGTGGTGCCCTGGACTTGAGTTAGAAAGCAAATCTTCTGGGGATTGGGAATTTGAGTTTATAATCTCCTCTGCATTTTTACATAGAAAACATAGAACAGGATGAACTCATATGAAAATTTTCCATCAGCAGGAGACACAGAATTGATTTCAAGTCTAGGCACAAGATGACCAGAGCCGAGAGTGCCATTTACTGAAAACTGCCAAAATAGAGGGCGGGGGTGGGGAGGGGGGGTGGCGGGGGGCAAAAACTGAAAAAGAATTAATGTCTGTGGAAGAGGTATTATAACCCATTTTCAAATTTAAGTCAAAGCAAAACTTTGAAAGGTAATAAAAAGAATTTCCAGGTACTGTAGTGAGGGCCAGCCAACATTTTTCACATATAGCTTTACTGGCTTGGAAGGAATATCATGCTGCACTCATACCTCCCAGAGGGACAATGAGCCATGATATTCAGGGTTAATGTAATGGCAAGTGTTAAAGATTTTATTAGTAAGTAGGAAATCTATCTGAGGCTCTGAGATATGATAACTATTAGGTACCAAAGAAGTTAATGAATTAGATGGAAATGAAAATTGTTAAAGGAACTGTGGGAGAGCTGCTTTCTCAAGCCAGAGTTGCAGTGGGAGGGACCTATCAAGGGAAAATCAGCTTTAAGTGTCTGCCACACCAGATAGTGCAAAGTCCTTTAGAATGACAATAGTCAAGGACTACCTATCTGTACTCCTTTTCCCACTTCCCTCCTGCCGCCAGGCCCTAAGGGCCTTGCTTAGCATGTTGAGAGAGAGAAAAGGCACCAACCATCATCATTCCTCCTTGAAGCCTGAACTGGCTAGGAGAGGAAAAAGATTTAAACTAAATCAAAGAAAGAGTCCTGCATATCATATGGGATTGGGCATTCTCATACTGAATGGAGACTATTTTGTGACATAAAGTGACCTAGGGTGATCTGTTTCCTAACAGTGAACAGAAAAATCGTGGAACATGCTGGATTTTATTCAGGGAAGGGGAAACTAAACCACTTTTTAAATTTTATTTTTTAATTTATTTTTAGTTTTAGTTGCTATACAAAATTGTGTTAGTTTTAGGTATACAACATAGCGATTAGACATTTATATAGCTTACGAAGTGATCACCCTGAGAAGTCTAGTACCCGTCTGACACTGTACACAGTTATTACAATATTATTGACTGTATTCCCTATGCTGTACTTTATACCCTTGTGACTATTTTTATAACTGAAAATTGTACTTAATCCCTTTCACTTTTTTCACTTATCCTCTTACCTGCTCCACCCTCCACCCCCAACCGGGTGACTATCAATATGAGCTCTGTATTGATGGGTTTGGAAACTAAACATATTTTAAAGAGACAATGGGAGACAAAGCTCAAGCTTCCTTTCACTCACGTCTCATGATTGTGCTTATTAACGTATTAATTATTGAGAGCTAAAGCAGACCTTGCATTAATCCTATGGCCAGTCTCTACAATTATTGTTAAATTATCTAGAAAACTTGCTCTTATGAAGAATAACTAACAAGAATAGTTTAGTAAGAGTGAAAAGAAAATATGATCGAGTATAGTGTTAGGTCCATTTGTATGGCTGTGTAATAACTGAGAGTTAAAGAAGTTTCTTAGTTCAAGCTGTTTCTTGGTTCAAACATTTGCTTCTCACAGTTCTGAGGCTGGGAAGTCCCAGATCAAGGCAGTGCAGATCTGATGTCTGGTGAGGGCATCCTTTTTGGTTTGCAGATGACTGCCTGTTAGTTGTATCCTCACATAGCAGAAAGAACAGAGAAGAAGCAAGCTCTCTTCTGTCTTTCTTAAAAGGGCACTAATCCCATCATACAGCTCCACCCTAATGATCTAATCACCTCCCAAAAGCCCCATCTCCAAATACCATTACATTGGGGACTAGGGTTTGTGGGGGGCGGGGTGGACACAGACATTCAGTCTATAGAGAAGGAGCTCAGAGTAAAGGTCTTGGGAAGAAGAATGGAGCTAACTAGCCCTGGGAAGCTTGGAAGCTTTCACACCCTAAAAATGTTTGGAGCCCGGCCAGTATGGCTCAATGGTTGAGCATTGACCTATGAGCCAGGAGGTCACAGTTTGATTCCCAGTTAGAGCACATGCCCAGGTTGCAGGCTTGATCCCCAATAGGGGGCGTGCAGGAGGCAGCTGATCAATGATTCTCATCATTGATGTTTCTCTCCCTCTCCTTTCCTCTCAGAAATCAATAAAAATATATTTTTAAAAATATATGTGTGGAGAGTTCAACAGTAACTTCAAAATTTAAGAGGGTTAAGAGAGCTATCTAAAGTGAATAATTTTTTTCCCCCTAGCTTCTCTGTCTTTAAAAGGGAAAAGGCTAATTTACTTTAGGGTAGTAGAGATTTACCTTAATGCAGCCAAAGTAACAACGAATGCAAACAGCTTTGTGACTTTTTCCTTTGCCTTATGCCATCTTGGTAAAAATGTTTGTCGGGACAAATCAAATTGCGCCGATTTCCCAAAGTCCCAGAGGGTGATGAGTGACTTTTTTTTTTTTTTTTTTTAATGAATGTCTGCTGTTTGCACAAGTCCCAACAAGATATAGCTTAAGTTGTGGCTAATATAAAACAGGTATCATCGGTGCAAGTGCCAATATGTTTATCAGGATCACATGCTATCAACAGATAAGAATGGATATCTGATTCCGGCCCTTTCTTAAATAGGAAAAAGTTGTGCTTG
This sequence comes from Myotis lucifugus, assembly GCF_000147115.1. NCBI lineage: Eukaryota > Metazoa > Chordata > Mammalia > Chiroptera > Vespertilionidae > Myotis > Myotis lucifugus. The sequence continues at coordinate 11,594,929 of NW_005871048.1, forward strand.
GTCATGGTTACAGAAATTATTGTGATATTGTAGAATAAGTACTTCTTTATTAATAGACATGAAGTCAAAGACTGCCTTACATTGTTCATGTGCGTATCACATCTATACTTAAGCCTCTGATTTCCACTGTGCCATCCCTTTGTGTATCTGGACCGCTTTGGTGGCTGCTCTCCCTCCTCAGTGAAACGCTGCTGCATGTGTGAGCTCAGCGTGGGGATCCCGTGAGGGTGGGAGAGCAGGATGTGCAATTTTGGAATTTTACTTTCTACCCAGATTGTATCTTGATTGTATTGGTAGTTCCATGTGTGTATATACATGTGTCAAAACTTACTGAATTTTACACTTGAAAGGGATGTACTTAATTGTAATTATACCTCAATTTAATTATACCACAATAAACTGATTAAAAGTAATTATGCTCCAATCAGATTATTAAAAAGTAATAACTGACATATTAATCCACCCCCCACGCCTCCCAAAAAAGAAAAAACACTTCAGTAGTTTCCCTTTATCTATAAGATTGTATTCACACGGCTAAAGGAGATATTTAAAGCTCTCTGTTCTATGCTCCCAAGCTACCTTTGGCAAAGATTTGTAACCTGTTTTGTATCATGAACCCTTTTGGTGATCTGGTGAAAACTACTGCCTCCTTCTCAGAGCAATCTGTTTAAATGCAGAAAATAAAAAACATAAGAATACGAGAGAAACCAATTACATGGACATTATATTAAAATATTATAAAATTTGTGATATTGTAGTATAAGTACTTCTTTATTAATTCATTAAATAACAAGAGCTAGCACAAGTCTCGTAACTACCATACTTTCAAAGTGATGGTGGGTAGAAACAGTAGTTTCAGATATCTGCAACAACTATAATGTGGAATGAAATGATCTGTGAGTTGTACTGGTGGCAGTCACACATACTGCTGATACTATTGTGATTTTTTCCTCCCACATTTGAAACAAAAGGAAATGCTGAATTTCAATGAGAGGTTAGTAAAAATAAAGGTACATCCCCCCCCCCCCCATCAAATTCAATTTCCCTCCACACACGCACCCCTTGCCTGCCTTAATTCCCAGTTGAGAATTCCTGCCTATGCCCTACTTCCCCAACAAGCCCCAAAACACCCCCTGCTTTAGTGCAGGGGTCACCCATCCTAAACCCAGCAAACGGGCCGGTAACATGAATATGTGGATGAGCCAGTAGGTCTGACGGTGGAGAATGATGACAGATACAAAGCTCACGTCCTCCCTCAGGACATGCAAATACAACCTTTACAACCTTTGTTTTTGACAAAAACAAACAAACAATAATTTACAGCTAAATAAAGATTAGCCCAGAGTTGGCCAGTGCGCAGCCACTGTTTGATCAACCAGGATGAACTGCCAGTTCCCCTCCCACCCTCCGCCACACCTCCGGAGTTTCGCTTGTCTGTCCTTTCTAATCTCTGTTAATCAAAACACAGCTTGTTCAGAGGTTGGCATTTCCTGCTTCCCTGCTGGAAGTCCTCTGACCCCGCTCTGTGCTCCCAGAACACTTGGTTCAAATCTTTCTCTGGATTGTTTTTTTTAAAACACAGGTCCCATTTGGCCTTGTCTTGTGTTTATTAATGTACATGTTTCACCTTCTCTAATCCATCATGAGCTCTTCGAGAGCTGGGTGCCACCACATTTCTCTTTGCATCTTCCAAAGTACCTGCTCTCTGGTGTACGCAGGGCCAAAGGGACACAGTGGAGTCAGACTGACCGTGTTGGGCTGGCCGCTGCCTCCTGCCTCTCTCTGCCTCGTGTCTTTTCACTAATGGGTTCTGATTCTTCAACCTCTAGAAATAAAGCCTTGACATAATTTTTCTTTCATGCAAGGATTTACAATGTAGCCACAAGCCTCACAGCCAGATAAGTAATTGATGTCATTTAAAGTCTTCCTCCAAGAATGGATATTCATTCATTCAATCATTCCTGCAAGTCTCTCATTCTCCTTAAAAACCAGGTGAGAGCTTACATATGAAATACATCAGGTCGGGACTGGCAGGATAGACACACTGTGATGCATGTTTGTGAAACTGTTCCTTAGTAGCCAGGGAGATTAACGCCTCTTCATGAAGGGCCCTCATTCCTCCTCATGTGTGGGGGAGTTTCCCAGGGACATCCCACTAATGTCGCAGTCAGCAGGGCCCAAGGCCCCACTGAACACCCATAGCTGTGGACTCCAGGACGTTACATATAAGACACAGAAAGAACAACAACAATAAAATCTTAGTTTGTATCCTAGCTTTCAAAATTCTTTGCAGTGTGACCTTGAGTAAGTTGCTGAAGATCTCTGAAGCTCGGTTTTGTTTTTGTTATCTGTAAATTTGGATGGAAGAATATCTACCCCCCTTGACGTTTAAATAAGTTACTGCATGTACAGCACTGAGAACAGTGTCTGGAACATTATAAATGCTCCACGAGTGTCACAAGTGTCAACTAAAACAAAACTCCTCCCAAATATCTGTTTCTGATTAAGCACCTGTTATGGGCTAGGCACTGGGGTAGGCATCAGGGATAGAAAGCTAGACAAAACAAAGCTTTTTCCTCAAAGAGCCCATGGCATAATGTAATGTTTTTCAACCTTTAGAGTGAAGATTCCTTGGAAAGCCTTTTTCAGAGACTTTATTTGTTCTTTAGACTGAATAATTAACCTGCCTCAAACATATATGGTTTATTTCAGAAACATATGTAGTTGCTTTGGGATTAATAAATTTTAAAATCACTTAGAAGGACTCCCTATTTCATAATTTTTAATCATTACAGATCACCTCAACCAATATTAAGGGAATAAATGTGATCATGTGGTGGTCCCCAACATTTTTTGGAGGATATTAAAAATAGCTTTTATGATCAAATTGTCCAGGTCTATTGATGGAGTGGGTGGTATAGTCTGACAGAAACGCAAATAATGCTGTCTGCTTAGGCATGCAGGAACTGTGCCCTGGAGGGTGGCAGTCAGTACCAACGTACCACAGGGAATATTTAATCAGAAGTTTCCAGGTGCTCCTGGAAAGGTCGGGAACCTTCACAGAGAAGAAAGATGTAGAGAGAAATTCCCACATTGACCCAACAGAAAGGGCCTCTGTTTGCGAGCAAACTCTGCTGCTGTTTGATCGCGCTGGAGAGGGAGATTCACAAGGTCAGAGGGGCCAGTCTGTGGCCGCTGCTGCTGGACTTCTGTGTCCTTGTGGATGTGGCTACGGTGAAGGAAGTTGAAGAGAAGCATTTGACTCCCCTTTCCCTGCTGCTGTTCTGGCGCTATAGAAAGTATGAAATTGTTCATCCTCACGTGGTCAGTGGCTAACAAGCAGGTATAAGTTCTCAGAACATCTCTTTTTCTTTTTTCTATTTTTAAAAAAAGTTTTTTTTTATTGTTGACAGTATTACAGATATCCACTATTTTTCCCCTCTCTCCCCCCCCTCTACCCTCCCCCCACCCCACTCCAGGCCTTCACCACACTATTGTCTGTGTCCATGGGCTATGCATATGCCTGTAAGTTCTTCGGTTAAGAGGACACCTCAGCCCTAACGGTTTTGGTCAGTGATCGGCAAACTCATTAGTCAACAGAGCCAAATATCAACAGTACAACGATTGAAATTTCTTTTGAGAGCCAAATTTCTTAAACTTAAACTATATAGGTAGGTACATTGTTCTTAACTTAATTAGGCTACTCCTAAGGCTTAGGAAGAGCCACACTCAAGGGGCCAAAGAGCCGCATGTGGCTCGTGAGCCGCAGTTTGCCGACCACGGGCTCAGTGGATAGAGTGTCGACCTGTGGACTCAAGGGTCCCAGGTTTGATCCCGGTCAAGGGCATGTACCTTGGTTGCGGGCACATCCCCAGTAGGGGGTGTGTAGGAGGCAGCTGATCGATGTTTCTAATTCTCTATCCCTTATCCTTCCTCTCTGTAAAAAGTTAATAAAACATATTTTTTTAAAAAGAGAATACCTCATTTTCTAATAGATGGCACCATGTGTGGGTGGAGAGGGAGAGCATGAGTGAGTTGGATTTGGTTTCTGTCACAGTTTTAATTTTCTGTCTTGGCAGTCCTCCTAGGTAAAGTCTTTAAAAGACTGCAATGACTTTTCTGGCAAAATTACTGGGAACTATTGCCAACATTAAGAAACTCATGCTAGGCAGAGATTGGATATGAGAGAACCTCCTACCTTTTTCTTTAAAGTCCCATGCTTAAAATAGCTAGGGTGCAATGTTCTTTTAGAGAGGCGATCATTAATATTTACTTTCTGGTCCAGAACAGAAGGCCAGTATACTTGGCCACAGACAATCCTGGTGATCCTTTGGTCATTTTATCATTCTCAAACCACTTAGTGAGCCCCATGGAAAAACAAATCACCCGGTTTTGTGTTCTGTTTTGCTTTGTTTGATTTTTGTTTTCCTTGTCTGGAAACTAATGTCTTTGGTTACTCCCAGAAAAATCATAATTTGGTACCGAGTTTATTGGCCGGCAGATTGCAGACACTTTGTACAGGTTTATTGACTGACTAGCACAATGATTATTCACAAACCAGTCAAACCCAAACCTCCTTTAGTCACATTTCCCACACCCGAGGTGTTTTCTTTTAAGCACTTACCTTCTTTTACTCAAAAAGCTGTGTGGGCCTGATGAACAAGTGGTGGTGTTCAGTAGATAAGAGCATACGCTTTGCAGTCAAACACACCTGCATGTGCACTCTGATTGTAACTAACTGGACAGGTGATCGTGACCAACAAACTTTTGGAGTCTCAGTTTCTTCTTCATTAACATGTGCCAAATAAGACCTACCTTATACGTTGCTGGAAAAATTAAAAGAAATAAAGTAGGTTTTCCCAAATTTCAATCATTTGCAACTTGCCTAGACATTTTTTTCCATATTTAATATCACCTGTGCTATTATTTCCTTAGTGTTTCCTTTAAATTAAGTCAGTTTTTAATACAGATTAATTTTAAAAGGTAAATGAACACTGTTATTACCTCTCTTGTTCTAGAATTTAAGTATAAAAATAAATATAATGGAGACTAAACAATGTTACTAAGTTCCAGCTGGGTCTTTCTGCCTGCTAAAGTCTATGCCCTAAGATCTACTCTCTTCGTTAAAAAGAAAGATTACTGATAGGTGTTAAAGATAGATTAGCCCCAATCTGACCATTTCTTTTTTATTTAATCAAATAACTGGAAAAAAAAGATAAAAAGGGAGTAACTTTTTCACAATTTGATTCGCTGCAAGTTAACACCCTGTTTATGTGCCGCATAATATTTTCCCAGGTGTGGCTGGTGGCGAGTGTGTCACATTTTAGAAGGCGGAGATAAAATTTGGGACGGTTTCATATTTCTCAGCGAAATGACAGATACACCTCAAAGATGCAGCTGCCCTGGATCTTGTATCCACTTAGAAAGTGCAGTTTTGTCACTGAAGAAAGGAAGGGACAGACTGCTGCAGGCTCCGTCTGGCTGTTGCTTGAGTCAAATCCTAGCCGGGGTCCTCAAACTATGGCCCGCGGGCCACATGCAAATACAAATATTGTATTTGTTCCTGTTTTGTTTTTTTACTTCAAAATAAGATATGTGCAGTGTGCATAGGAATTTGTTCATAGTTTTTTTTTTTAACTATAGTCCGGCCCTCCAACGGTCTGAGGGACAGTGAACTGGCCCCCTGTTTTAAAAGTTTGAGGACCCCTGTGACCTAGACCCAACAATGGGTTCTGAAAGGAAGAAATCACTCCTGGCCTCAGGGGAGGCTGGGAACACTCTCCATCTACAGAGCTCTCAGCCAGGAGTGGTGTTTCAAAAGTGATGGGAGAAACAGGAGACGAAGATCCTGTCCTGGTCTCTACCTCCTTAGAGTCTGCTATGGGCTGAATAACCACCAGGACTTCAGGATGTGACTGTACTTGGAGATGGGATCTTTAAAGAGATAAGTAAGTTAAAATTAGGTCTTTGGGGGGGGGGGGGTCCTAATCCAATATGACTTGCGTTTTATAAGAAGAGGAGATTGAGATGCAGACGCACTGAGGGAAGACCATGTGAATACACAGGGAGCACATGGTCATCTACTAGCCAAGGTGAGAGGCCTCGGAAGAAACCAAGCCTGCCAACACCTTGATCTTAGACTTCTAACTTCCAGATTTGTGAGACAATAAACTTATATTGTTTAAGCCACCCCGTCTGTGGTACTTGGCTTTTGCGGCCCTAGCAAACTGTACTGTCAGTGCTCCCATCTGAATGAAGGGGGCAGGGCTGAATAGTTCATCGCTCATCAGCAATGACAATGTCACACACAGACTGGTGTGTTTGAGAGAGCAGGATTGTCTGATTTTATGCATATGTTTTCTCATTTACCATTCTCTCAATGTGGCTATTTAAATTCTTCAGTGGCAAAAAAAAAAAGTCTAGAAAAGACTTGGTTATTTTGTCAGTTTAAAGGACAAAATGTTAGTGTTTTATATAATCTTGATGAGTTAGATTATCTTAAATGTCAGAATTGTTTCTTAATCTGCTCAAGTCCCAGATAACCTCGTTTGACCTTTTCCTCCTTGCTTTTATTCCTTAAACACAAAAATAGCATTTCAACTTTATTGAAACTTTGTCTTGTCCCTACGTTCTGAGATGGCACTTACCTGTTTACCAGCTTTGTGTCCTTTCTCCTTTTTCACTTTTTCCTCCCCCTTCTATCATCACTGTGTCAACGAAAAGCTCTAATCTGAGCTCTGTCATCTTCCCCACCACTCCTGTGCATTTCTAACCACCCTTGGCACGTATGGCATGCTACTAACGTGCCAGTTAACCTTTAAGTCCATTAAGTTCTTCTCTCTGCTCATGTTGTGTCCAAAGCATGCAGCACAACCAGAATCTCAAATGCTTTCCTACCTAGGACTAAGGGGATCTTCTCTTTGTGACTGTGTGTATCCTGCTCCATGAATTCTGACTGCCCCTAATTAATGTGTAATATACTTGCCATTGTATAATCTGTCTCTTGAGAAAAGTTTTCCTAGCCTTGTGAGTTGGAAGTTCAATTATAACTGCTTTGGAAATCATCCACAGTCACAAACATTGGCCAGTTAGGCCAGCACTTAAGGAGGTTAAGTGCTTTTTGACTAACCACTTGATTAGTGGAGACAGGAAGATGTCTTGGTGTTTTATGGAAGGACAAGAAGGATTATTCTTTTGTGGTTTGTTTTTGTCCTCGCCCAAGGATATGTTTATTGATTTTTAGAGAGAGGGAGAAAAAGAGAGAAACATCCATCAGTTGCCTCCTGTACATATTCTGACTAGGAATCGAACCCACAACCTTTTGGTGTACGGGATGATGCTCCAACCAACTGAGCTACCAGGCCAGGACAGATAAGAGTGCTTTGAGGCCTCTCATTCAACCGTTCACCCAGGAGTAATGGGTGAGTGTTAGAGACAGTGACGTGTCTCATCATCAACCACGAGGCAGGTCCAGGAGGAAAAGGAACACGGCAAAGAAAGCCTCAGGCCTCCAGATCAATAGTGGGTCACCCAGGGCCCTAGAGCCTCTGGTCAGGATGACCTGCCAGTGACCCAGGAGATGAGAATTGTCTGTTAGGAGCCCCCCGTACAGAGAGCAGCTCAGAGTCATGGGTGGATTTCTTTCTCCTTGGGAGAAAACATCGGACTTTCCCGGCATAGAAACCCGAGGTGTGTGAGGGGAACTACAGTGATCAGAACTCAGAGACTGCCTTTGGCTGCTCCTTCAGCAGAGTTTCTAAAATCCAACCTCACAGAGCCTTTCAAACAGGATAAAGGATTTATTCACAGGCTGCACCTTCACAAAAATTTATGAATCAGAACATATTGCATAACTAAGAGGCAGGCCCTGAAATCAGGCCAGAAAAAACTCCAAGAGGGAGGCTACTTTAAACTTTTCTCTTCTCATTTCAGTTTTTCTATGTTTTCATTTGGTTTCTCTTTGTGTCCGGGGTTGCTACCTGCAGGTTGAGACTCACAATGTGCCTGAGAGTCTGTAAGTTACAACTACTATAAAAAAAGAAAGGCATAGCACCCTTGTTAACATTTGTGCAGCTCTTCAAAGTTTCTCTATGAAGAGCAGAGCCAAACAGAACAACCCAGGAGTCTGGGCACTGGGCCTTCCTGAGAGCAGATTGCACTTCTGTCCCCCAGAAAAGGTGCCCTCACAGAGGGCCTGTTTCTTCCTCTCTTATCTCTTGACCCAATTTTCTAAGCAATTTCTTTGTCTACAGCCTTCTGTAGTAGCAAATGGACGAGTTAACTAGGAGTAAAAAGTGGTAAAGAGCCATCTTTTATACATCAGATTAATGGAAAGCATGTTTTCTAGCCTCATTCCTGCCCATCATATGTATTTCCTTCCTTTACCACAGGCGTGATACCAGAAGTCATTCACTCATTCATTCAAGGACAGATGTTTATTCAGAAGGAGGTACTGTTTCAGACTCGTGATAACCTCTGTGAACGAGTCTGACGGAGTCTCTGATCTCACCCATTCCCATGCGAGGTGAATGCAGTGCACATAACATTTCTGCTGAAGCTTCAAGAGGGCTAAGCGGCTGTCACAGATAGACTCTTTGATGACCCCCGACAATTCCATCGTCTGGTACTCATATCCTCTGCTTGAGTACAGACAAGACCTGGGATTCCTGGCAATATAATGTGGCAAAGGTGATGGAATGTCACTTCACTGATTGTAATAGGACATTTAATATTTCACTTTTCTTGCACACTCACTCTAGAAACTACCTCACTGACTTTGAAGAAATAAGGAGCTATATTGGGAGGCTTATGTGATAAGGAGCTGAAAAACAACCAGCAAGTGGCCAGGGCCCTCAGGCCTATAGCTGCAAGGACTGAATTTGGTCATCAACCTGAGAGTGAGCTTGGAGGTGGAGTCTTCCCCAGTCAAGCCTCCAGAGGAAAACACAGGCAGGCTGACATTCTGACTACAGCCTTGTGAGTTGCAGATAAGCCATTCCTAGACTCCTGACCCACAGAAACTATGAGATAATACATAGGTGCTGTTTTAAGCTGCTAAAATAGTGGAAATCTGAAGTAGCATAGAAAACTAATACAGAGACCCCCATGGACAAGAGGAGAAATCTCCTGTCCCGTAGGCTCCTGTAGCTGGGTAAGCTGGCTTCCTCTATTCATCTCCAATACATTCCTTAGGATCCTAGGGTTGCAGAGTTGTGACTTCACAGAACTTCCCTAAGCTGGGCAAACGTGTTTACCATCTCCCTGACTCCTAGAACTCCTTAAAATCTGAAAAATGATGGAGCAGAGCTGTCTGAAACAAGACCATAGACAAGGAGAGATCCCTGAAAAACTGTGTAAGTTGGGCACGGTGTCACTGAAGGGATTCAAAAGATTTGTCCTCTCCTGCCCCAGCCCTCCTCACACCCAAGTACCTTTCTAGACCACAAATCCCCACTGTTGGAGGAATTGTCTCAAGGTAGTCCATTTAATTACATGTGGTAACTTTCCATTCTTTCATGCATTAGCCCAACAAACAGATTTAATTTCCTCATCTGTAAAATGAGTACCTGTCTCCTACAGTTGTCATGAGGAGAAATGAGTTTATACAAATTGTATAAATAATTGCTTAACACATTTAAGTACTACATAAATGTATGCTATTTTACTATTTATTATTATTATTATTTATAGTATTGACACTTACTATATGCAGGCAGAGACCTAGATATTGGGAATACAGATATGGATGTCATAGACCCTGCCCTGTAGCTCGTTCTTTATCTGTTAGAGAGCTAAGTTCTTAACAGAGAGGTGAACAGAGCAGGAAGTTTTAAAGAGTGGGGGGTGTGAAATCAGCAATACAAATTTCAGAACCACATATAATGCATACTGGAAAAGCACATTCCAGATGGGTGAAGTCTGGAGGTGGGAGTTATACAAGATGGATCCAATATCATCCTATGTCTTCTTGGCACCGTAGGAGTTAGTCAGAGAGAAGAGATGGGTGAACACAAACTTAACATACATTATCATTTTCATAGGTCAGTCCTGCTAAAGCAAAAGAAACTAAAAACACGCAGCCATAAGATTATTATCCATAATAAATTATATACAGGGTGCAATAAATATTTATGACTTCAATTAAAATGTAAGTCATATTTACATTTGATTGCTCTTCTCTCAGGAAAGCTAGTGGGAAGTCTAAGGGTGAAATAATCTTCGGTGTTGGGCAGGAACAGATTATTGGAAGAGCAGTCTGCTTCCTGTTCTCCAGGAACAGTTTCTTTTTGTGAATGCCCTGTATGGGACAGGTGTTAAAAATGAATCTCTTAGGGAAGGCCTTGGTCTCTAAACCAACAGGCCATTAAGAACTAAATCTATGTTTCCTTGGGGTTTCTTGATTAAGGTATCATCCAGGATAAGGATAAAAATGGGATTGTACCTTTATGAGATCATTTCATATTATAATTGGTTGCTGACACTGTGTCTCAATCTGTGCCTCTGTACCTAGCCTGGTGTCTTCAAATCGCAAAATATTCTATTTGTTTTTACAAATAGTGAGTCACTGAATGCTGATTAATAAAACTAGACAAAGAATATTCAAAAGAGGGGGAAAATAACTCTGTTACTCAATAGTTTTTATTATTTGTAGGTTCCCACATTGAGGGAACATTTTGACCAATTTGGATTCAATTCTGGTAGAAATAGAAGTTCAATCTAGACATGAGGGACTTTGTTCAAATATTGTGTCTATAGCAATAACCAGTTTCTTGAGACCTCCCCTAGACCTTCTTCCTAACTACTTCATACAACTAATGCTTTGTTTTTCTGGCATAAAAAGAACAAAAAATAATTCCCCAGTGCTCTTTTGCTCAACTCCTACTCTGCCGGGATTTATAAATGTTTGTGTTTCAAGTGAAACCAGATGTTTTGATTTCTTCTTCTGCCTTGATTTTCACTATTGAGATTGTTCTTTCTAGCTTGAGAACTTTTTATTAAAGACCTGATGTTGGTTAATTTTATGTGATAATTTGGGCTAAGGGAATGCCCAGAATGCTGGTAAAACAATTTTCCTGGGTATGTTTGTAAGGGTATTTCCAGAAGAGATAAGCATTTGAATTGGTAGACTGAATAAAGAAGGTGCCCTTGCCAATGTGAGTGGGTATCCTCTAGTCCAGTGATGGCGAACCTATGACACGCAAACTCATTTTTTTGGTTGATTTTTCTTTGTTAAATGGCATTTAAATATATAAAATAAATATCAAAAATATAAATCTTTGTTTTACTATGGTTGCAAATATCAAAAAATTTCTATATGTGACACAGCACTAGAGTTAAGTTAGGGTTTTTCAAAATGCTGACACGCCGAGCTCAAAAGGTTCGCCATCACTGCTAGTCCATCAAAGGGCTGAATGGAACAAAATGGTGGAGGAAAGGCCAATTGCTCTTTTCAACTGAACTGGGACAGTCATCTTTTCCTTTGATGTCTGAGTTCCTGGTTCTCCCAGAGTGTTGGCCTTCAGACTCTTCCTGGCATTTGCATTTATAGCATCAGTTTCCCGAATCTCAGGGCCTTTGGACTGGGACTAAATTATATCACCAACTTTCCTGGTTCTCCAGTTTGCAGACTGCACATCATGGGATTTCCCCACTCCATAATTTCTATAATAAGTCTCTCTCTTTCCTTGATTTTCACTATTGAGATTGTTCTTTATAGCTTGAGATCTTTTTTAAAAAATATATTTCTTTATTGATTTCAGAGAGGAAAGAAGAGGGAGATAGAGATAGAAACATCAATGATGAGAGAGAATCATTGATTGGCTGCCTCCTGCACGCCCCCCACTGGGGATCGAGCCCGCAACCCAGGCATGTGCCCTTGGCCAGAATTGAACTTGGGACCCTTCAATCCGCAGGCCAACGCTCTATCCGCTGAGCCAAACTGGCTAGGGCATAGCTTGAGATCTTTTTATTAAAGACCTTATGTTGTTGCTAAGTGAAACAAGCCAGTCAATGAAGGAAAAATACCACATGATCTCACTCATTCATGGATAATAAAGACCATTACAAACTTTTGAACAATAATAGATACAGAGGCAGAGCTGCCTCAAACTGATTGCCAAACTGCAGTGGGAAGGCCAGAGAGAGTTGGGGGGCAGGAGGGAGGGGAGTAAGAGATCAACCGAAGGACTTGTATGCATGCATATAAGCATAACTAATGGACATAAGACACTGGGGGGTAAGGGAGGGTAGGGGTGTGTCAAGGGCGGGGGGGAAAAAAAGGACACTTATGTAATACCCTTTGTAATACTTTAAGCGAAAAATAAAAAAATATTAAAAAAAAAAAAAAATAAAGACCTTATGTTGGTTAATTTTATGTAATAACTTAACTGGGCTAACGAATGCCCAGAATGCTGATAAAACAATTTTCCTGGGTGTGTTTGGTTCTGTTTTCTGGGGAACCATGATTAATACATACTTCTTTGCCTATCAGCTAATGAGCATGTTAGGTTTGCTGTTTATTTCTTGGGACGAGGGAAATGTGAAAATGGGGCATCACAGGAAGTAAGGTTTGTAATGATTAAAGAGTGGGACTTGTGATAGAATCTGAGCTTTACTATTTTGTATCTTGAATAGGATCTTCTTCCTCTAAAATGAGAATACAATTACTTAATTGAGATCATATGATAATTTAATGCAATGGTTTCTGTGAAAATACTCAACATATAGTAAAGCAATCAATATTAATTAACTATTCCTGTTATGTTTTGATTAAGAGTACAAAAAAAGAAAGGGGGAAGAGTGAAGAACTTGGGTATCATCTAGCACTGTATGGAAGATGGGGGAGTACAGGAGGGAGAGTTTTAAAATGGGTGATAGTGGGCCCTAACCAGTTTGGCTCAGTGGATAGAGTGTTGGCTCATGGACTGAAGGGTCCTGGGTTTGATTCCGGTCAAGGACATGTACCTTGGTTGTAAGCTCGATGCCCAGGAGGGGGCATGCAGGAGGCAGCTGATGGATGTTTCTCCCTCATCGATGTTTCTAACTCTCTATCCCTTTCCCTTCCTCTCTGTAAAAGCAATAAAAATATATTATAAATAAATAAATAGATGTGATGATAGTGGAAAGCTACAAATTTCTCTCATCATTTCAAAAAGGACCAATTCTAGGTGTTGATAACTTGTGTTAATGCATTCTTCAAGGACAACATACCTGTTCCCCACCAAATTTCTGGGATTTGGTGCTTTTAATATACTTTGTCCAGTAGAGTGTGGCAGACAGAATAATGACCCACAAAAATTTTACATGTCCTGATTTCTAGAATGCATAAGTATGTTACCTTTCATGGCAAAGGGACTTTGCAGGTGTAATAAAGATTATGAATCTTGAAATAGGGAAATTATCCTAGTTTATCTAAGACCCATCTCACCATGTAGCCCTTAAAAGTGGAAGAGGAAGGCAGAGGGTCAGTCAGAGAGATGTGGCCAAGGAAGAAAGAGGGAAGAGTCAGAGCCTGAGAAATACTCAACCTACTATTGCTGGCTTTGGAGATGGAGGAAGGAGGCCATGAGCCAAGGAATGCAGGCAGCCTCTAGAACTGAGAGCCAGCAAAGAAATGGGGACTTGAGTTCTACAATCCTAAGAAACTGAATTCTGCCATCAACCCATATAACTAAAGAAATTAATTGTATCCTAGAGCCTTAAGAAAGCTATGTCCCCTGCTGACACTTTTATTTTAGCTCAGTGAGACCCACGCAGGACTTCTGACATAGAGAACTGTAAAATTCTGTAAATTTCTGTTATTTACATTCCCAGATTAGTAGTAATTTGTTTGGGTAGCAATAGAAAACTAATACACCGTGGTATAGACAAAAGCTTCATTTAATTTCATGTATTCATTCATTTATTTTTCAAACATTTATTGAGCAGTTATAGTGAACCAGGAACTGAGCCAGTTGCTGGTAATAAAAGTGTGAGTAAGACCCAATCCCAGTTTTCAACTATTTATAAAAAGTCAGTGGAAGGAACAGAAAAAGGTTTCTGACTCGCCAAACAGCTTGTTATGCCTAATTCTCTGAATTACTCAGCCTCACCTCTTGTTTACAATTTCAAAACAATTAATCACAGTGTGTGTGTGTCGGGGGGGAGGGGGGCGGTCATGTTTTGCAAACTCACTGGCATGGAGGAGCTTGGGAAAGTTAGAGAAAAACTAGTGAATCTTCCCCCTTGGTCTATGTCCAATAAGATCATGGCTTTGGTGCACGTCATTGTGGCGTTTTGGCCGTTTTATAAGCACCCACATCACATTGCTGCTACCCAGTGACACAGTGGCATCCTCCTTCCTTGGAAGAGCAGCCTATAGAGGATTGTCTAGGCCAGCGCTTCCCAAACCTTAGTGTGCCTAAAAAATCATCTGGAGGGCTTATTAAAACTCAGATTTCTGGCCCCACCTCCAGAGGTTCTGATTCAGTAGGTCTGGTTTGGGGCCTGAGAGTCTGAATTTCTAATAAGCTCCCAGACAATGCTTCCTGTCCACAGGCCACACATCCTTATATATATTGATAAATATGACTGATAGAGCCAGGATGGGCAGAAGCAGACAAACCTCAAAAACATGTAGCATATCTGCTAATTGGTACCATGCTTTTTTTGTTTTTAAATATGTTTTTATTGATTTCAGAGAGAGGAAGGGAGAGGGAGAGAGAGATAGATCAATGATGAGAGAGAATCATTGATCAGCTGCCTCCTGCACACCCACTCCTGGGGATTGAGCCTGCAACCCCGGCATATGCCCTGACTAGGAATCGAACTATGATCTCCTGGTTCATGGGTCGGCACTCAACCAATGAGTCACACCAGCCAGGCGGTGCCATACTTTTTAATACCTGAGCCCTGATAGTGCTCCACCCTGGTTCCCAGATGGGACTGCCCTCCTGTGGTAACCTGGGATGCCCTGCAACTTGCCACAAACTCAGACCACTGAGAAGTAAGGGAGAGGAGTGCGGCATGAGTGGTGTTTCCCTAGCCCATACGTCAGAAAAAGGGGTTTGATGCCCTTGCCATCATAAACAGCATCCTCACTGATAAGGTAAAAAAACAAAACAAAAAAACACACAAAATGAAACAAAACAAAACATTGAACTCTCTACTTATGCAACTCAGCATGAGGACAGAGCATGTGTCCCAGTGAGGGACAAGCAGGAAGATTGCACAACATGCTCTGTGGACTCTGAGCGCCTCATATAATATTGCAGCCTCTCTCCATCCCCAACTTCTGTTACTATCCCCTCATCAAATTCTGTTTTTCTTTATTTTCCTTGCTGCTGCCCTTCCATGAACTTCATAATGTCAAAGGATACACTGGAATGTATTGACACAGACAAATGCTAATAACTTCCTGCTCAGTCCTCTGCATTGTCCTTCCAAAGATCTTTGATCTGAGCTATGAAATGGCCATAAACCTCAATACAGTGATTCCAGGCAGTAATCTTGAACTCTTAGATTGAATAATTTTACATGGCACATTCCTTTGATTGGATTCTTGGATCCTGGTTCCTATTTTTAAGATTCAGAAAGATAAAATGGGATTTAGGCTCATTATTTGGAAAAATCCAGTTGAAATTCCAAAGCATCCTCTCCATCATTTGAAAGTGCAGCAATCTCATCAATTGATAGATTTTTGGATTTTTCTTAGGTCCTCTTTCTATATAAAAGGTCTTTCTAGAGGTACTGGAAGATGGTTTATCTTCAGATAATAGCGGTAATGTTATTTCCTTTGTGGTACGTCTCTACAAAATGAAAAAGACTTGTTTGACATATGGACTTTTACATAATGGTAAATATCTTTTCCTTTCATCAGAGTAAAGGATCATTATTGCTTTTATTTGTTAAATTATTATTTTGTTTTGTTTTGCTTTAAAGCAGAAATTCTTAAATTACTTTGTGCCATGACACCCATGAACCAGGAAGTCATAGAGCCTCTCTGAAAATCTGGTGCCTTCTTGGAATTTTTTAAATGCATCAAAAACACCATCTATAGGGCTACAAATAAAAACAATCTATATATATATATATATATATATATATATATAAGCCTAATATGCAAAGTGTCCCGTTGGGAGTTCGACCAACCAGTTCAATCACTCACTATGATGTGCACTGACCACCAGGGGGTAGCATAAGAATGAGGAAAGGCCCCAGCCAGCAGCCAGCAGCCGGGGAAGGACAGCCCCGGTCGGCAGCCAGCAGCTGCTAAAGACCCTACCCATGCACAAATTTTGTGCACTGGGCCTCTAGCTATTTATAAATACAGTTACTTAAATAACAAGTCAAATTTGTGATATAGCAATACATGTACTTCTTTATGAATGCATTAACTATGGTATAGTAGCTGGCCTACTACCTACTATAATTTTGAAGTATTGATGAGCAGAAACAGTATTTTGAGGTATCTGCATTAGCTAAACTGAGTATGAATATATCTATGATTTCCATTGCAGATAAAGACACAGTGGTCTATACTTATGGTTTACTGTCTACATTCTTAATTTAAGGAAATTCTAGATTTCAGATAGAGTTTAGTGAAAATAAAGGTACAATTATTCTCATGCAGGTCCATGGACTCCATGAATTCTATCCATAGGCAACCTTGGGGGTCAGTGGACCACAGGTTGAGGAAATCTGCCTAAAGCACCTCTGACTTTAATGTCTCCCCTCCCTCTGAGCTTCTTTTCTTGAACTCTAAATTTTAATAAAGTCAAAGGAAAGGTTTTCTGTGAATCAGCCAGCCTTTAACAAATGGAGACTATGTCCTTTTGAGGGGAACCCTTCTTGACTTCTGATGTAATTCCAGAAACTGTAATGATCAAACTCTCTGACCTTCCCTACTTCCACTCTCTTGCTGAGAAGGGAATCACTGTTGATAATGCGTTTATGTGTGATAGATACTTTATAATTCCCTGATCTTCATATGCCAGTGGGAACATCGATGTATTATTGTACTTAACAGCAGCTGGGGAAAAGAAAGTACTCAATCTATTTTATCAAGTTTAATATCTTATAATTCAGGCCCCAAAGAAAGATTACCTATATTTTTCTTACATGCAAAAAATCCCAGGGAAGTTCTCTCAGACACAACTTGGCTCAGATACCAACTCTTGCTCCTATCTCTTGGCTGGAATGGGTGGAGGGTTGGATCAAGATAATACATGGGTGCTTCTGCTGCAACCATATAAATACGTGGGTTGAGCAATTTTGTTCTTCAAAGAGAAATGAGCAGATGCCTCCACCAACCGACCTCTAAAAGGCTGATGCATGTTGTTCTCAGCCTGAAACAGAATGGAGTCTTGCATGGAAAATGAAAGTACTAGGCTTACCTTTTTCTTTGTTATGAACAAGGACCAATAGTTCATGCTGTTTTAAGATAATTTGTGTTACTTTAAATGAAAAGTAGTTGAGAGCCACTCACTTAGGTTGTTCTCATATTTAAAATTTTTTCAATTATAGTTAGCATTCAATATTATATTAGTTTCAGGTGTACAGTATGGTGGTTAGATATTTAGGTAACTTATGAAGTGATCCCTCCAATAGATCTTGCACCCACTCACACCATATATAGTTATTACAGTATTATTGATTATATTCCCTAAGCTGTAGTTTACATCTCTATGGCTATTTTGTAACTGCCCATTTATACTTATTAAACACTTTACCTTTTTTGCCCAGCCCCCCAATCTCCCTCCCATCTGGCAATCATCAGTTTGTTCTCCGTACCTATGAATTTGTTTCATTTTGTTTGTTCATTTATTTTTTGTTTTTTTAGATCCCACATTTAAGTGAAAACATAGTATTTGTCTTTCTTTCTCTGACTTATTTCACTTATCTTAATAGATCCATTCATGTTGTAGCGAATGGTAAGATTTCATTCTTATTTATGGCTGAGTCATATTCCAGTGTATATCTGTACTACTCCTTCTTTACCATTCATATTTTAATTGGAGGACTTAATCCATTTACATGTAAAGTAGTTACTGATAGGTGTGTAGTGATTGCCATTTTATTAATTTGTTTTCTGCTTGTTTTCTTTTCTGTTCCTTTCTTATTTTATTTTCTCTTGTTTGTTGATGACGTTCTGTAGTGTTGTGTTTGGATTTATTTCTCTTTATTTCTTGTATATTTCTATAGACTTTTGGTTTGTGGTGTCCATGTGCCAGAGTGGTCTTATGTAGTAGGGGTCCTATGGGGCTTTAATGGCACAGTCCCTGACCACCCAGGTGCTTTAGGGATGTCCCTTGTGTGGGTTGTGTGTGCTTTTCTGTTGTAGTTGAGCCTTGATTGCTGTTGGCATGTCAGTGAGTGAGTCTGACCCTCAGACTGACTCACCGTGAGATCTGGCCACGACTATAATAGACAAGCTGGTGTGTGGGGCTGACCCTGTGGAGCAGAATTGCTTGTGGGGCTCTAGTGCCTGCTGAGTCCACTCTTTGGGTGTGTCCTTTTGGGCACTAATTGGGTGGTGCTCTGGTGGGGTCTGAAGCTGACCACCAGGTGTGTTGTTTCTGAGGCCTCTGGGGAGGAGCTCCAGTGCAGGCCAAGGTCGGCCTCTGCCTGGGTGTGACCCAGGGCTTCCGGGTAGGTGCTACAAGGTGATCTGTGGTCAATAGCTCCCTGTGCTGGGCTTGGACGTGCCTGGGAGAGACTGTGTTGTCAACTGAGGCTGGCTGCCACTAGTGCTGGGCTTGGGGCCACTTAGCAAGAGGTACAGACCATGCCATGGCCAGCGAGTCTGTGCTCGGACCCTTTAAGAGGACACCTTCATCTATAGATGCAATCCCCACTAATTTTCACAGCCAGCTGTTATGGGGAGTCTTCTTCCCTGCAGGTGCTCCAGGTGGGAAACCTGGTGTGGGGCTGGGGCCTGTCACTTTTAAGTGGGAACTTCTGCAGCTGAGATATTTTTCTTGATCCTTAACCACCACACATGTCTCTGCCCCTCCTACCAGTCTTGACGTGCCTTCTTCTTTATATTCTTAGTTACAGGAGTTCTGTTCAGTGAGTCTGTGGGAGTTCCCAAGGGTGGTTGTTCTATAGCTTAGTTGTAATTTTGATGTGGTTGTGGGAGGAAGTGAGCACAGCATTTATCTATTCTGCCACCTTGACTGGAAGTCCAGAAGGCTGGCATTTTCATATTCTTTTTAGTTACACAAGCAATGCATTAATACATGCCTGTTGATTTTATCAAACATGGTTCTTAGTTTTAAAACATTTTTCAGAATATATGGAATAAAGCTTCTTAAACTCTGACATGCAGCAGAACCAGCTGGGTGCATATTTAATATGCAGATTTCCATGCTCATCTGGGTTCTAGAAGTGTAAGGTGGGATTTAGGAACGTGTATTTTTTTTACCAGTGCCTCCTTTTTTCTTTTTTATAAACGTTTTTATTTTGAAATAAGTTTATATTTATGGAAGAGTTGCAGAGAATTCCCCTATACCCTTCATCTGGTTTCAAACATTTGTGTAATCATGGTACAGTTCATCAAAACTAAGAAATTAACATAAGCCTGGCCGGTGTGCTTAGTGGTTGAGCACCTATGAACCAGCAGGTCACAGTTCAATTCCTGGTCAGGGCACATGCCCAGGTTGCAGACTCAATCCCCAGTAGGGGGTGCGCAGGAGGCAGCCAATCGACGATTCTCTCATCATTGATGTTTCTAGCTTTCTCTCTCATTCCCTTCCTCTCTCTGAAATCAATAAAAACATATGTTTAAAAAGATTACCATAAGTACAATACTATTAATTAAACTACAGGCTTATTTGTATTTCACCTTTCTCCACTGATACTTTTTGTGTGTTGTTGTTCTAGGATTCAATCTAGTATTTTAAATTCAGATAACATAGAAACAAACTAACAACAGGTCGGAAATGAAGTCTTGTTTTATTGGGCACTAGGGAAACTATTTGAGGGAGAGAAATCCTTTGTTAGTCTTTGAAACGGGCCTGGAAGCCACTCAAAGTCCTGTTGCTCCTTTTTCTCCATCTATTTCGTGAAATTAACTAATTTTACAGCAGTCTTATGAGAACAGTTTCTAAAATAACTTTTATATGAAGACTTTGGATACACATGAATACGAATTTGAAAATGCTTCTTTCACCGAGAACAGAGGGAATAGCATTTTAGCTGTTCTTGGTGGTTGGGACAGAAATAGATGTGGTCTCCAAAAGAAGACAAAATTGTATTGTGGTCATGTGTGGTTATGATTTTTTTTAATGCATTTTTCCAGTTCTGCCTTGCTGATTTTGGAATGCTTATTTCCCTGGAGCATTCAGCATTTGAAGAGAGGTCTGATGTGGAAAAGAAGGTCCACTCCTTAGCAGGTGACATCACGCAGCCAGGTCTGTCACTGGAAGAGTTATCGGTCAGCATTAAACTGAACAAATGGGGCAAAGAGAGCTCCACTGCGATAACTCACGGCATTCTGAGTGTTCACATATGACCTTGAAATAAATATATACTTCAATTAAAGAACAAAAGACTTTATTTAAAAAATAGTTCTTAGGTTCATCACTTTGGGTTCTTATTATACAGTATTAGGGTCCTAAGAGATCAAGTTAGTGAACTTGATCCTTAAATGGCTTTAGCCAGCCCTATCCGGTTTGACTCAGTGGATAGAGCCTCAACCTGTGGACTGAAGGGTCCCAGGTTCGATTCCAGTCAAGGGCATGTACCTTGGTTGCAGGCACATCCCCAGTAGGGGGTGTGCAGGAGGCAGCTGATCGATGTTTCTCTCTCATCGATGTTTCTAACTCTCCCTCTCCCTTCCTCTCTGTAAACAATCAATAAAATATATTTTAAAAAATAAAATAAATGGCTTTAGCCAGCTTTCCATAGAGTACCTCCTTCCTACAGGCACAGAGACTACTCCTAACATTAGCCAACTTCTGTGCAAATCTGTTTCTGCATCAGTCTGGGTTCTCCAGAGGAATAAAACCAATAGGGTAGATCAGTGAATAGAAAGGAAGAGGATAGATGATAGATAGATAGATAGATAGATAGATAGATAGATGATAGATAGATAGATAGATAGATAGATAGATAGATAGATAGATAGATAGATACTAAGAAATTTATTTTAAGAAATTGACTCATGTGGGAAACTGGAAAGTCCAAAATTTGCAGGGTAAGCAGGCTTGCTTGAAAGTCAGACAGGAGCTGATGCAGAATTCTTGAGACAGATTTTCTTCTTTCTGGGTAACCTCAGATTTTGCTCTTAGGACCATCAGTTGATTAAATAAGGTTCACCATATTAGCAAGCATAATATACTTAAGTCAAATAATTGTAGGTATTAACCACATGCACAAAATGTCTTCTTAGCCACACCTAGATTACTATTTGATTAAATAAATGGGTACTGTCGCAAAGCCAAGTTGACTTACAAAATTAACTGTCATAGTTCCCTGTTAAAAAGAACAGGACAAGCTGGACAGGGTACACTGATAAATGCTAACATAGCTACCCCTCTTGGAAAAAGCAGAACACATTCCCAATAACAGTGGTCAATAGTTTTAGATGTATTTTAGAAGGCAAATGAAATTAATACATTGTTAATGTTTAAAATATCACTAATATCAACACATCATTAATGTAGTAGAGTGTACAACAGAGGCACAAATAATATTTATAGTGATGTAATTATATTTTGGATAGCAAAATATCATATGTAGAGAGGTACTTAATAAAGTTCACTAATTGAATTACTATTCATATTAGCTCAAAGAATAATAGTTTTGTATGGATCTCACTAATCATTAGCTATAGGATCTGTAGGAAATGATTCACGAGAATATTAATATATGTTATAAAGGAAAAAAGAACCTAAATTTTAACATGCTCATTATAAATGGAACATTAATCATAATTAAATCAGTTCTTTTAGCCTTAATTTAATTCTTGTTTTGCTCATCTTGGTTTAGGAGTCCACTTCTGTAAGGTGACCCCTTCTGAATGAGGTGTTGGAGGTTCTAAGTCAGTCTTTGTGAAGTCTGACAGGTGTCTCTTTGCAATAATATCAGCTTTGGGGAGGGGGGGAAGGGGTTTGGATCCATGAGTATATTTTCTTGTGGACTCAAATAGCCAGCAGTTCTTTCTTGAAGATCTTTTGAAGTTTTGTCCAAAATCTCCCATCAATGGTTTGTAGCAGGAGCTTTTAGGCAAGTGTAAGGGAAAAGCAGAAACCATCTATTAATGACAAAAATTGAATCACTGTAATTAATATGATATTATCCAGAATTATTAGAATAAAGAAAAGTGGAATAATCTATGAATGTATGTGGTTTATAAGTCTTCTGAAAATAAGAATATATTTACATTTATAACATTTATAATCTAGAGAGATTGAGAGTCTATGACTGGAGAGCGGTTCCCCTCCCCGCCGATACTGAGTGGTAACAGGACAGCTCTCACAATTATGTAGAGCTAATTAAATGTGTAGCTTTTTATAGTTCACATATTTATACAGCTGGGGTCCATCCACTGCAGTTTAGAGATTTTTTTTTTTTCCGAATTGGATGAGCAGTAATGATTCAGCAGGCTAGGGGGCAACTCTAAACAAGGTGCACCTGTAATAGTTTGATGAGAAAGACCAGCAAATGGGAAGAGAATGATCTTTTGAGCATTTGTTCTAGGCTCAGAGGCTGTTGTATGAGGTCTCATGGAACTGACTTTGCAGTAGGTAAGATTTCTTTAAAAATCTACAAACACAAGACAAAATTCGTTATGTGTCACAGGAGAGAAAGAAACAAATCAGGAAAGAAGGTGGCATGTGAGTCAGGTTTGCAGAACAGATAAATTTTAACAAATGAAAATGGGGAAAGGTTGTTTGAAGTACAAATTGGATACTTAATAATAGTGTTGAATTACTTTCTGGGATACAACAGCGACAAAAAGACTGGATTATTTTTTGTTGTGGTGGTGGTTAATTCTTAGGAATAAGCATTAGTGATCATTCCCCCTTTTATTCTGACCCAGCTTGCTCCTTGTCCTCTTTTCTTGGTTTCTTTATATTCTGCAAGCATTCTCATGCCAGATGCCTGGTTAGAAGCTCTGGATGGAGAGCTAGCTAGCATAAGAGGAGGATTTGAGATCAGGATGCTCTGGAAAACAAGAGTGAGAAACATTCAAGCATTTTTCTGACATTGAATTAAAAATACAAAATTATTCCACATTCTGGAAATGAAAATGGTGGTAGCATTAATGTGAGTACTTTTTTGTATCCAGAATTTCCCAAATGAGCTTGTGTTGCAATTTTTTAAAAAAGGTTAGTTAACAGATATTTTAGAGATCTTTCCCCCCTCCCTTTTAATGACATATCGAGTCCACCTACCCATAGTCCTAACCCTCCTTTAACAAATAAATTATCTGACCTAATTGCTTCCCTGAAAAAGTCTTATCACTGCCCTAAGCAATACTTTTTCTCTCTCAGCTTCTCAGAATAGCTGGATACTGAATAGCTCTTGCCTTCTTAAAGGTTTGGAATGGGAATAATCTAAAAAAATATCCAATACAGATAACTTCAGGCCCATACCCAGAGGGCAGACAAGAAGTACAAGTTAATATTGAAGGCGTCAGTATTACAAGCAGTTGTATATTGAGCAATTAGAACATAGTCAGTATGCAGCTTGGCATCTGGTTTTAGTTCTGTAATAGTTTAGTTTTAGTTAAAAATAGATGCCATGGTTGCCAATAACTTTCCCTGAGAGGGTAATGTGACAGGATTCAGATGGGAGGAAATACCAAGCCATTTCAATACAATCCATTGTCATTGTAAAAGACTATTCAAATACAGTGTCTAGTATTTCAGACCTTGTTAATAACCAAACAACATAAAAAAACCACTAGAGCTTTTTACCGTTTCATAGGACATTAGCAACTCTTGCCTCACCCTGTCTGAAATCATTTGTAAAAGTAAAAGCAGACATTTGTCCTCATTACATCACCGAAACTCAGTGTTCTCATTCAAGGTTAGATGAACCCACCCAGAAAGTTGTGGTCATGAAATTGCCATGTGACAAAATGTTAGCCACAGAAGGGACAGAACTGGGATGAGACCCAGAGTGTCCAGTGCTCAGTCCTGGGCTGCTTGACGTTTTGGGGTCCATTACACTTGTTTACCCGTTGTACCCCCTCGTGCTCTCTGTGACTAAACACCTTGTAAGCCCTGGAGAGCAGCTTCGAAACACTGAGCCCTTTTGCTAGAACCTTCATTTTCAAGTACTCTGCTTTTCATCATGAGTCCACCTTGTCCTGCAGATTTTGTTTGTTGGTGGACATTTCTAGAAGGCCTTAATAAGCCACAAGAGCAAGAGGACCCAGTGTTGGGACCATTTCCTGATGCTGAAGATTTTAGGGCCCAATATATATGGTCACCATTGTATCTTATTGCCCGACAGGGTTCCTGGCACATCACAGACATCCAGTAATATTTGTTAGGTGAATAAATATATCAAATAAGGTGTGTGTGTGTGTGTGTGTGTGTGTGTGTGTGTGTTTAGGTTGCTGGGATTACAGCTTTAACAATATCCAGGTTTTTCCTCCCCATATTCTCTATTTCATCCCACTAATGTGGGTAATGATGTCGATAAAAGTACCTTTAGCTCTTTTGGAAAGACAACTTAGTAAAGCTAGTCACGATTATTACATTGCACTATGTCTTACAATAGCAGAGCAGCTCAGAGAACCAGAAATCTCTTTTCCCCGAGGCTCACTTATGTTACAGACAGCATCGTGCTCCTCTTTTCTCTGGGAGATCTGTTTCCCAAGTAGTGAGAAGAAAGATGATTTGTTTTGCCTGTCCTGGAGTTGGCTTCTATTGTATGTGAGCAAAAGAAGGGACTAAGGGCTTCCACCCTTACTTACATAGACATCAATATTCTGTGCTAGGCCCTACACTCTGCTCCCACCCTTATGGAGAATCGGGTGACAGTATGTTAAATCTGGCAGGACTGGGAAAGCATTGTGTCCAATGTTGTGGTTTTACTGAGAATGAAACAGGAGCTCTTTCAGGCAAGGAATTCCCAGTTAGCCATGCAGCACCAGGAGAGGAAATTGAGTCTCTTGGCTGTACCCAGGTGGTGCAAGGCTCTTTCATCCCCTTACCTGGGAGGGCAGTCCTCATCCACATGTTCTCCACTTTCTATTTCAACTTAAGTTTAAGGTTTTAAACACTTGTAAAAACAATGTTCTAAGCTTTCAGATTCCTGGAGACAGGAAGTGTTTGTGGTGTGCTTTTCCCTTCTGGATTATGGAACAATTAAAAAGCTGAATGATTGGAGAAAAATAACATAATTATGTATTTTCCATCATGTCAAGATGTTAAGTAAAAAAAAAAAACCACGCAAATTGCCAAAAATGTATAGAGATCAAGCCCATTCTGTCTAGGTGTAGCTTAAAGAAGGATCTGAATCAAATTGTTAAAGAATGTTACCCCCTTTTATGGGGCAAGAGTGGGATTAGATAGGGGTATGCTAAATACTATTCTACTGTATTACTTTTACAGTGAAAATGTAATCTTGTATTTCATGAGTAACATGTTAAAAGTTACATGAATTCAACAAGGAACTACTATTTGTAATACCCTTAAAAAAAAGACTCTTAAAACTCAACAGTGAAAACAAAAACCAATCCGGTTAGAAAATGGGCAAAAGATATGAAATACATTTCACTGGGAGGATATCCAGATGGCAAGTAGCACATAAAAAATGTCTAAAGTCATTGGTATAACAAAAATAGAAATTAAAACCAGACTTAAATGTCATTACATACTATCAGAATGACTAAAATATAGTGAAAACACTAGATTCTGGCAACAATGCAGAAAAACTGGACCCTATTGCTGATGGAAATATAAAATGGTATAGCCACATTGGAAAATAGTTGGGCCATTTCTTATAAAACTAAACCTTATTATCTAGCAATTGTACTCTTGTGTATTTATTCCAAGGAAGTGAAAATTTATGTTAGCACAAAAATTAAGATTCATAGCAGCTTTATTCATAATAGTTAAAAACTGGAAACAGCCCGGAGATCCTTCGATAGGTGAACAGTTAAATTGTGATGCACACATTTTATAGAATACTACTGATACACGCAACAACCTTGATGACTCTCCAAGGAATTATGCTGAGTGAAAAAAGCCAATCCCAGCCCTAGCCGGTTTGGCTCAGTGGATAGAGCGTCAGCCCGCAGACTGAAAGGTCTCAAGTTTGATTCTGGCCCAGGGCACGTACCTCGGTTGCAGGCTTGATCCCCAGCCCTGATCAGGACATGTGCTGGAGGCAACCAACCCATGCGTCTCTCTCACATTCATGTTTTTCTCTCTCTGTCTCTCCCCCTCCCTTCCACTCTCTCTAAAAATCAATGGAAAAATATCCTCGGGTGTGGGTTAACAAAAAAGAAAAAAGGCTACATACTCTACGAGTCCACCTATAGCACATTTTTGAAATAGCAAAGCTTTAGAAATGAAGAACAGATTTGTGGTTGCCTGGGTTTGGGATGGGGAGGTGTGGACAGGTTATAAAACAGCAACACAGGGATCCTTGTGGTGATTAAACTGTTTCGTATCTTGACTGGTTGTGGACACATGAATTTACATGTACCAAAACTGTATACAATTAAATACACTGTACAAGTGAAACTGGGAAAGTCTGAAGAAGAGCAGCAGATTGTAGCAATGTCATGTTCTGTTGAGAGGCACCTACTATTGTTCTGCAAGATGTTATCACAGAGAAAAACTGGGTAAAGGATACATGGAATCTGTATTATTTCTTTCAATGTCAGGTAAACCCACAATTATCTCAGTAAAAATTTCAACTAAAAAGAAAACTGTAGCAGAAACCGGTTTGGCTCAGTGGATAGAGCGTCAGCCTGCGGACTCAAGGGTCCCGGGTTCGATTCCGGCCGGTCAAGGGCATGTACCTGGGTTGTGGGCACATCCCCAGTGGGGGGTGTGCAGGGAGGCAGCTGATCGATGTTTCTCTCTCATCGATGTTTCTAACTCTCTATCTCCCTTCCTCTCTGTAAAAAATCAATAAAATATATTTAAAAAATAAAAAGAAAAGAAAACTGTAACAAATTGAAGCATTTGAGTACATTAGTCAGCTCCTGCCTGCAGAGTTGAGGGCCCTCACTGCTTCTAGAGCAGTGGTTCTCAACCTTCTGGCCCTTTAAATACAGTTCCTCATGTTGTGACCCAACCATAAAATTATTTTCGTTGCTACTTCATAACTGTAATGTTGCTACTGTTATGAATCGTAATGTAAATATCTGATATGCAGGATGGTCTTAGGCAACCCCTGTGAAAGGATTGTTCGACCGCCAAAGGGGTCGCGACCCACAGGTTGAGAACCGCTGTTCTAGAGGATGAGATGTCCTTCCCACCTCCCAGCAGACACTGTCCTCCCAAACATTTCCATCTGGTTCTTTCTGCTGGCACAAATGGGAGAACAGGGACTGATATTACCTCAATGAATCAGTTTCTATAACCATGAAATCTGATTGTGACCTAGGTTTCAATCTGAGACTGCCAGGCCTGCCTGCACATCAGAATCATCTGCGGCCAGTGCTGACACCCCGTCCCAGAATGATTAAATCTGAGCCTTGGGGTCAGATCCAGGCACAGCTTTTTGTTTGGTGTTTAAGCTCTCCAGGTAATTGTAATGTGCAGCCAAGATGGAGACCCACTGGCCAGAGTGGTTAGACAGTGATGGCTTTCAACATGCCAGGCCAGGTGCCCTTTTCTCACTATCCCAGCCTGCACTTCTGGGCTCAGAAGAATGAGCTACCAGGGGCTCACTTCCCCTCACAGTCAAAGCCCATGCTGAGTACAGAACCTCGAGAAGAGGGGGTGCTCAGTGGCAGACCAGTTGGGTGAGTTCTAGAATGCACACACACAGGCATGCTTATTATTCTCCAGGCTGTGTACTTGGCTGAGTTTCTGCACACATGGCTGAAGCTCTGCCACGTTTTCTCTGTTGGCTGCTTCTGAGGATACTAAGAGGCCCAGAAACTTGTGGGCAGAACCCTTGATGAATGGGGAGGGTGGAGAGGCAAATGCTTTGTGTGACAAAGCCTTCTTAGGCCTACTCAGTCCCCAACTAAGCCCGCCATCATGCCACCAAAAACTCTGGAACCTCTCTAAGGTTCTGAGAGAAGTCAGGGAGGTAAATGGGGCCTGATGATTAACCTCAGTACCTCCAGGGTAGAAAAAAAGGTTGGGGATTGGGTGTCCCCTATAGCATACTTCTTGATCAGGTACTCATACTTCCAAACACCCCACAGATGATGTAAAGGAAAACTCATTCAACAGCTCCTCTGTACAACTTGCATTCAGTAATCGTTAGCATTTGGAAGGCAAACAGAGCTATGAAAAACTGTCTGATTATATCATAATTACCACAAGACTTTCTCAAATAACCCAAGCAAATTCCCCAGACTCTGCTAAAAGCCAAGCAGATGAATAATAGCTTTCCCTCCACTGTTATTTATGAATTCCAGGCATTTTCTTGATTGTTCTTCTAGAGATTAGCAAAGTTATTTCTCCCAAAATCCAACTGTGTCCCATTATTCACAGTTATCACCATTCAGGTTCTGTTCCTAGGTTGCTGACAAGGATCCATTAAACAGTTTCCAAAAGCAACATGCTACTTGACCCTGCATTCATTTTGTTGACAATCCCAAGTGCAATTATTAAAACACATACTGTTCATCTACATGCTGAGATTGTTTTATTTTTGTCCTCTCATAAATTTAACTTCTGTGCCTTATATGAAGAAGGGAAGGAAATAAATTATTATTTTGTATTTGCAATTGCAATCAGCTCCAAATCTATGTCAAAATTAGTTGAGGTTATAGCAGATTCCTGCTCCCCCCTCCCTTCTTGAGCTCAGATCTTAAAATAAAAATTAAAAGAAAATATAAACTTCCAGACGAGGTCTAAAAATCCTGAAATCATTATCTTACTGTCTTTCATTTTTGCACAGTCATTAAACTTTTTTGTGGTTCATGGATTTCTTTGAAAGTAAGAATTATTGGCCCATGCTCTAGGAAAATGCACATATTTACAAACATGCAGTAGTTTGCTCCATAGTTTCAGGGAGTCTACAGACCACCTATGTCACCTAAGCCAACCCAGAGACAGTACTGGTGGATTAGAATAAAAATTTTAGGTAATCAAGAGAAGGAACTATTCACATAAATATGTAAAGCAAAGAAATGTGTCTTGTTTCCTAAATTCCTAGACATGACTAGGAAGATATATATATATTTAAATCTGTACTCAGGTTGGAACAAAAGGAGTATTCTGAGTGGGCAGAAGGTGCCAGAGCTCCAAATCTATGCAAAAGAGCAGAGATGCTCTCAGCCCTGAGGCAGCAGATGGTGGAGCAGGAAGACCCTGACTCAGCTAAGTGGCGATTGCCCCGGAACAGTAGGAGGAAGACCCAAGCTGATCAGTTCCTTCCTTTCATTCTTCCCCACATTGTAGTCACATGACCATACCCAGCTGAAAGGGTCTTTATTCTGGGAACTGTGTGCATTCTCTGCCACTACAACTTTATCTGGTGTACAATGATTTATAATACTATATTTTGTGTTGTTCCCTAGCATTTCACACCATTTTTTCCTGTTGATCAGATACATGGCCATTGGGGGAAATTTGGAAATTGCATAATGCTGCTAGGAGGCAGTGAAAGTATTACCCACAATCCTTTCCTTCAGGAGGTACATTTGTTTATATATTTTGGTATGTTTTTCTTCTGGAACTTTCTCTCTACACTCCTTAAAAATAAAAAAAACCTAGCTCAAATTAAGTTGTGAATGCAATTTTGTACTTTATTTTTTAATTTACTAGTAATTGTATCATCTAATTGGGTAGGGCTTTCACCTGAAAGAAGTGTCCCTAATGACTGAGCAAGGAAGACAGAGAAGGAGGGAAATAAAGGTTAAAGAACTGGTTCTGGATACGAAGGATGGCGGCCGTTGACGTAGGCCACTATCCATGTGGGATGATGGCCACTTGTTCTCATTGCAATCCAGACAAACTGGTAGGGGCTGTGCCCTAAGTAACTGGCTGTGAGCATAAATCATTCAAAGAAAGAGCAGGGCTAAGTCCAGGCCCTTGATAAGTGAGCACTAAAGTTCCCAGAGCCACAAGCATGTAGGCTAAGATGGGAGTACAAGTCTATTTATAGGGCAGTGATAAAATACTTACAATGGCATACTTGAAAGTCTTATTGTTCAATATTCCCAAACTCTTTTGACCTTATTGAACCCTGTTCAGTTAAGAGAGACAATTGCCCACCTAAGTCAACCTCACTGAAAAAAAGAATTTGAGAATTACAAAGAATTAGGAGAGGACCAAAATTATAATTAACATAGTCTTTTTGCAGTAATTGAAAATAAAATCTGAAATGATCAACAGAAGTAAAATCTATCAGTAATTACACAAATATATTATTAATATAACCTTATATATTAATTGAAATCCTTGGCCCATGTAAGGCGACATTGATGAGGCACAGTTACATTTTTCTTATCTAAAAATTGTGGCAATCCCAACTCTGTGTGTGCAAAGCTTTGCAATTAAAAAAAAAACACAAAACACCCAACCTGGCCCTAGCCAGTTTGGCTTAGTGGATAGAGCTTTGGCCTGTGGACACAAGGGTCCCAGGTTCCATTCTGGTCAAGGGCACATGGCTGGATTGTGGGCTCGATCCCCAGTAGGGGCGTGCATCATTGATTCTCTCTCATCATCATTGATGTTTCTATCTCTCCCTCTCCCTCCTCTTTGAAATATATATTATATATATATATATCTCCAACCTGTTATTTTTAAATTGCCCAATAATGTGTGCAATAGATATCCTCATCCTACAGCCAAGTCCCACTTCCATAGCTGGTCCCCACACACATCTCTGATTCTTGCCCAACCTTGCTCCTTCCCAGATTCCACCTCTGTTTCTGAGCTGCATCCCAGCCTTGGGACCCAATTTAATAATTTGATAATGTTTAAGAGGTAAAAGAAGAATCTTGTCCTTTTAGCATCATTAACTAGGACTGAATGTAAAATATCACACTCATGACCAGAGCTGCTTGCTATTCCCAGTAATACATTACTTAATGTAAAATCAACTTTACAGAAATTTACCATCTTAGCTGTAGACCCTGCTCCAGTTATTCAGATATTGTGATAGTAGAGACCCAAATATTAGAAGTATGAAAAGATCTACCTTGAAATACTAAATATGTGGCACTGGCAAGAAAGCTAAGGCAAATGTAGGAACTGATATCCCAGCCACAAAGTAAATGTTACTGGAACTAGGATGGTATGAGGGGCCCTAGCCTGCATAGCTTGTAGAGCTGCTTATATGTGTGTGGACATTAATTCAGTCGGTACAGTGTGGTCCCAAATAAACACTTTATGACTCAAAGCAAATATTTCACAGTGCTGATAATGTTTATTGTTGTACATTAATATGTCAGTCCAGGTCCTCTGAGAAGCAGATGCCAGGATTGAATTATAAATTCAAGAGATTTATTGGGGAAAATGCCTATGAGGGATAAAAGCAGGAGGAAGTTGGAGGACACAGAGACTTCTGCTTGCAATGCAAGGCTGACACCTGTGAAAGGAGGGAGGGAGGGAAGATTGGGTAGAAGAGATTCAGACTGCAGGACAGCTCTAAGAAAGTTAGTCAACTCTAGAGTAGAAGTCACCCACATGCTCTGTCACTGGCAGGGTGCAGCCTAGGAAGAGAGTGGCCCCAGTTTGGACAGTTAACTATACTCATTGCAGCAGATTCTCTTGAAGCGGGGTCTGAGTGTGCACCCTCATGACTTCCCCAGGCCACCCCTGTGCTGCACAGATCCTTTGCTCCATGTATTTGAGGAACTGTGGGCCTCTCTTCCTGGGGTAAAGGTCTTGAGTCACCTGGTGCTGTGACCCAAACCCTCATTCTTGCAGGGTCTGAGTCCTTAGTAATTGGACCCATTTCAGGGTAGGGTTGCTACACATGTCCATCCACTGTTTCAGCTGGGCAGGGAATACCAAGAAGAACCTAAGCCAATTACATGGGTTGCACATTAATTCTGTCTTGCTCTCACATATGCGCATGAGATGAACCATCCTAATTCATGCTTCTGCTGGTCAGTTCCCTGCCATGAAGTTGATTCTTCTTACCCTCTGGACCATGGGTACAAGGAGTCCAAAGTGCCCAGGCAATAGTCATAGAATGTAGTCCTATGGGACCCTTGCTGTGTCCTCTCACAAGAAAGTCCCTCAGTGCATCACTGGAATAAAGCAGATCTGTCCTGCTTCCCTACCTTGGGTCTCAAACACTTGTATGTTCCCTATAGGGGACACAGCACCATATAAAGTTCTCTGATTTAGTGTCTAGCTACATGCCAAAGGAAGACACTCCATTTTTGTAGAGCAGTGATTTTCAACTGGTGCGCTGCAAGAATTTTTAAAACGTGCAATACCTGACTATATAGTCAGGGGCACTGACCTCTTTTCCCTTAGATTGTCAAATTTAAAATGACAACAGCCAACACAATAGCCATCTGGTGTGAATGCCCTGTCTTGATCCATAAATATAAAGGTCATATAATAGAGTTGCATCTTATTAGTCACTAGAGGCCTGATGCACAAAATTCGTGCACCGGTAGGGTCCCTAGGCCTGGCCAGCAATCAGGGCTGATCTGCAGGGCGACCGGCGGGGTGATCTGGGAAGGGGTCCCCCTGCTGGCACCCACCTTGGCCAGCCTGGCGCTGCTCGCTTGCCAGCCCCACCCCTGCCGCCACGGCCAGTCACCTCCCTCTACAGGGTGACTGGTGGGACGATTGGAGGGGCCCTCCCGCTGGCACCTGCCTTGGCTGGCCTGTGGCCTGCGGGCTGGGGGCAGCTCCTGCATTAAGCATCTGCCCCCTGGTGGTCAGTGCAATCATAGCAACCGGTCGTTCCGCCGTTTGGTTGATTTGCATATTAGGCTTTTATTATATAGGTTGTTGTGTAATAAGGTTACATCTGATTGGTTAATTCTTGGTACTAGAAATCCTTATATACAAGTATTGGCACCTGATTTTTTTTAAAAAGTCACTTAGGAGCAAAAAGGGTAGGTAATTACTATTATTATTATTTTTTGTAAATCAATCAAAAGTATACCTATTTGTTGTCAGATTGGCAAAAAAATATGTATTTTTTTGGTGTGTCCTATTTTAATAAAGAATTTATGTGTGCCATGAGATGAAAAAGGTTGAAAATCACTGTTGTATTGTCTCCAAGATGGTGTATCAGTTGCTACCTTTAGAAGGCCATCAGTGGAAGGTAGCTGCTTTTAAAGAATGCTGTGTATGATATAATGAGAGAGTCTCCTGGTTAGATGCTTCTGTGTTGTGTGGGATTTAATGCCTGTAAATTAGGCCATAAAATTCTTTAGTCCCTGGACAGTGGTGTTGACTGTGGCTCTGTGGGCAAGAAAAACAAACCCGTACCCTAAACAGTTATCTTTCCCTGTGAAGATAAACCACTGGCTCTTCTAGCATGGAAGGGGCCCAGCGTAGTTTACTTGCCATAAAATGATAAGTTGGTCTCTTCAAAGAATAATGCTATTTTGGGGACACAGTTTGGGCTGTGTTGTTGGCAGTTCTCAGAGGTGGGAGTAGCTAAATGAGCCTCAGTGACAGGCATATATGCTGTTGAGTTCGTGCGTGACCTCTGTCTCTGGCGTTGCGGCCACTCCATTCATGTGCACAATGTGCCAGTTCTGGGATGATCAGTGATGAAGGCTGACAAATGTCATCTGGCCAAGTCCTGTGTCTAGGGGTTTGTTGAATGTCTTCAATGGGTGGCTTCTGATGGACATTAATATGTGTTTCAAAAATCTTCATACTTCATGCCCACTCCATTCAAATGCCTTTACTCAAGACCTCTTTGCCTCTAATCTTCCAGATTTTTGTTTGTTTGTTTGTTTGTGGGGTTTTTTGGGGTGTGTGTGTGTGTGTGTGTGTGTGTGTTTTGCTTCTAGGCCCCTATCCAGTTGCCTGGGCCATTGGCACCTGCTTAGGACTCTATACATTTTCTCACTGGGGACTACTTTTTCTTCCACACAAAGTCGATGACCAATGTATGCTCCCAGCTCCATCCATTGAGATTTTTGTCTCCATTGTCTTTCAAGCCTAACTATGGCTGTAATACAGCTGTTGTTCATTGTCAGCTTGCATTCACATAACAAGCCAACTCATCAAAATACCTGGCTTTTTCCCCCTTCTTCATCTGGTTGTATGAAATTTCTGCATAGGTGGCCATTTGTGTGAGCTGAAGGAGTGTCACTGGTGTGTAACCATGGTGGTGACATGGCAGTCAGAGCTACTTGCCTATGCAGCTTACTCATGCCCTCTGGTCCTCCCTGGCTTTAATCCCAGACATTCCATTTCTATCTTACTGTGGACTGCTGTTAGGCCTATTCTACTTTATGAATTGGTGGGCCTAACAAAACCCACCTCATAATAGGCAATTGTGTATGCATGGTCACTTGGTGCCCTATAGTCAAGCCTTCCAGCTCTAACAGGACCCAGTAATATGCTAGGAGCTATTTATCGAAAGACATATACTTCCCAAATGCAAGTGGCACAGCATTGGTCCAGAACCCCAAGTGCTTTCATAGGGCTTCTCTCACTGGGGCTTGCCACACTGCAACTTTTTTCATCCCTGACATCAGCAGAGCTGCTTGCATTGAAGCCTAGATTTGCCATAGAGCTCATTCCTGCTCTGGGCACCATTCAAATTTGTCAGTCTTCTGTATCCCTAGGGCAAGAGAAGTATTCCTAGATGTGTAATATGTTCCCTCAGAATCCAAAATGGCTCACAGGCATTGTTTCCATCTTTGAAGTAGGGAATGCAAGATTCAGAAGTTTGCCTTTTACTTTGGAGAGGATGTCTTGGCAAAGCCCTGACTATTGAACTCTAAAAAGTATTCTCGAGTGGTGACTTTCTGAGTCTCCTTGGGCTTGTCTCCCACTCTGTGGAGCACAGTTGTCTTACCAAAGCCTCTAGCATATTAGTTGCCTCTTGCTCAACCTGTCTGTTTAGCATGATGCCATCAAGGAAACAGATCGGTGTAATGTTCTGTGGGCTGTCCTGAAAGTTCAGACCACTTTAGACGATATTATGATGGAAGGCAGAGAGGTTAACAGAGCCCAGGAGCAAAACTGTAAATAAATATTCTTGTCTGTCAGGGGAGTCTTGCGTCAGGCAGAAATGGCCAGGTTTTAGCACCCCCCCCCCGCCCCTGCCCAGCTCAGCCATTGGCTGGGAAGTGGGTAGAGAGGCCTGACCCGCGGTGACTACTGCTAGAATCCCGAAAGCTTGACGTCTGGAAGCTGTCAGCTCATTCCACTTTTTGCCCCAGCTGGAGAGGCCCAGCTTTGTGGTTGCCACACTATGTTTACAGGGGTGATGTTTAGTCTTTTCTAATGCTTTTGTGTGTTTTCCAAATTTTCTAAAGTGGGCATGTATTATCTCTAAAATCAGGATAAAACAAACAAATACATTCCAAAAGTGTTTTATGTCCAGTTTTTTAGAACTGTGCCATCATTCCCTGCTTTTGTGTGTTTGACAATTTCCATAATAACATTTTTCAAAAAAGACTATTTGTAATAACTTTAGTGGTTTCGTAACATTAATTCATAGAACCTTCATGAACTCTCTCTTTGTTCATGTTGTTCACCAATTTGTCTCCAATACCTAGCACAACCCTGGCCCATTGAGTTACTTAATTTCCTTAAGTACAGATACTACTCTTAGATTCTGACTCCTCAGGGTGTGAATAAATTTCATGGTTGATCCATATTCTAACCTGATTGAGAGTGGGGAGTGGAGTATTTCTACTGCAGTTACCTTTTCTTCTTAGGAAACCCTAGTGTAGCAGTGCCAGAGTGAAAAGCAGTCAGAAAAGGAAGGACTGAAGTAGGGAGTTTGGAGTATAGCAGAGTATAATATGTACACCAGAAATAAACTTCAGAAACTCATCTCTTACTTTCATTTTGCACAGAGTGTCGCCATAATACGTTGTGTATGTACACCACTCTTAATTTCCACACAGTATCTCATGCCTTCCAAAAGGATTTTATTCCCCAGCCAGAGTTCTTTGGAAAACTTGTGGTTTCTATGGATTAAGGCTCAAATGTCATATTAGATTACCTGGAATTTTTTTTAATCCTCACCCAAGGATATTTTTTCCATTGATTTTTACAGAGAGTGGAAGGGAGAGGGAGAGACAGAGAGAAACACTGATGTGAGAGAGACACATCGATTGGTTGCCTCCCGCATGCCCCCGACCAGGGCCAGGAGCCTGCAACCGAGATATGTGCACTTGACCGGAATTGAATCTGGGACTCTTCAGTCCGTGGGCCGATGCTCTATCCACTGACCCAAACCAGCTAGGGCATGGAATTTTTTATTATTATAGTTTCTAGGGAAAAAGAAAACAATATTTAAACATTCTTTGTGATGTTCCTTTGCTAAAGGATCATTCTCCTGGTATAAATAATAGCAATAGCTCTCATTTGCTGAGTATTTATTAGTGAAAAGCACTTTATGAAAAAAGCACCTTATTTAATCTTTACAGCAACCCTATAAGAAAAATATTGACCCCATTTCAAATCGAGGAAAATGAAATTTAAAAATGTAAATCATTTACCCCAGGCCACACAACTAGAAAATGGTAGAGTCAAGTTTGACTCAAAAGCATACATTCTTAACTATTTATGGAGAGATATTCGCTCCATAGGAAACTAATTTGGATACAACTTTCCCTTAAATTATTTGTAAAGGCAAACAGAAAGGAACTATGAGATTTCTGAGTATATTGTCAGAACTATTTAACTTTATATTATACATCTTACTCTAGAAATGTTAATACAATGTAGCAGGGATAGTCTTTTCAAGAATTGGTGCTAGAACTACTGGAAAACCATATGCAAAAAAATGCATCTAGACACAGGCCTTATACCCTTCAAAAATTATCTTAAATGGGTCATAGACCTAAATGCTAAAACACAAAACTATAAAAGTCCTAGAAGAAAATACCTTGGGTAGGCAATGACCTTTTAGATACAGTACCAAAGGCATTATCCTTGAAAGACATAGTAAGCTGAATTTTATTAAAATTAAAAACTTATGTTCCATAAAAAGCAATGTTAAGGGAACAAGAAGATAAGCCACAGAGTGGGAGAAAATGTTTGCAAAAGACACATCTTATAAAGGACTGCTATTCAAAATATACAAAAATTCTAAAAACTGAACAATAAAGAAACAACTCAATTTAAAAAATAGACAAAAGACCTCAACAGACATCACACCAATGAAGATATACAGATATCAAAGAAGCATATAAAAATTCTTCACATAATGTGTCATCAAGGAAATTCAAATTAAAACAACAGTGAGATACCACTACATACCTGTAAGAATGGCCAAAATCCAGAGCACTGACAACACCAAATGCTGATAAAGATGTGTAACAACAAGAACTCTCATTCATTGTTGATATAAATGGTAAAACCACTTTGAAAGCAGTGTGGCAGTTTCTTACAAAACTAAATATACTCTTGCACACACAATCTTGTAGTCATGCTCCTTGGAGCTGAAAACATATGTCCATGCAGAAGCCTGCATATGGATAGTTATAGGAGCATTATTAACAATTGCCCAAACTTGGAAACAAATTTGTCCAAACCCTTAGATTGTACAACTCCAAGAGTAAACTATAGACTTTGGGTGATGATGATGTATCAGTGTAGGTTCATCAATTGTAACAAATGTGCCACTATGATGAGGGAAAGTTGATAATGGGGGAGGGCATGCATGGGATGGTGATATATGGGAAATCTCTGTAGCATCTTCTTAATTTGGCTGTGAACTTATAATATGTATATAATTGTATTATTGGGAATATAACTTATAGAAATGCAATATATTTGATAATAACAGCACAAAGAACACAGGTGGGAATAAGCTGTACTGGAGTAAGAAAATAATACCCAATGAATACTCCACCCAATAGCAGTAGAATATATATTTTCCTCAAGTGACTATGGAAAATTCTTTTGTTGTTATTGTTATTGTTAATCCTTGCCCGAGCATATTTTTCCATTGATTTTCAGGGAGAATGGAAGAAAGAGGGAAAGACATTGATTGGTTGCCTCCTGCATTTACCCTGACCAGGGCCCTGGCAGGAGAGAAACCTGCAACCAAGGTACGTGCCCTTGAGCGGAATAGAATCTGGGACCCTTTGGTCCGCAGGCCAACTCTCTAGCTACTGAGCCAAACTGGCTAAGGC
Source organism: Myotis lucifugus (assembly GCF_000147115.1). NCBI lineage: Eukaryota > Metazoa > Chordata > Mammalia > Chiroptera > Vespertilionidae > Myotis > Myotis lucifugus. Next base: position 11,633,315 of record NW_005871048.1, read on the forward strand.
TGGAACATTCTTTAGTATAAATCATGCTAGGCTATAAAACAGGCTTCAATAAATTTTGAAGCATTGAAATCATACAAAATGTGTCCTCTAATCACAGTTGAATGAATTTAGAAATCAATAGCAAAAATAATCGGGGAAACTTACAAATACATGGAAATTAAACAACATAGACCTAAATAGCCAAGGGGTCAAAGAAGTCACAAGGGAAACTTAAAAATAATTTGAAATGAATAGAAATGAAAGCACAACATTAAATAAATTTATGGAACCCTAACCGGTTTGGCTCAGTGGATAGAGTGTCGGCCTTCAGTCTCAAGGGTCCCAGGTTTGATTCCGGTCAAGGGCATGTACCTTGGTTGCAGGCACATCCTCAGTAGGGAGTGTGCAGGAGGCAGCTGATCGATGTTTCTCTCTCATTGATGTTTCTAACTCTCTATCCCTCTCCCTTCCTCTCTGTAAAAAATCAATAAAATATATTTTTAAAAAATTTATGGGATGCTGCTAAAGTGGTAGTAAGAATTTTTTTTAATTAAATTTTATTGGGGTGACATTAGTCAATATGAACATATATGTTTCATGTGTGGATTACTAATTTACAAAATCTGTATATAGGATCATGTTCCCACCACCCAAAGTCAAATATTCTCCTGTCACCTCATATTAGAACCCCTTTCTCCCCCCACCTCCCTCCTCTGGCAACCACCACACTGTTATTTGTGTTTATAAGTTGCAGTTTTATATCCCACATATGAGTGAAATCATATAGTTCTTAACTGTTTCTGTCTGACTTATTTCACTTCACATAATGTTCTCAAGGTCCATCCATGTTGTTGTAAATGACACTATTTCATCCTTTCTTATGGCCATGTAGTACTCCATTGTGTATATATACCACATTTTCTTTTTTTAAAATATTTTTATTGATTTCAGAGAGGAAGGGGGAGAGAGGTAGAAACATCAATGAGAGAGAGAATCATTGATTGGGATTGAACCACGATTTACTGGTTCATAGGTTGATGCTCAACTGCTAAGCCATACCAGCCAGGCAGTAGTAGTTAGAATTAAAAGGTATAAATGCCTATATTAAAAAAATAAATAAGCTTTCACATCAATAGCCTAATTTTCCACTGTAACTTACTTCAGAGCAAAGTATCATAAGCCAGCAGAAGGAAGGAAATAATAAAGATTAGAGTAGAAATGAATGAAATAGAGGATAGAAAAACAATAGAATAATCAACAAAAGCAAAAGTTGGTTCTTTGAAAAGTTTACCAGAAATTGGTAAATCTTTAGCTAGACTGGTCAAGAAAAGCATAGAGAAGACTAAAATTACTAAAAGTAGAAATAAAAGAGGAGACATCATTACTGACTGTAGAGAAATATAAAAGCATATGTCAGCCCTAGCTGGTTTGGCTCAGTGGATAGAGCGTTGGCCTGAAGACTGAATGGTTCTGGGTTCGATTCCTGTCAAGGGCACATGCCTGGGTTGCAGGCTTGATCCCCAGTGGGGGTTGTTCAGAAGGCAGCCAATCAATGATTCTCTCATTATTAGTGTTTCTATCTCTCTTTTCTTCTCCCTTCCTCTCTGAAATCAATAAAAATATATATATATTTTAAAAAGGGTGTATCAGAATGGGGCTGCCACCCTTTCCAAAGTGCAAGTGAGCGCAGCCTTCCTCTCCTCTAGCACCATTCTCCTTGAAGAATAGAGTGAAAAACTTTTTACAAAGTCGTTAGTGAAAGCCCCTAAGCTTAATAGTTTTTAAATTGCTTGGACCTCTGCCAACACAGTCAGGACAGAAGGCACTATGGTCTACCCAAGCTCTTCCCATCTCCCACTGGAATAAAGGGACTTGGTGATAACAAAGACTTAGGGAGGGTCCAAATTAAAGTAAAAATGGTAATATTATAGCAATTACACAAAAAATTACAATTACATAAAGACAAAATGACCCGCCAAAATAAAATATCATTATTTCAGGAACAGCAGCAAATGAAATGGTGACCTACTCATGCCAGGACTGATGATGCAGATAATACAGTTCAGTCTGAGAATTATGGAAATTTTCTCTTTCTGTGCATCAGGCACAGTTAGAATTTTGCAGCATTCAGTGGCAGCTCTGCTAACTGGCTAATTTTAAGATTCACTGAGTGAAGTAAGTCTATATAATATTGCATTAGTCAGTCACCCATAATAGTAAAAAAGGACTTACACAAAGTCCATCAGTGTTTGGCAAATCTTATTTTGAGAATCACTGCTTTGCAACTGCACGTGGATTGCCATTTATCTACTTGGGCATATAACATATAACCCAGTGTCAGCAGGGCCTTCTTCCTATCCTTACAGAAAAAAAAATGATAGAGTTGAAGCCAAATCACATGGCAGTCCAAAGCTCTTCTCATAATGTCTGCACATTTCCAAAGCTCTTCATATAATTTCTATAAATTTCAGGATTGTTTTATTATCTCTTCCACGTGAGAGGTCTTTGTATTGCATCACAGTAACTCAGTCTCCTCTTTAAATCCCAACATCAACAACAAAATCACCTCAGAAAGATGTTTTCTGAAGATGTGTGGGAAGATGGAGGAGGAGTGAAATGACAGTAACATAAACACTGTCAAATAAAGGAATAGATTTTCCATTCTTAAAATATTCTTCACTTCCCTCTCTCTCCCTTCTCCTTCTTCCTGCCCCCTCCCTCAATTTTAGACTTTCACCAGCACTCCTCTTGATTCTCCTCTTCTCTCTATTCTTGGTTTTCTTCTTTCCATTGTTTTGAACAACAACCTCATTCATTCCATTGTCTCAGAAAGAAAAGCTTGAACACTTCTCTGAATGAATACTCGGTCCTTGGGGTCTCACCTTCCACTTATTCCCAATGCTGATCTAGGAAAGTTTCCTTGAGAATCAGCTGAGACTGGCATGTGGTAAACATGACAAGTGATGTTGAGCTACCTAAGGAGATGGGGGGCAAGAGGTGGGCAGAAGCATTTCTCAAGAAAGAAGAGGGTAGGAATGTGGTGCAAAGCAAGAATGTGTTCAGGAAGAATGACCTAGAGGAGCAGGCAAGTTAAGAGAAAAAGATGAGTGATGGGACAAGATAAAAAACTAAAGTGGAGCCCTGACCGGTTTGGCTCAGTGGATAGAGCGTCAGCCTGCGGACTGAAGGGTCCCAGGTTCGATTCCAGTCAAGGGCATGTACCTTGGTTGCGGGCACATCCCCAGTAGGGGGCGTGCAGGAGGCAGCTGATCGATGTTTCTCTCTCATCGATGTTTCTAACTCTCTATCCCTTTCCCTTCCTCTCTGTGAAAAATCAATAAAATATATGTTTAAAAAGAACTAAAGTGGAGAGATAGCTCATTTTTCGGGGAGAAGGACATCTCTTTTATTGAAACAGCATGAAAGGAGAGAGGTGGGGATACAGGTTAAATGCACTTGTAGTTGCCAAGGATAGTCAGTTGAGATCATGAAGGTGCAATGACTTGGATTTTCTCAATAACGTCAGGAACAAAGCCATCTGCTAATTGAGGCCAGAGGTAGGAGAGGGATTAGCATTGTGATTGGAGACCATGAAGTACCAGTGTTTTTAATTTATAATGTTGAACAATCTTGTCCACCATATCCACCCACCTATGAGTAGGAGCAAATAAGAAAAGTATGATGGCATGGATCCTGGGCTGTGATTTTGTGAGTCCAGTTAAATAGCAAATACAGTGAAGGGCCGAAAATGTCATCTAATGGGAGGTGGTAAATTGGAAGAAAAGTATGTAGCTCAAATAACTGGACATGAATAAGATTAGATATATTGAGAGCAAAAGAGTGAGCTAGAAGAATAAGAGACTGGGTACACTATTAATGTTTAGGATATCAGTGGAAGATGAACTTTAAATTATGACATGGTCCAGAGTGTTGCCCATGCGAATTGTTTTTTGTGGACTGTAGACTGGCATTGACGAAGGTCAAGGAACTCAGAATTTAGGATATTTGATTGGTGATGGGCAGTCAGATGTTTCAGGATGTGGCCAGCTAGCGATGAAGAAGACTGAGTCAAGTACATGGACCTCATTGGAGGGTGACCAGGAGGCCAGAATATACTTTAATATTTTATAAAAGTCATTTTAATTTTTTTTAAATGAAGTCATAATTTACATGAGAAATGAAGTCATAATTTACATGAGATAAAAACCATAAATCACTCATTGTGTATAAGAATCAGAGCCGCTACAGAGGATGGGGTAAGAGAAAACACTGAGTTAGTGGCATAGGAGTAAAGGGACCAGTTGAATGCTACCACAGGGTTTGACACTGATGCCTCAAATAGACCAAAACATAACTCTAAATCCTGATAGGATGGTGTGCCCAGGAGTGTTTTTTTAAAAAAGTTGTTGTTGTTTTTGTTAATCCTTACCAGAAGATATTTTCCCATTGTCTTTACATAGAGTGGAAGGAGGGAGGGGGAGATGAAAGAGAGAGAGAAAAAAATATCAATGTGAAAGAGACACATTGATTGGTTGCCTCCTGCACATGCCCCAATCGGGACCCGAGGATTGAACCCACAACCCAGGTACATGCCCTTGACCAGGAATCAAACCCACAGCCCTTTGGTGTAGGCCAATGCTCTAACCACTGAGCACACCAGCCAGGGCTTTTTTTTTTTAAATAAAGGCAAAAAAGACAGTGGGTCAGGTGCCTGCTAGCAAAAGTTGAGCACTTAAAAAATCTTGGAAGTTACTGAAACAGTTAAAGCCAGGAATGCTGCCCTAAAATCGAGCAAACATGCCTCAATTGAAACACACACACACACACACACACACACACACACACACACACACACATTCATAGGCGTAATCCTCACTCTAAAAGGCAATCACTATGCAAAAGAGACAGATGGTTAAACAAATAACTTGGAAGTGCTTGAAAAGAGTTTCCTTTCTATATTAAAAATTCCCAGTGGAGTAAATGAGATCAATTATAGCAGAAAGCACATTGGATGTGGTGTGCAGAGCAATCTAAAAACTCTGAAAACTTTTGCTCTCTTTCTTCAGAACACATTGTCCCTCCAGCGAAGTGGAGTTTTGCCTCTAATTTGACACTCTGTGTCTGATTTGATTTGGCAGATCAGCATCTTACACAGAACTGTTTATCCATCCATATGAGTTTCACAAATTAGTGAACAGGGAAATTCTCTCATTCTATGCAATTACTGGCCAATCCTAAGAAAGAAGGTGAATATTGTATTTTCCTTTTCAGTTGCCACTCTTTATGTTTTTGGACAAAATCTAAGAAAGGAGCAATTTCTTAAAAGGAAGACATCTGAATAAGTGATTAATTAACCAAAGGTTTCTACTTTTGACCTCAAGCAGCAAAGGTTTAATTGCAAAGTATTTGACACCAGAGTTGTTAAAATTGTATGAATGCTGAAAAGTTTGTTTTAAATGCGAGAGTATAATTTAAAAAGAAATAAAATTTTCATGATGAACTAGAATTTATTCATTCATTTGTTCACTTATTCAAGACAAAATTATACTAGGCACCAGAGATATGAGGAGCATTAATAAAATGAGGGGGAAAAGTGTTCTTAGCAAAAGTTACTCGCAAGTATTAAATCCTAGATACTCCTGGTAGGAGATAGGTATGTTTCTTGTTTTTCAGTTCTTTAGAGAACTTTAGATGTGGTCTTATCTGAATTTTATTTCAGTACTTAAATATTTGTAAATCTGATTGGGCATATTGCTTTACATTGATGTCACACTCTCAGTGTTTACAAAGAAAACAAACAAGGCAGAAAGCCAAAAAGAAATACTCCTATTGCCTGTTTGCTGAAAAGTGGTGTGCTTTCAGCATCTCTTAAAATGGGATCGTATCTTGCTTAGTCCAGTCAGAAAGGCAAAATCTATACACAAGACCCATCAAAGCCATTGTGAGAGAATTTGTGTGTGGGGACTGCAGGATTGTTGTTTGAATAGCCTCCTTCAGGGAGCTGTACATTTCGTTAGTTAAGACTCTAATGTAGAAGGAAGACTAATCCAGTCATCTGCCATTTCCAAAGTTAATCCGATGAACTAGATTAGCATTACCTAAGAAGAAATTTCTGCTGTCAGAATTCATTCTACTAAAACAGGAACTGAAAACCATGCCAATGAAAACTGCAAGCTTTCTTAGTACCACGTTATGTCCTCTGAAAGCACCAGAGAACCCTCTTGGCACGTACGGTGTAGGAATGCGGGCTTTTCTCTGGATGAGAGCACACTCATGAGAGAGGGCACACAGGGAGCTGTTGGGCAAGGACTGGGCCTGGGAGCAGATCACAGGGCGAAATGGAGATTAGCTCAGCACTTATTTTGCTGGCTCTGTTGGTGTTGCTTAGTTTTTATTTCCTTTACTCATGGATTCTGTGTGGAAATTGAGGGCAACACTCAAAAGGGTTGAATTCCAAGCATTTGAAAAAACCATAAGAGCTCAGAACAGTGTCTAAAGGCCCTGATCTTTCTGAGCATTTTGATTGTGCTAGAAACTGTAACTCTTCTTTTAGCAGCCTATGCCTAGGAGCCCCTAAGGAAGAGAGAACAATTTTTAAGGGAAACTATCTTTGTATTAAACTATCTTTGTATTACAACTACTGAATGTACATGGGTTCTGCCAAATTATTTTACTCATCTCCAAATTTAAACTTAAACCTTCAGTTGAATCTTCTAAAATTTCCAATAAAAACTCATACAATCAAAAAAAAATTTTTGTACATGTTGATGCATATAAAATAGAAACCTATTTTAAGCACTATTTTGAAAGAAAAAAGTAAGTGTAATAATAAGGAAAAACCTATGTGGAGACCCTGTGGGATACTGAAGGCCATGATATATTTTTTTAATATTTGAGATAGGTTTTTATTTTGGTCAACTGTTGCTATTAGGACAATTTGGGTTGCAAGTGTGGAAGGCACTTGGTTATGAGTTCAGCCAATGCTGGATTCAAGACCTCCAAAAAATTGTTAGCATCTCTCTTACACCTTCTCTCATTCTCCTCCTCTGCTCTGCTTTCCTCTATGTTGGTTTTATCCTCAGGCCAGTCATTCTTCCCATTGAGTTCGGAAAGATGGTCATCAGCAACTCCAGGCTTAATTCAACCAGCTGGTGACCTCAAGGAAACAGATTGCCTTCTTCCCAGTGATTTCAGGAAAGGTCATGGAAATCACATTGATGGGCCTGGTTGGGCAGGTGCCCGTCCCTGTACCAAACAGTTCATAAAAGAAGATACGCAAGCAGCCAGCAAGCATATGGAAAAGGGGTGCTATACTTAACCATGCCTGGATCATGCGCCAAATGTAGAACTGCGGGGACTGCAGCAGCATCTCAGGCAACAAAACCGTATGTAATTGGAATGTGTGAGAAATGGTTTCCAGAAGCCTAAATGGTATGCTGTTAGCAACAGAAGAGGAAAGCAATATCGGCCCAGTAAACACAACAGGTTGAAAGAATTAGAGACAAGTTTAAATGTCCCCTGGTGATAAGATTCTATTGCAAGAATTCACGTGGAAATGAGGGTAGGCATGAAACAGTCTCAACCAACAGTCGTCGTGGAGAAAAGAAGCACAGCCCCTGATAAAGCTGTAGCTCCAGTGGTCTAACTGCATCTCTGGAACTAAACAGCCACTCTAGAGATTGCCACATGATGGATGCTTCCTGGTCCATTTCGTAAGACTGGTCCTTTCGGTGCTCTGTTCCTTCCTCTTCAGTAGCTCCTAATTCATTTCTGCTATTCATTTTTCTTTTTAAAAATATACAGTTTTATTGATTTCAGAGAGGAAGGGAGAGGGAGAGAGAGATAGAAACATCAACGATAAGAGAGAATCATTGATCGGCTGCCTCCTGTACGCCCCACACTAGGGATCAAGCCTGCAACCCGGGCATGTGCCCTGACTGGAAATCAAACTGTGAACTCCTGGTTCATAGGTCAATGCTCAACCACAGAGCCACACTGGCTGGGCACCATGTGAATTTTTAAATCAGTTTGTCAATTTCCACAATGAAAAACCTGCTGGGATTTTGATTGGGATTACATAGAGTCTATAGAAAAATTTGAATAGAATTGACATTTAATCAATATTGACTCTTCCAATTATAAAAATGCTATCTCTCTTCATTTCTTTAGGTCTGCTTTAAATTTCCCATTGATGTTTTATTTTTTCCCCAGAGTTTATTTCTGGATATTTGATTGGTTTAGTTATTTAAAATGATACTTAAAATTTTTTTGAATTCTGACATTCATTTTACTAGTATCTTGCTCTTCCATGTCATCACCAGTGACAGTTTGAGTAATTGTGATACTACTGTATATCAAGGACGACCCACAGCCCTATTTCCTCTATACTCTTTAAATACTGATCTGATCCCATTTTAGAGATTCTGGTTGGTTTCCTAGGGCCACTTACAGTACCCATTACTATGCCCATCAGAGTCCCAGCAGAAAAACGATGGCATACTCAAATTGGGTAATTTGAAGAGAGTTTTACAAAATGACTATTTATAAAATAAGGCAAACCACAAAGAGTAGTACAACCCTCCGGGACTATAAACTATAGAGTTATATACTTGAAGAGGCAGTGAAAGGGAGCAGTCGCTGGTTAGAGAGTCAGCTGATAAGATAAAAGACCTTTGAGCAAGAGATGCTGCCCCCAGCCCATGGCATCCCTGAAGGGAGATAGGGAAATAAATATCTCAGATGTCCTCTTCTCCCTCCCTCTGACCTCCTACCAGGAATCTTCAAACCCAAACCCAAGTATAAACAAAAATTAATAGGGTAAAAATATATGAGGTATATGTTTAGAGTAGCACATTTATATAATACTTTCTTATATATTATCTTTACATACAAAAGATAAAAACTATCTTCTGTTATAAAAGATAAAAGTTATCTCCTAAATTGCTGTCACAGCACTCTATGTACATCTTTATTATCATAGCTCTCCTCACACTATTCTACTTGCCTGTTTTCCATAGACTGTGAGTGACTTAGGTTGGTGGCTATGTCTGAGTCTTATATCTCCAGTGCCTGGAGAAACACCTGGTACTGGAAGGGGCTCTGTTAATGCTGAGTGAATAAATGATTATATTACACCTTTGATCTTCAGCATTCAGAGGCTGGCATTGTAAGTCACTTTTTATTGGAGTGTGGTTTCTTTCCCCAACTCCTCTGGGGAAGCCCAAAGGCAGATCCAGAGTTGTTTTTATAGCTCAATGCTCAATACTTATAAATGATGGTCTAGGATGCATTTTTCCTGGAAGAAAAAGAAGAACCAAACCAACTAGTCTTAAGAAAACAAGCACGTGCAATTTATCCCAGTAGAGATACAAATGACCAGTAAACATGGAAAGATATTCAAATCCACTGTTGATAAAAGAGCCACAAATGAAATGAGAATTTACCTTTTGCCTACAAAATTAGCAAAGACTAAAAAGTTGTTAGGAAGAATGGAGAGAAATGGGCCCTCTTATGCAGTCTTGGTAGGACTATAACTTGGTACCAGTTTTTTGAATGGCAACTTGGCAATGGGCATCAAGTTGTAAAATGTGAATATGCTTGGCTGCAGCATATCTGCACTCTGTACAAGTGCCCTTTCTGCTGAGTGTGCCAACCCTGTCCATTCTTTTACTGGGGCTATTTCTCAGGATTATTTTATATAGCTGGTAAACTTGAGAAATAAGCTAATGTCTTCCTCTAGAGCAGCGGTTCCCAACCTGTGGGTCGCGACCCCTTTGGGGGTCGAACGACCCTTTCACAGGGGTCGCCTAAGACCATTGAAAAACACATATATCATTACATATTGTTTTTGTGATTAATTATGTTCAATTTGTAACAATGAAATTGGGGGTCACCACAACATGAGGAACTGCACAACATGAGGAACTGTATTAAAGGGTCATGGCATTAGGAAGGTTGAGAACCACTGCTCTAGATCAAGAGCAGGGCAGTGGATTCTCCAAGCTCAGTGTCCCTCCGCTGCAGCACAAATCCACTGTGAGCATAGTATCCACCTGGCCCATATTGTGCCCCCTTATGAGACTTGGTGGCAAAGGAGAACAACACAAACATGTCGATGCTCATGCTGCTTGCTGTGCAAATGAGTAATAAAATCCTTTGTCTCTGGGAAAAAAATTATCATACCCGTTCTGCACAGACAAGTAAACTGAGGATTATTGAAGATAAGTAATCTGGGGGATTGTTGAAGTTAAGTAACCATCCCAGATCACACAATCATTTACTCAGAGAGACAGGAACATAGTCCAGGGCAACTGAGCCTCTACAGCTGTGCACAGAATCCCTTGATAAGCAACTTGATAGCTGTTATAGTCAGACTTCATTTAATCCACCTACTGGGTTATCAGGCATTCTCCAATCACTCTGAAAAATCCACACTGTTGCCTAGGCTGACTACCAGGTCACTCTCTACAACCCCACCCCCACCCTACCCTGCCCCAGACAAGAAATATCAGTGTCTTCTGATAATTTGCAAGAAATGCAAGACCAGGTGGGCTAAAATTCTGCAATCTGTGTTTTAACAGTCTCTCCAGGAGACTCTGCACTTCACTCAAGTTTGCAAAGCCACGCTCCCAAGCACAGTGCCGCTTCACCCTCACCAGCTGAGTTGTAGCCTCACCAAGAGACTGCTGGGTTTGCTCCCACACCTGTTTATGCCAGTTTTACTTGCCACTCTATTTAGATATTTTAATTAGTTATTATATTTACCAATGAATTGCAAGGGCAAAATGAAAAAAATTATTTTTATGAAAACTAAATTGAATCTTTTAGCAAGTGAAGACAACTCACTAAGAAAAATGTTCTTGAAAGGAGAAAAAGTAATAAAGAGCTAGTGTTTTGCACAAACTGCTTCATAAGAGTCTGTAAATATTCATTCCACTTTAAATCAAATTCAAAGGTCATAGAAAATGAATGTGATTTAGGCAAGAAATATGAATCAGAATACCAAGCAATGATTCTATATTTTTCAAAAAAGATTTGCAAATGATTAATCATAATTTAAATTAAAATAAAATGTTTAAGGTATGTGTGCATTTTTTAATAATTTCCTTTGTTTTCTTTATTAATTGACTGATTTCTAACTTCGACTGCATGGGAGAGAGAGCTCCCCTGAGGTATGATTTAAATCCTAATAGGAGATTACAATCTAGAATAAGGGGTGAGACACAACTATCTTCTTATAACTGCTGTTTCCTTTCATCTTGACTCCAGAAGAAAGAGGTTTGGGTATCCCCTCTTTGCTTCTACTCTTCTGTCTCTGAAGCAAGAGGAAACCATGGTTAAACAGCTACATTGTTGAGACTTAATGGCAACACCAGGGACATGTCCTGGAGTCCATTATTAAGCCCAATGGCTGATCAGTTTGCAGCTTGGTCAGAAAATTCTTTGTCCTAACAAAGGGTACAGAAGCACAAAAGACAGAGGAGTCCAAAAGAAGTGATAGCAGGAACTGCATCACCACCGTACCATCAGAAAGAAACCATGTGTCTCAAAGAGAAGCCATGGTTCCCCAATCCCAAGGCCCCTCCTTAAAAAACCCTCCTTCACCTCCTTCTCAGAAATCTGACTCCCATGTTGGTCTACACCCTGAGTTCATTGGGCCCAGAGTGGAAACCTGATTCCCCTCATCAATCTGTTCACTTCCTTATAAATATGGATTTGGGACGTAGAGACTCCAAATCTTCAGTGAAAACATGAATTGGAAGGGCCTTACAACTTGGGGGCTGGTGAGGTGGCCATATTCTCCCGTGTGCTGGGAAAAGCAAAAGAAGCCAGCCTGGAAGAGGGAAAACGGAACATTTGCACATAGAGAAACAGAAACAAGAGATTGTGTGCAAGTGGGCAGAATACGTTTGGTTCATAACTTCCCAGTTCCTAGTTCTAGTCCCCACTGAAGAAGCCTAGCTGTATTTCCTGTCCTTAGGGACCACAAACTGCCCCTGTATCCTTCTATTAAATTGCCTCTCCCCACCCCCACACCCACCAGTTGATTTCAATGGGCTCCTGACACTGTTCCTGGAATAAAAAGTACCTAGTGCCAGGCATCTTCATGAGCATATTGAAAATAAACATTGGCAACTCTATATAATGACTATGTGGTTTAAAATCTGAACTTTAAGCAATTGCAGATAAAGATAATTTACTGATTAGTGACACTGTTTCAGACATAGACAGGCGTGACATCCCAGCATGAAACAGGAACAACCAGTATCATTAAAAAAAATAGAAAGAAGAAAGAAAGTAAATATAAGCAGAATTAGGAGAACACATTAGAGAAGAGACATTTAGACTAGAGCAAAGCAGAGTCTCTTAACCATTCTTAGCCTAGGGCATATTTAAAATAAACTTTATTGATAAAGGAATTGGAAATTAATGTTAGGAGCATTGTATAGCATTTGTTTATTATATACTAGAGGCTTGGTGCACAGATTCGTGCTCAGGTGGGGTCCCTCAGCCCGGCCTGTGCCCTCTCGCAATCCAGGAGCCCTGGGGGGGATGTCGGACTGCCGAGTTTCGGCCCTATCCCCCATAGGTCAAGTCGAAACCCAGCAGTTCAACATCCTCCTGAGGGATATGGCAGGCAGCAGGGGAAGAGCCCCAGCTGGGGCTGGTGCAGCTCCGCTGTCGCTCACCCTGGCCCCTGCGCCTGCCACCACCACCAACGCTCGGTAGCGTTGCCACGGAGGTGGGAGAGGCTCCCATGGCTGCAGCTGTGCTCTCCAGCCATGAGCCGGGCTTGTGGCTGAGCGGCACTCCTGCTGTGGGAGCACACTGACCACCAGGGGGCAGCTCCTACATTGAGTGTCTGTCCCCTGGTGGTCAGTGCGCATCATAGGGACTGATCGTTCGGGTTGTTCGGTTATAACAGTCACTTAGGCTTTTATATAGAGAGATAATTATGGTATAATTATGGTTAAATTAGTTCTTATGCCATACTGTGGATCTAGTTGTTTCTCACAAGCCCTGTTGCTATATTAATGAATTCTGGAGTTGGCGAACCCCACCCCCACCCCCTCTCCCCAGAACACTGGGAATGTGGGCAGGATCAGAGGGGGCAGTATCAGATGAGCAGTCCCACTTACAGAATACTCTTTTAACAAGGCTTATTTAGATCTGGGAATAACCTAGAAACCACCTAAATGTAGCAAAGGTTTCCTTCTGCACCCCTGTCTTTGTGTCTCCTCCTTCTAACCTTGTTAAGAAAAGAAAACAGATGGGGAAAGTATGCCTCAGAGGACGCAAAGGAAGAGGGTAAGCTGCAATTCAGAGGAAATCTAGACTCAGAGCATCTCTGTGTATGGGCTGGGGAAGGGCTTTGGGACTGAGGCAAGAAGGCTGCTGGGGAAACCAGAAGATTCCTACCAAACTAGGTGCATGTGTAGCCTGGGACTGGGGAGAAGAGGACACTGGGGGTGAAGGTTCTCTTCCTCTTCCCCCACCACCAAAGCCTTTCCCTTTAGGAAAGGAGAGAAGTAAGGGTGGGATTCTGTTGAAAGGGGTGGGAATAGCTAGGCTGAGGCAGAATCTGATGAAAGGGCAATAAAGGATGATAAAAAATAAATAAAATAAAAAAAGATAAAATGCAAGAGAGAAGGGATTCTTTCAGCCACATGAGGCGGGCATGTGTGTAAGTCCGAAAGAGTTGTGCCTGCGCATAACCTTCGGCCAAGGAACAGACTATCAGTGTAATGATTTCAGTGCAAGCAGAGCAACTCTTTGTTTACTTTTTAAGAAATCATTTTAAAAATATTTAAAGAATTAAGAGTGCAGAACCTGGTGTTAAACATGGTTTCAAAAACTGGTTTTGCCACTAATAAGCTTTGTGACCTTAGTTAACTTAATCTCTCTAAACCTCCCTTTATTAAAAGTGGCAATGCTAATAAGCACGTGAAAGGACTGCCCTAGAAAGAGGCAATATAATGCGTGTAACGCAATTGAGTGTCTAGTCCACAGTAAGAGGCAGCTCCATCTGTGGGTAGAGCTCATGTATCCTGTACCAAGAGCTGATTTGTGCCAGCTCCTTTTTACATTTTCACTAGTTTGATGAAATTAAAGCTACCATTCGTTATGGATGTTTACACCAATTTATGCTTTATTCCTGTATTGTGTTTCCTTATGATTTTCAAAAATATATTTTTTATTGATTTCAGAGAATAGAAAGGGGGGAGAGAGAGAGAGAGAGAGAGAGAGAGAGAGAGAGAGAGAGAAACATTGATGATGAGAGAGAATCATAGATTGGCTGCACGCCCCACATGGGATCAAGCCCACAACCCAGGCATGTGCCTTGCCTGGAAATTGAATCATGACCTCCTGGTTTATAGGCCGATGCTCTACCACTGAGCCATACCAGTGGGACTTCCCTATGATTTTTATCCATCCCCAGAGTTGACATGGACATATTTTATATCAATCAATCATGTAAAACCTATAGTCCAAATTGAAAGTAGTTACATTTCCTGTTTTAAGAACAACTTGGTTATGTTATATAAATGTAAATTTTTAGTAGATGGGCACTAAAATGTAATTATCCTACATAATAAAACCCTAATATGCAAATCTACCGAATGGTGGAATGACCGGTCACTATGACGAGCACTGACCACCAGGGGGCAGACGCTCAATGCAGGAGCTTCCCCCTGGTGGTCAGTGCACTCCCACAGGGGAGCACTGCTGAGCCAGAAGCTGGGCTCACAGCTGGCAGGCGCAGTGGCAGTGGCAGTGGCGGTGGCAGGAGTCTCTCCCGCCTCCACTGCAGGCAGACAGTAAGGAAAGGGGTCCTGGACTACGAGAGGGCGCAGGCCAGGCTGAAGGACCCCCTCTCCCCCCCACCCAGGGCATGAAATTTCGTGTACCGGGCCTCCAGTTTTTAAATAATTTACCAAAGATATGGCTCTGGCCGGTGTTGTATAGTGGTTAGAGCAAACCTACGGGTCTCAGGTTTGATTCCCGGTCAAGGACACATACCTGGCCCAGATCGGGGCATGTGCAGGAGGCAACCAATCAATGTGTCTCTCTCACATGGATGTTTCTCTCTCTTTTCCCTTCCCTCTCTAGCTTCCACTCTCTCTGAAAAGCAATGAAAAAAATATCCTCAGGTGAGGATTAACAAAAAATAAAAAAGACATGTAAGAAAATAAGCTTCATTATTTTATAATCACCTTTCTCTTTCACCTTCTTCCTCTAAAAAAAAATACCAATTCCACCCAGCTGCTGTTACTCAGTGGTTGAGTGTCAGTCCATGTACTAGGAGATCACAGTTTGATTCCCAGTCAGGGCACATGCCTAGGTTGGGGCTCAATCCCCAGTAGGGGCAGGCAGGAGGCAGCCAATCAATGATTCTCTCTCATCACTGATGTTTCTCTTTCTCCCTTTCCCTTCCTCTCTCTGAAATTAATAAAAATATGTATTTTTAAAAATTTAAAAATAGCAATACCCAGCTAAATTATTCACATTCCAAAGATTTTTGGTTATTTCTTAAAATTATCTTCTTCTTTAAATCTAAAATATTTCCAAGCCCTTTATTCTGAAGCATATGCTGTCAGCAATAACAAAGGAGGAACCCAAAAGAATCCTTTGCAGCCTGGATCGTTAGTTCCTTAGGCTACATAACTTTGAGGATGGAGGGGAACACAGTTATGTTCGGTACATGAGTTAGATCTGGCATGTCACTTCATAGTTGCCCCTCATACATATCCAACTTAATTCTTCATACCACGTTCCCAAAATATTTACAATCCGCCCCATTCTTTCTAGCTCCCGTCCTATTTTGTGGTTGGACCTCACATTGTGACCACAGTTCCTCAGAAAGCTTCTTGGTCCTGGCCAGGTAGCTCAGTTGATTAAAGCATCATCTCTGATAAGCCAAGATTGCAGGCTTGATCTCCAGACAGGGAACATACAAGAACCAACCAATAAATGCATAAATGAGTAGAACAACAAATCTCTCTCTCTCTTTCTCTCTCTCTCTCTCTCTCTCTCTCTCCCTCTCTCCCTTCATTCTGTCTCTCTAAAATCAATAAATAAATTTTAAAAAGAAAAAAAGAGAGCTTACTGGTTTGATTTCTGTACCCTGAGCTAGTCTGTATGTTCACTGTACATGGTTTATTTTTTTATAAGTATAAAGTATCATTATGTGTGAGCTTAGGGAAAACACAGTATTATATAACACCATATATAAACATTATCATTAATGAGACCATAGTTATATAAAAACAATATGTTATCTTTCATTCCTGTGTAGTAAGAAAGCTCATATAAGATTACTGTATGTCATGTAAGATTACTATCTGGACACTCACCTTTTCACTATCATCTTCACCTTTGGCACACAGTTTTGTCCATCTTCTTGTTTTTCCCTGTCCTATTTCTGAAGTGAATTTTCAAATCAGACATATATATATATATATGTATGGTAGAACCTAGTTCAGAATCTGTATCCCCCACCCAATTTTAAACAACTTAAAAACTTCTTTTGGTTTAACATTAGGAAACCTCAGTAAATTCACCCACTCTTAAGATTAACTACTTCATCCCATGTACCTTCAAGAATGGGTTATTTTCATTACAAATAATATAACCTCAAAATAAATGTTTACCCTATTCTTCATCTGAATTAAGTAAATACATAAGATATGAAATATGAATACTCAATATTATATATAACATTTGTCTAATTACCGGTGAATGTTTTTCTTCTTGTTTAGTCAACACCATGGTGATACGTTTATATTTGTCCAAATAGCTAATGAGCCATCTGGGCACGACCAACAAACAGAATTTTCTTCTATCTATTCAGGAAGGACAGTGTGTAGCTGTCTAATCATATTAATATTCTGAAGTGATTATCTGTGCTTTTTCTTGATGGGGATCAGATTTAAACCATGTAGGTCACAGAAATTTAATACGCTATCATCAGTGTAAAGTATGAGTCACTAGTTATCAGAATTTTTTTAAACTTATGTGTGTCATATGCTAAGATGAGTCGAAGAAGAGCAATCATCAGATGAACTGCCGAGCATATGCTATCACAATATCTGAGGATCTGTATTCTCAGAACAATGGCCTGTCATCATTTTGTCAGGACCTTTGGAGACCAGTCCAAAGCTCACATGTAATCAGAATAAATATCAATACGCCCAATAACATAGCATTTTATTCATCTCTTTTTAATAACAAGCCCCCTGCCAATGCAAATGATTATTATCGTGTATTCCATACATATTCCCTAAAAAATCAGGCAGGGATAAAAGTTCAGACTCCAGGTTGTGCAGTCAACAGCCCTTGGCTAATCTTCATCTGTGTTCACGGAACTAGGCAGGAGAGTTGTTATTTTAAAAATATATATACCATGTTTATACGTTTTTAATGATTTTAGAGGGAGAAGGAAGGAGAGGGATAGAGATAGAAACATCGATGAGAGATATCCATCAGCTGCCTCCTGCACGCCCCCTACTGGGAATTGAGCCTGCAACAAGGCATGTGCCCTGAGCAGGAATCAAACCAGGGACCTCTTGGTTCATGGGTCAATGCTCAACCAATAAGCCACATTGGCTGGGCAAGAGAGTTGTTCTCATAGACACCAGATAATAAAGTGAAAGAAAGGCACATTCAAATCTTGAAATTTTTCCTCAAAGCACAGTACAAAACTCAAAACCTTTCCAATGATTAATGGAGCCTGAAGTCACTAAAAACCAAACCTAGAGATTAATTCTTAGGCTGCCTTATTATGTATACTGCTAGAGGCTCAATGCACAAAATTCGTGCAAGAGTAGGCCTTCCTTCCCCCAGCTGCCAGCACCAGCTTCCCTCTGGCACCCAGACTTCCCTCTGGTACCCAGGACCCGGCTTCCCTCCGGCCACCAGCAGGCATCTGGAACCTGGGCTTCCCTCACAGCTCTGGCTTCATCCCGAAGGTTGTCCGGAAGGACATCAGGAAGAATGTCTAGCCTAATTAGCATATTACGCTTATATTATTATAGATTAGTTGAATTCACAACCTCACTATGTCTTTTATGTAAATTAGGACAATGATCAAGAAAAACTTGTATCCTGGCAATTAGAGGAGCAACTATCAGAACATACCTGGTATTTAGGACTTGGGGAATCCAGAAACCGCCCCCCCAAATTTTTTGAAATACTTGGCCACTGCTTGCATTGGAAAAGAGAACTAACAAATCATGCCTGTGTCTCACTGTGGCTTGACTGGTGACCAGAGTTCAAACTCAGAGTGGGTATAGAACCAGAGTAGGGAACACTACAGAGTAGTTACGTTATAAGGACTTTACTAATTCATGGCACACAAAATTTGAAAAATATTAATGGAAATGGATTTTGACAGTGCTCAGTTGAAGAAGCTATTTTAAGACAGTTTATATTTTGATGCCGGTGCTGTCATTCTTTGGGCTGGCTCAGGAAGTCAACCTTGATCCTAAAAGTGTGTTGGCTGGACTAGCAAATACAACCTGCAATGGATGACGGTGTTAAATGCTATCAAAAGGCAACAATTTGTTTTGCATGAGTTTGGGGAATGAATTCAAAGACTTCAGAAGACATTCATGTTGGATTCAATATCGTAAGCATTCATGTCCCCTCACACACACACACACACACACACACACACACACACACACACATACACACCCTCTCTCCATCATTGCAGCCCTGAAGACTGCCACTCTTGCCATGATAATGAGATTGGTGAGGAGAGCACTGCTCCCACTATAACATGCTTTACCAGCTGTCCTTAGTAACCTGGGAAGGCTGATAAAAATGAGCTAAGCTCAATGGTGTTGGGAGGGTCCTTAAAGACAGTGCCCTAAAAAATATGGTTCTGCTCATTTTAATAAGTAGAGTTGTTTTGCTAATCAGACCTAGAATAGGTTATAATATGCAGAGATTTCTAGTTGTGGTTAATTCATGGAATCCACTGGAATAAAATTGATAAGCAACGTAGTAAAGTCCTACTTAATTTATTATAGTCACAGACTCCTGGGAAGTAAAGGCTAGGAGAAACCTGACCTGAATGTCCACTTTAGAGAGCCATGGTCTTCATCCATTTCCAGGCCTGAGTCAATTCCCCACCCTAGAATGTTTTGAATAAGCTGTTAGGTTATCTTTTTTAAAAAAATCTTTTTATTGATTTCAGAAAGAGGAAGGGAGAGGGAGAGAGATATAGAAACATCAATGATGAGAATCATTGATCACCTGCGTCCTACAGGGGATCGAGCCCACAACCTGGGCATGTGCCCTGACTTGGAATTGAATCATGACCTGTTTTATGGGTCCACACTCAATCACTGAGCCACACCTGCTGGGCAAGATGTTGGGTATCTTTGAGAAAGGTCTTTCCCATGTTCAGCCTGCTAGCCTTTCTCCTAGAGATCTTGGCCATTTACCTTGAAAATCATGCATTTGGAGAAATAATTCTGATTTTGAGGGTTATTCAAAACTAATTAATTAACACAAATTCTTGGGTACTCCATACATCAGTATGATTCCCCAATCAGACAGGGACCAAGTAATAAATGAGATTTTAATCCAAGTCTGCATCGCCCTAAGTCCAGTTGGGCCCAAGATACATTCTGTAGTTGTCTCCTCAACTTCTGACTATAGGACTGGTACAGCAACAATTGGTAACATTTCCTGGTTGACTCCTGACCTCTGGAGTAAGGAAAATTATGGCAAGAAGTGCCAGATAGAAGTTATCAGAGTTCCTTCTCACTATCTAATTACTAAATCAAAGTAATACTGAGGAATACAGGGAAATCAAGGATGATTCCTACATTTAAAGAAGTAGACATGACAACAATAAAATGAGACGACTGCTCAGAGACATGCAGCAAGACCGCAGCTGATGCTATTTTCCAAGTGCCAAACTTAAGCTAAAAGACATTTTGTTATCAGATCTCACTACCATTGTATGTTGTAAGCCTTGCCAGTTAAGCTCAATGCAAATGAACTAATATCATCTCCAGTTGCTTCCTGTCCAGACCACCCATCTGGAACTATTCATTGTAACTTTGTTTTCAACTAAGATAATATTAGTATAAATGAAAAAGAAAATCATATGTGATTAGGGTCATCTAGTAAACATAGCTGTTTGAAAGTGGCATGCTATATAACCCTAATATTTTCAAAGGGTTAAAATAAGACTGCTATATGTAACAATACAAAAGAAAAGAGCTGGGTTCCGAATGGTGTTCCAAACCCAAACAATTATCATTCTTATTTTCCATTCATCCATCCCTTTAGCCAATATTTATTTACCACCACTTATGTGCAAAATAATGGAGCAAAGAGACGACAGTTCTCTGTCTTATAGTGTGATTTTTTTTAAAGGAGGAAATTATAATAAAAATAAGGATGCTTGACTTCTTGGTACTTCAAACACCTATCACAAGATTGCCCTCTGCTCTGTACTGCTAGGCTGCTTTCATTTCTTTGGCATCACCAAGGTGTCTCTGAATAGCTGAGTAACTTGGCTCTGTTAGGGAAACTTTTTCTCAACCTCAGGAAAAATCAATCTAATCTCTCTTTCTGCCCCCCCAACACACACACACACACACACACACACACACACACACATCTTCTAGTCCTTTACTCTCCCGTGGTTCTCAACCTGTGGCTCGCGACCCCTTTGGCGGTCGAACGACCCTTTCACAGGGGTAGCCTAAGACCATCCTGCATATCAGATATTTACATTACGATTCATAACAGTAGCAACATTACAGTTATGAAGTAGCAATAAAAATAATTTTATGGTTGGGTCACAACATGAGGAACTGTATTTAAAGGGCCAGAAGGTTGAGAACCAGTGCGTCTAGACCAGCCGTGGGCAAACTACGGCCCGCGGGCCGGATCCAGCTCGTTTGAAATGAATAAAACTAAAAAAAAAAAGACCGTACCCTTTTATGTAATGATGTTTACTTTGAATTTATATTAGTTCACACAAACACTCCATCCATGCTTTTGTTCCGGCCCTCCGGTCCAGTTTAAGAACCCATTGTGGCCCTCGAGTCAAAAAGTTTGCCCACCCCTTGTCTAGACCAATATTTTCACCTCCTACTCATATCCTCTTCCATCCTACAGCCATCACAACAGGCACTAGTCAGCCACCAACAGACACACCAATTTAGTTCTGGTTACCACCATCTTTTATCTGGTTACTGTAAACAGTCTTTCTTTCTTTTTTTTATTTCTTTATTGATTAAGGTATTACATATGTGTCCTTATCCCCCCCGCCACTCATGCCCTCACTCCCCTGTTGTCCATGTCCATTGGTTAGGCCAGTGGTCGGCAAACTCATTAGTCAACAGAGCCAAATATCAACAGTACAACGATTGAAATTTCATTTGAGAGCCACATTTTTTAAACTTAAACTATATAGGTAGGTACACTGTTATTAACTTAATTAGGGTACTCCTAAGGCTTAGGAAGAGCCACACTCAAGGGGCCAAAGAGCCGCATGTGGCTCACGAGCCGCAGTTTGCTGACCACTGGGTTAGGCTTATATGCATGCATACAAATCCTTTGGTTGATCTCTCCCCCTTACCCCCACCCTTCCCTACCTTCCCTCTGAGGTTTGACAGTCTGATCGATGCTTCTTTGTCTCTGGATCTGTTTTTGTTCGTCAGTTTATATTGTTCACTATATTCCATAAATGAGTAAGATCATGTGATATTTATCTTTCTCTGACTGGCTTATTTCACTTAGCATAATGCTCTCCAGTTCCATCCATGCAGTTGCAAATGGTAAGAATCCTTCTTTTTTACTGCAGCGTAGTATCCCATTGTGTAGATGTACCACAGTTTTTTAATCCACTCATCTGCTGATAGGCACTTAGGCTGTTTCCAAATCTTAGCTATGGTGAATTGTGCCACTATGAACATAGGGGTGCATATATCCTTTCTGATTGGTGTTTCTAGTTTCTTGGGATATATTTCTAGAAGTGGGATCTAGAGGAATCCACAGGAAGCAAAATCTCAGACATATGCCAAAGCAATTTCTTCACCAATACCGCTCCTAGGGCATGGAACCTAAAAAGAAAATAAACAAATGGGACTACATCAAAATAAAAAGCTTTTGCACAGCAAAAGAAACCATCAACAAAACAACAAGAAAGCCCACTGCATGGGAGAACATATTTGCCAATGTTATCACCGATAAGGGTTTAATATCCAACATTTACAGGGAACTCATACAACTTAACAAAAGGAAGATAAACAACCCAACCAAAAAAATGGGCAACGGACCTAAATAGATGCTTTTCAAAAGAAAACAGAAGAAAGGCCAAGAGACATATGAAAACATGCTCAAAGTCACTAATTATCTGAGAGATGCAAATCAAAACGACAATGCAGTACCATCTCACACCTGTCAGAATGGCTATCATCAACAAATCAACAAACGACAAATGCTGGAGAGGATGTGGAGAAAAAGGAACCCTCGTGCACTGCTGGTGGGAATGCAGACTGGTGCAGCCACTATGGAGAACAGTATGGAGTTTCCTCAAAAAACTGAAAATGTGAACAGTCTTTCAATTGGTCTCCTTGTTTAAATATTCTCTAATGCAGCCTTGATATGGCACTAGAATGCTCTTTTACAACACCACTCTAATTAGGTTCTCTCATGCTTTCCACTTTTTAATAGTTCTGCACTGCCTTGGGAAGAAGTCCAAATCTATTAACATGACTTTCCAGAAGCTTTCTGATCCATTCACTAACTACTTTTAAATATTAGCTCCCTTTTGTTATCCTGGTACCTTTAGCAAAGTTTTGCTTAAATATATCAGCTATGCTACTGTAAATCCCAGATGAAAAAGAATCAATTGTTTCTGCCTGGGCAGAAATATTAGAAAGGGAGCAGCATCCCCTAGCGGCCAGTAGGATGTTGGTGGCATGGAAGAGAGAATTGAAGAGAGAGAAAACATCTGAAGCCTACAATGTCTGCAGGACCACAGCCCATTCATAAGTGAAGCTTCTTCATCCATTGCTTCCTGCACTTTGGAGAATGCTAGCTGATGTTATGAAGGAAGGTAGTGTTTCCTCTAACTCTAGTGCCTAAATTACTGTGTTTAACTTCACTTTTGTGAAACACAAAAACATTTTTCAAATGAGATTTTAAAATACTGCCCCATAATGTTAGGTTCATAACCTGACAACTCTAAAATGTTGAAAATTTTCTTTGGAGAGGGGCACAACATGGTCTGACCACAGAGCTTTCTGATGAGCTGACAATACAGTGGAGTGGATTCCTGGCTTTCAGAGATTTTGTATTTTCCATTTCAGCCATCAGTGAGAGATTTCTGAAGATCAGGGCTTCTGACAATCTGTTCTTTTCCCTGAGACACAAATGTGGTTTGTATGACTGGACATCAGGTTTTCCTGGTGGTTTGTTTTTTATTCACTGTCAAGTAGGCAATCACTCTCAATAGAATTCTGAATTTGAATTTTTAAATTTCAAATTGATTTCCTACTTGTGGAAATATTATATGCTGTAGAAGTACTCACAGATTCACAAGACTGAATATGTATCCTTTGTGCATATATGTGTGTCTGTAGAAAGATTAAGCAACTGAAGATAATGAATTAATGTACCTATTTGACTTTCTCTTAAATACCAGAGATATCAGACAAGTCTTCACTAGGGAGCAATTGTGGGAGCTGGGTAAAAATACAGGAACCCCTCCCTCATTTTCTGATTTCTCACCATCTGAAGATCACAAACAATTTTATTCCAAACTCACTCTAAATCAAAACCCACTATAATGCATCTTTGGGTATCTGCTAGCTACAATATGTAGATTAGATTATACATCTGGAGGAGAGGATGCAGAATGCGTTGCAGACCTAGCTCAGGTAGGATGGGTCTTTGCTGTCCTGTGTACATGGGTTGTACATTATAGACATCATCTTCACATTATTAAGTGCTATGATATGAATGTTTGTCATCCTTCCCCTCCAAATTCATATGTTGAAATTCTAATCTCTAAAAGTGATTGTATTAGGAGGTGGGACCTTTGGAAAGTGATTAGGTCATGAAGGTAGAGCCCTCATGAATGGGATTAATGCCCTTATAAGAGGGACCTCACAGAGCTCTCTAACCTCTTCCACCAAGTGAAGACCTAGCAAGAAGGCACTGACTGTGACCCAGGCAAAGGGCCTTCACCAGAAGGCAACCAGACTGGTGCCTGGACCTTGGACTCCCTAGTCCCCAGAACTATGAGAAATAGATTTCTGTTGTTTAAAAGCTACCCAGTCTGTGCTATTTTGTTATAGCAGCTCAAATGGACTAGGCCATTAACTAACAATGTCTTCTAAAGACTTGATCCTGCCAATTAGTTTTGACTACCAATGTTTGGGGAAGTGATAATCTCAAAGCAAAAAATTACAGATGTTGCTAGGGTTACACAGGGAAAATGTTGAAAAACTTAAAGAGAAACTTGTTCAACTTAATGCTCATTGAGTCATAAGAAGAGACAAAAAGAACAATTCTGAATACTCAGTGCCAAGTGTTTAGAATATATCTACTATCATTCATAGGAGATGATTGGAATTGTAAATGACGTTGATTGTGACATGAGCAGAAGAATCACATTCAGAAATGCATTTCCATGTACAACCTTATACTCGGGAGACATATAACTGTGATAAGGGAATGCTATCCATTTTGAGGAGTTGTTTTATTGGCTGTTTTGGTTTTTATCCTATTGTTTCGGTGAGGCTTCTGAGTCATTGACAGTGTCTTAATTGCCAAGTTGAATTTAGACCTGGATATGCCGCTGACATGTACTGAGTCACTTAACTCCTTTGCTAGCTCATGCTCTCTCAAATCTTACCCATCACCAAACCTCTACCAAGACCACAGTGCCCCTTCCCTCCCACCATCAAACCTTATTTGGGCAATTGAAAAGTAACTATTTTTTAATTGTCTCATTTTATAAAATTTTAGTTTCTTAAGTGTTATGTATCTTTAATATAGTATGTCCTTGTTTATTTACATTACAGTACATGTTCAGTATAGTGTAGAAGAAAAACAGAATTCATATCTGATACTCACTGAATAGTATCCTTGAGAGCTACATACAAACATACCATTGATGAGCCCATTAAGTGTTAAATAATTAGATGATTAATATTTTAAATACTTATATCATGCAGATACATTTAAGGATTGTTATAGAATTGAACATTGTTGTTAATGATATTTAGAAAAATTGGTTGGATTTTTTGTATGGATATGGACTACATGATTATTTTTCCCATTTAAAATACTAGAATATTAGACCACCTCTAAGAATACTAGAAATAAAAGCAGTCTCTAGTGTCTAAATTGCTACTCAATATCTCAGATTCAGATAATGATGAATACAGGCTGTAGGTAAAACAGTGAAGATGTTGACTTTTCTGGTCCCCCCCCCCTCCCTTTGTGGCAGGTGCTGTCTAAAAGGTCATCTTCATCCCTGACCAGTTTGGCTCAGTGGATAGAGCATCAGCCTGCGGACTGAAGGGTCCCAGGTTCGATTCCGGTCAAGGGCATGTACCTTGGTTGCAGGCACATACCCAGTGGGGAGTGTGCAGGAAGCAGCTGAATCGATGTTTCTCTCTCATCAATATTTCTAACTCTCTATCCCTCTCCCTTCCTCTCTGTAAAAAATCAATAGAATATATTTTTTAAAAATAAATAAATAAAAGGTCATCTTCATCTCTGCATGGCCAAATGCTTCATCCTACAGCTTTTCTGATCTGTATCTGATGCTGACACCAAGGAGGTCATGGAAGTGTCTCCCCCCCAATCCTAAACATTGTCATTTGAAACCTCTCTTGATTTTATACAGGCTGTCTCAAAAAATATATATACACACTGTAACAGCTGGTAGCTCAATTTTGAAAATGAAATGTATTTTAATAAATACATTTATCTTATCTAATAAAGAGGGAATATGCTAATTGACCCTCACACCATCACAAAGATGGCGGTGCCCACAGCCAATAAGAAGGGAATATGTTAATTCACTGCCCCACCCTCAAAGATGGTGGCACCCACAGCCACAACATGGCGGCGCCCAGTCCCCTCAACCCTGCTGGGTTGGCAGGCGCGCAGCAAGGCTGGGCCCTCCTGCCTCCAAAGTCCTCCAGTCCCCTCAGCCCCCCAGCTACCCAGGGCTGGCCCGAGGCACAGGCAAGCCTCAGATGGTGGCTGCCCAGCAGCCCGGGGCCACCTGAGGCTCAGGTAACCAGGGCTGGCTGAGGCTTGCGCTGCTGGCAGTGGCAGCAGCAGAGGTGTGATGGGGTGTCGCCTTCCCCTGATCACCGGGTCGCCTCCCGCCCCTGAGAACTCCTGGACTGTGAGAGGGGGCAGGCCAGGCTGAGGGACTCCTGTCCAGTGCATGAATTTTCATGCACCGGGCCTCTAGTTGTTATATATAATTATTCAAAGTGTGTATTTACATTTTGGGGGACACCCTATATCAGTGGTTCTCAACCTTCTGGCCCTTTAAATACAGTTCCTCATGTTGTGACCCAACCATAAAATTATTTTCGTCGCTACTTCATAACTATAATGTTGCTACTGTTATGAATTGTAATGTAAATATCTGATATGCAGGATGGTCTTAGGCAACCCCTGTGAAAGGGTCGTTCGACCTCCAAAGGGGTCGCGACCCACAGGTTGAGAACCACTGCCCTATATTTACCTTCCAACCTGATCACTTAACCTGATTTAATAGTCTAACATACAGAAATAAGCATAGACCCATATACTGGTATAGGAGTAATAAGATAAAGTTTTTTCATTGTAGCTTTTTGAAGGAGAATTATATATAGAGTCTCTACTTCATTTAATGCACTATGCTGTGAGCTGTATGCTGTATGGATATTATCTCATCTCATTCAATTTTCTCAACCACCTATAAAATAGGCATTATTACCTCTTTTTTATGGATGAAGAAACTGGGTATCAGAAAGTTAGGTAATTTGCCCAAGCCTACATGACACTACCTACATTAGGAAGGGGTATGAGATGGCCTAGGCAAAAAGCCTATATTTAGGTCAAAATTTCTATTGTAACCTGAACAAATCATGGTTTGTTTGTTTTTTTCTTGTACTATTTTGTAGTCCCTACAAGAATGTGTATCTGACATAAAGATCATATCATGTCGTGTATTTTATGAAGATTTTTCACAATATATACTCTCTGGTTCTCATAATAATCCTGGGAAATGAGGAAAAGATAAACTAAAAATTTGGAACAAAGTTAAATTTCTATTTTCTAGACTATGAACTGTCCAAGGGCAAGAATCTAATTTTATTCATTTTCTGTCTTTATCCAGTGGGATAGATTGATTGCAAAAATTAACAAAATTCTTCCCTAATCCCATCCCCCACCCCCAGCTTCTGCAGTGTCTGTGGTGCATTTGTATTGTATTAACTTAGCTCAGCTGGAACTATTCTTTCCTCAAATTCCATTCCCTGCATAGTTGGGGGTTAGTGGTCCACAAGAGACATTTTGAAAGACAGAAGTGATGAAGCAGCAGCAATATTCCTTTCTGCACCCAAAGAAAGGAATGGCTCTGGGCCAGGTGCATGTTTAACTCAATGAAGAACACCAGCTCTTCCTGTAGACCATCCATCATGGAAGTTGGAGGCTTGGACGTGGTAAGAAAGTGATGTGCATTGTGGCCAATCCTTGAAGGTCCAGTTTCTCTTCCTCCTTCCACTTCACATCCATCTTTCCTTTCTGACTGCTTTACCTGCAGACTTCAGGCTCCGGCACCAGATGAAGAAGTAACAGCCTCCCAAAAACTGTTTAACCAGCTACCCCAACTAGAAATGTCAAATTCCTATAGTCTACTCCTTACTACATATATATATATATATATATATATATATATTCATTCTTCTGCTTCCCTAATGGAGCCCTGACTTTGCAGGTCTTCCCTGTCCCTTGAAACTAGGTTGGCCTTATAATTTGATTTGTTTTGGGTTACAGAATGAGGCAGAAGTGACAGGGCCAAGTTCTGAGCCTAGGCCTCAAGAAGCCTTGCACATTCTTATGGAATCCTATAACCACCGAGTGCACAATCCTGGGCTAGCCTATTGGAGGATGAGAGGCTACAACATGAACCATATGGAGGAGAGTCCAGTTGTCCTAGCCAAGGCCATTCTAGACCAGCCTATAACCAGCTGTTCCACCAAAATATGAGTACACCCAGCCAAGATCAGCAAAGCTGTCCACCCAACCTCCGTCTGACCACAGATGATGAGTGAGCCCATCTGAGAGCAGATGCACCAGCTGACCTATAGTCTTCCAGGCAGTAATATATATTGTGCAAGCCATAAGTTTTGAGGTTTTTTTCCCCCCCAAAATAATAGCTAACTGATGCATCCAACATTGTAATTTTTCCTTTTGTTTTTTTTTTCAGGACAGTTCAAAGAAATTCACTTATAGTTAATCATAAAATACATAAGGGTTTTTTTAGCTTTTAATATGCTATTCTTCAACCTTAACATCTACATATTACTTTTTCAATTGCCATTTTATTTTTATTATTTTTTAAAGTTTATTGGGGTGACATTGGTCAACATGAACATATGGGTTTCAGGTGTGGGTTTCTATGTTACAAGATCTATATATTGCACCATGTGCCCACCACCCAAAGTCAAATCTTCTCCTGTCACCATATATTAGGACCCCTTTCCCCCCCCCATCCCATTTTTTCTCTTCTCTTATTGTGAAATATAACAAACATATAGAAAAATACATAAAACACATGTGAGTTTAACAAGTAATTATAGTTGGAATAAATGTAACTACCTCTAGGCAAAAAAAGCAAAAAAAAAAGCATTGCAGGCACCGAAGAGCCCTCACCTCACAGGCCACCCTGTGTTGCTTCTCACCTATTACCCTATTCTTCCCTACTACCCTGACTTTTGAGATAGTCATTCCCTTGCTTCTTTGGATCACGGTATTAGGGAAAGTAGTATCATTTAGTTGAGGGGTCTTGTTGCTTTACATGCTCGCCCAATCTGGTAGTGTTGCACTTTGAAGTTTTTGCCTATTATTTCTCTTTTGCCTAGCTTCTGTTGCATTATGTTTATATAATTTTCCTATGCTGCTATATGTTCATTTTCATTGCTATGTAATGTCACATTTTATTAATATACTCAAATTTATGGATATTTGGGGTATTGCCAGGTTGGGACTCTTATTAGGCTTTAAATATTCCTGTATATGTATCATGATATACCTGTGCATAAGTTTCTCTGAAGTAGCTATTCTCAAATTTTTGATCCCAGAATTTTTAAAATTAAATAAAGTTTTTTAATTTCAAATTTTAAAATTATGTTTTAATAATTAGATAATGCCACATTGTATTCCAACGCGGTTGTACCAGTTTCCACTTCCACAAGCAGTGAATGAGGGGTCTTGTTGCTTTACATGCTTGCCAATATCTGGTAGTGTTGCACTATAAAATTTTTGCCTATCTGGTGGTGGGTGTGTAATGTATTGCATTGTGATTTTAATCTAGTTCACTTTCATTCTTTGTTTATATTGCCATTTTATGTATAAAGAAATTGAGGTTTAGAAGAGCAATGTTACTTGCCTGAAGTCAAGAGTTGGAAAGTAGAACCCACAATTTCCACTTTGAAATTGTCTTCTTCCCACTCACAGAAGAAATAATGCTTCTTTTTAGCCCAGTTCTCAGGAAGGTGCGATCTCCCCCAAATTTCAGCTCCTTGGAGCTCCTTCATCCTGCCATAGAAGTTCTGTGACTCGCTGCCCAGGAACACCCCCTCCACCCCATCTCTCTACCCCACCTCCTCACTGCCCCCGTCACTTCCGGGCCTGGCTCCCACCCACCTGCCTGTTTCCTTCTCTGCTGATCATCTTAAAGCGCATGAGCCTCCCCATGGTCATTTATTTTAAAAAGGTATAATACCTAATTCATGTTTATAAACACGAGAAAATGTATAATTTATGAAATCAACACCTGCTAGCTACTATTAATTTTACCCTCTATTATTTTTAAGTACTCCAAGACAAACTTCCTCCTCAGTAAAACAGGCATAATACCTACTTTCTAGGGTTATTTGAAGGATCCAAAAACACAACAAATGTAATGTGCTTAGCACAGTGCCTGATGATAATGAACACTCAATAGACGGTCCCAGAATTCACGCTCCTTGCTAATCTGCTTTCCCCATATTTGTTATTTAAGAGAAAACTCTCTGCAAATAGCTAAGCACTCTACCACCGGTGGGTAGCCCCCTACGGTGAAAATGAGCTCTTCACCACTCCGCGGGAGCGCTCAGCTCCCGTGCAACTTACTAGTACTCTCCCTGCCCGTAGCTCGCTCCTAAGTCCGAACGCGCTGACAGGCGCCGGCCGGCCACACCCCTTCTTCTAACCCCTTCTTCTAACTTCGCCCACCCGCTCCATACGCTGGCCCCGCCCCCTACGCTGGCCCCGCCCCACCCACTCCCTACGCTGGCCCCGCCCAATCCGCTCCCTACGTGAGCCCCGCCCCTCGTCCCAGGCTGCTGCGGAGGCCTCGCGAGCTTCCACGTATACACTCCCACGTCTCTCCCCTCAGTCCGAAGAGAGTACATCCGGGTCGCTGGGGAAGGTGCCTCAGGCCCCGCCCCTTCCCAAGCGATGGCTCCCCACTTCCGGCCACCTCAGGCCTTTCCGCCGGTTCTGTGCGGGTTTTAATGCCTGCTCCCCAGGTGGCTTTCGGCGCCAGGTCCGGGTCTCTCCGCACCCCCATTTGCCCCCAGCGGCTGGCTCCTCGTCCCCAATCTCACCGAGGCTGAGGCCTGCGGCGGGTGAGTCCGCGCAGACCCGACTCCGCGTCTCCTCTGCTGCGTTGAGGCCGCCGCCACCGCCTCGGGATGCCGCGGCTGGGTTTTGCCGCCGCGGGCCGTTGGGGCTGCCGGCTGCTCGTGCTGCTGCTGCTGCTGCTGCTCGTTCCGGGACCCGGCGGCGCCTCCGAGATCACCTTCGAGCTGCCCGACAATGCCAAGCAGTGTTTCTACGAGGACATCACGCAAGGCACCAAGTGCACCCTCGAGTTCCAGGTACTCCGGGCTCGGCCCGGGGCCCCGCCCTCGGGTCCAGGGTCGGGAGGAATCTGCAGGTGCCCCCTCCTGACCTTGTTTCTTTACTCCGTGGCCGATCAGGAATCCGCTCTAGGTAGCTGAGAGAGCTTCTGGTTTCCCGCTTCTAAACCGTGGACGAGAGACATTTAAGACCAGATATTAAGATATAGGAGTTTCACAAATGCTTTCCGTAGCTGTGGTTTCCCCCCCATTCTCTAATGTCCTTCATTTGAAGGCCATTGGACTTTCTTTTTTAAAAAGACTTTACTTGTTTAAAAAAAATTATTCCTGTTCTATAGTGCCCAATGTCTGTCCCCACTCTCTAATCCCCACCTCTGCTTTAATCAGATTTGAGATGCTGCCAATACCTAGCTCCATTGCTTTTAAGTTTTTTCATTGATAGTAGACCCGTTGGTTAACGCCGCCCTCTCTTTGGAAGAGCATCCTTCTAGGCCAGATGACCATCAAGGTGGTGTAAAAACAATTGCTGCCATAAATGAAAGGCCCCTTCTGTCTTTGGGAGTATAGTTTTAAAAAAAAAGAAGCTTTATTTGGCAGGATGTAGTTTAAGTTGGTTAGGACCATCTTTACTCTTGTTTCTGTTCTCTTCGGTAGACTTAATTTCACGTGTTTGAATAGCTGTTCGGTGCTGTGTGCTGTGATCAAAACACCGAAGGGTGTTGTTTCATTCTTGATTCCCCGCTTATCCTACCCTTCTTTTCTTAATTAGTACCTGCTCATTCATCAAAACTGCTGTAAGAGCAGAAAATAGGGGATAGACAACCTGGTCTTTGGGATCAGTGAAGGCCTCCTTTGGGAAGTGATTTTAAGCTGAATTGTAAAGAATGAGTTGCACATACTTCATTAAGGGGGAAGAGGGAAAAGGCTTTGCAAGGACGCTGTGTACCTGATCATTTGAAAACCATAGAGAGGTCCTATATATTTGAGAATAAGAAGCCAGAAAGGGGGGCAGAGAGGAGGGGGGTCAGCAGGGGCCAAACCATATAGTACTACAAACAGCACCTGTTATGTGGCAGACAGTATGCCAAGCATTTCAGGTATATTAATTCTCAGGGCAGCTCGATATGAAATAGGTATATTTCTTATTCCTTTTTTATTGATGAAGAAACTGAGGCTTCCATAGGTTAAAACACAAGGACATAAAACATAGCAAGTAGCAGAATCAGTATGCAGTTCGAGGTTAAACTCAAGACTTACTTTGACCTCAGGAGCTTATGTAGACATGTACAGTCATTTAATATTAAATGCAACAGTGAAAGTACACAGTAGGTATCGTGGGGCCATAAAAAAAAATAACTTACCCCCACCTTCAAAGTTTTTCCAGCTGGACTTATAATCAAATTAACAGAAACAAATTAACAGGAGAAAATGTACAAAGTTTATTACGGATGTATATGCAGGGGTACCATTTATGAGCCTCGAAACCCATTGGGCAGTTGAGGCTTATCTCCGTGTTGGACAAAGCAGAAGGTGTGGTCAGGGTCTGGGATTTCAGAGGAGAAATAGGCAATTCACAGGTAACCCAGAAAGAGCAGAACATGTGGCAAACAAATGCCTGCTAGGCAAACCAGGAACAGTGGGCGGAGGCTAGGGACAAACTGGCTTTGCTAAATTTTTTCCTGTCTTATGTGATAAAGTGAATATGCTGAGGTTCCCTTCCTGAAGCAGGTTTTTTAATCTGAAGCTCTTTGGGAAAGGGGGTGGAGATGGGGGTCAGCAGGGGCCAAACCCTGGGTGGGAAAAGTGGAAGTAACCGTCTTTGAGAGTCTTTGGTTTCTTAACCAGCTTAAAAATCAAGATTCCAAAAGGCACATTTTGGGGTGGCAAAATTTTGGTGCTGCCTGAAGGAGGAAGGATCATGGGGAAATTCAGCTGAGGGGCTGATGTTTGGTCTGAGTCTAGAAGGATAAATAGGAGTTACAAGGCCACAGGACGAAAAAGGCTGTCCTAGGCAGATGTGTTATGTTTGTAAGACTTAAATCCAGCAGGCCTGAAATTAGCCTTAGCTGGCACTGAAGTACACGGAGTGATAGTGTTGCTTTGTAACTGTGGACCCAAGGGCTTTGGGGGTAATTTGTACTAGTTTGTTGGCATTTTTTTTATTGATAATAGTGAGATTGATGATTTGCACCTGGTCTCTTTGAGACCGCCCAGAGTCTTGGTATTAAGACTGGTTACCTATCAGGAATATGCCTGTGTGACCAGCAAAATATAAAATACCCAGCCAACACTCTTTTAGGTTAGTTCCAAGGTGTTCCTTGCGCGCTTGGTGGTACCTGATCTGAGAGAGAGAGTACTAGTATATGTCTAGCCACACCCCTCACAGAGGGAGGACAAAGAAGCCAAAACCTGACCTCTCCTTGACCGGTTTCTGTGAGACACCTTTTAGCTGTGATGTTTTCTTTTCCTGTAAAAAACCGGATTTGTAAGTATTGTCATTTTGGGTCCTGTGGTTCTTCAGCAAAAAAACTCTGTTAACTGTTAGAAAAGATTTAAAGCAAGGACTTCTTCAGAGAACTTCTGGCAATCTGCTATTTTTGGAACACAGAATGAGAAAGGGTATAAAAGAAGAGCTGAGGCTACCTGGAGCAGGTACAGAGGAAAGGTATGCCATTGTTAACAGGTTTGGATTTTTCTGTAGAGGAAATCAAAAGGGGATTTCTGAAAGGAAATGTAACAAAAGGTTTTAAGCAAACGGGGGATGGAGAAGAATAGGGAGGTTGCCCCACCTCCAGGAGACATGTGAGGAAGGGGAGACTATTGGCATCTGCACAGGCAACACAGTCCCCACAACAAAGAATTATCTAGCCCAGAATTAGCTAATCCAAGTTGAGAAACACTTGATTAGAGGGATGAGCGATTGGGTTGTGGGAAGAACTTTAGTAAATTGTGGCAATAGTCCTGTCTGGGTTGTGGATTAGGAATGGAAAAAATGGGATGAATTTGAGAAAGGCAAAAACATCAAGAGATTCCTTTGATTTAACTGGACTGCTACGGCCACTTAATTTGAGATGATTTCCAGTTTCTATCTTATGTGACTAGACAGGTTGTAAAGTGGTTACTATTATCTGAAATGAGAATACTTGTTTGAAAATTTGTTGGAAAAAAAGTGGCAAGATTATAAGTTCTGGCCCTATTCAGTTTGTATGTATGTACTTATTTGATTATTTAAAGCACAACAGTCAATATGAATAATTGGGTGTATAAAATGATATCATATTTCTTCCCCCCTCCCAATCTGGAAGAAAAGTTGTTGACTTTTGGGCGGAGGGGTAAAATGATAAGACACTGTTTTTATGTCAAAACATTATGTCTCTAATATTAGTTTTACATATTTTTAGTTTCCTAAGTGCATAATTTCATTTATATATCAAAATGATCTTGTAGCATAGTACAGTTACAAGAGGTCATATAAGTAACCCATTCTTCTCTGAAGTCCAAAGTTTGATCTCTGTTCTACAGATCTAGAATGTCAATAATATGCTAACCAAAGTGTTCAAGCTTGAAAATACAGGCTTGTGTCACACAGTCTCATGTTGTTTGGGAACCCTCAAACCCATTGTCTCTTCCTCATGAATTCTTACCCAAGTGTTTATGTGCACCCTAATTTCTTCTCCTGTCTCCTCCCTCTTCCCACTCAGTTCTTTCTCATATAAGGAGGCCTTTCTCCTCTTTAATCCTTTTCCCCTTTCCTCTGGTGATTGTCCAGTTACTTCAGGAAAAATCTCCCCCTCCTCTCTTCACTTGGAAAACACAAGTTGCCCAAATGGTGACCGATTAAGCATAAGCCTTTGAAAATAGCTCCAAAATCCTCTTCAGAAACATGTTATCTATTCCCAGCTTTCCTTTAAATGTACTTGCCCTTAAATAAAAACTTTCCAGATAAAAGATCTTTTTGTTTTTATGTTGTTCTGTTTTTGCTTTAGTCATTAATCATTTCTGTTTCTCTTGGAAGCAAGTTTATAAATGATAATACTCTTAGAACAGCCGGTAAGTCTATTGAATTCGCAATGTAGTTTAAAACAAAATATGTGTCAAATTCTATGTAACTGACTTGTAAAATAATTTAAACACAACCTATTTGTAATTTGGCAATAAAATTAGTTTGAGTTCTGTGATGGGGTATTATGCTAAGGACTGACCTACCTTACTATTTCACTCCTCTATCTATGGGTGTGCTTGGATGATACTAATAGGAAACTAGATGAGAAAATTTACAGAAGAATAATATTACATGACACTAAGCTTAAGGGTAAAGAGTACGACTTTGGAGGTCAAGTTTCATCTTAACTCAGTTTCTCAGTTTGTCAGATGGAAGGGTGAAAAAAACCTCTGGTAGGGTTGTTTGGGAGAATTAAGTGATATAAGAGATCTACATTAACCAGAATAGTTGTCTGGCTAGTTAGCTAGTTCCTTCTCTCCTATCATGAGGAAATTTGTTCAGTTTTTATAAACCTTTAGTTAAACTGAAATCTGCCTCCCCAAGTTACATCCACTGGTAGAAATAAAAAAAATGTAAAATTGTCTGTGATAATAAAGGTCCTTAGCCTATAACCTTATTGCCATTTTAACAGGAAATCTGGTTATTTCTAAAACTTGTTAATTGCAATGATCTCTTATTTTTTTCTCTCTTTATAGGTGATTACTGGTGGTCACTATGATGTAGATTGTCGATTAGAAGATCCTGATGGTAATGTGTTATACAAGGAGATGAAGAAACAGTATGACAGTTTTACTTTCACAGCCTCCAAAAATGGGACATACAAATTTTGCTTCAGCAATGAATTTTCTACGTTCACACATAAAACCGTATATTTTGATTTTCAAGTTGGAGAAGACCCCCCTCTGTTTCCTAGTGAGAACCGAGTCAGTGCTCTTACCCAGGTAAATAAAAAGTCAACGATACAATGTTGGTGTGTGAAACACATAGTTTATGTGCATTAACTCGATAAACACAGAATTTTGATTTTTTTAACACAATCATTAAGACTTATCTTAACTCTTACAGTAGATTAGGCATTTTACAGAGAACCTCAGACTTTTCAGTGAAGACCAGTGTTAAAGGATTTTATGAACTTTTAAGTGTAAGGAAAATAAGTATTAAAATAGGAGGATCATTTAAGTAGCAAAGGAAATTTAGGAAGTCTAACCAGCTTCCAGCATTCTGAAGCATTTTCATGGAGGAATGTTGCTACCATAGCTTAGCAGATTAGATTAATATAACTAGATGCAAAATGATGCCTTAATTAATATATAAAGATACCACAGGTGGTATACCAATATTTATGTTCTTCAAGCTACTGTTACAATAACTTTTGCTGTAACTTAAGGTAAAATATTAAAAGATTAATGATAAGTCATCTAACAAAAATAGTTAAGGAAGCTAAATTGGGTTTTATTTTGAAGAATAGCTCAATGAGAAAAAGATAGCAAAATAAATTTAAAGTCAGTGAACAGGTACTGTTGAGGTGATGAAAGGGCTAATTTTGTTCTAGTTCAAATACAGTATGAGCTCAGATTATATCTAAAAGATACTTAGGTATTCAGAGGAATTACTTAACACCTGCTTATTAAAACCTTAAACTGGTATTTTATTGTTCCCACGTTTCTTGGCAAAATCATGTGATGATAGAGGCAGTTTTTAAGAATGTGTAAGAAGCCCTAGTTGGTCTTGCTCAGTGGATAGAGGATTGGCCCTCATACTGAAGGATCCCGGTTCAATTCTGGTCAAGGGCACATAACGTGGTTGCAGGTTCAATCCCCGGCCTTGGTTGGGGTGCGTGTGGGAGGCAACCAATAGATGTGTCTCTCTCACATTGATGTTTCTATCTATCTCTCCCTCTCCCTTCCACTCCCTAAAAATCAGTGGAAAAATATCCTTGGGTGAGGATTAACAACAAATTAATTTTTTTTAAAAAGGATCGTTTTACTAAATCACCATTTTTTAACCAGTAATAAAATGCTGGATCTAGAGTAGGCAGTAAAACCACTGCTAAAATCATTAGGTGAAAGGCAGATGGGAAACCTTATAATGGGTAGATGAGACTGATATCACTAAATCTAATGATATTTCACAAATGGAGAGGTAACTAGACATGTGTCTTCTGATAATAGGCAGTAATGGAGTACACAACATTGCCTCTGCCATGTTCCCACTAAGAACATTACACCTGAATTCCATCAAATCTCTAGTTCCAACTACAGTTTATAAGAAATACAAAGGATAGAAGAACACCATGGGAATACAATTACCAAAATTCAGAAAGTGGGAAATGCTACAGAATTGAGGCCCCAATTTCTTCAATAAATGGATGAGAAAGGAAAAAAGGGAGAGAATCAAAAGATTAAAGAAGACCTAAAAGACATGTCAACCAAATTATTGTGTTGACTTTGTTTGGATTCTGACTTGTAAACAACTTTTGAGGCATTTGGGGAAATTTGAATTCTAATTTTATATTTGATATAAAGGAACTATTTTTAATTTAAAGTGTTACTTTTCAGAAATAAAGTATAGAAGTATAGTTGAAATGATAAAATATCTTGGATTTGCTTTAAAATAATTGGAGTGGGGAGGAAAATTGGTGGGGAATATAGATGGAACAAGATTAGCCATATGTTAATAATTATTGACATAGAGGTTCATTGTTCTATTCTCTATACTTTTGAATATGTATGAACATTTTCACTTTAAAGGTACAGGAAAGAAAAGAAAACAACACTCTGAAAAATTATACTCAATCTATTTTCTCTAATCCAACTGTGTTCTTAATCCATACCCCATGGTCAGGCTTCAAGGAATCCTTAAACTTTCTAAATTTGTGTTAAGTCCTTGCTTTTATGCATATTTTCCAGGGGAAGAATCCTTAGACCACGTATTTTTGAGGATACATAGAAAGCAAAGAAATGCTAAAGCACTTCTCTAGCCTCTTATCACAAATTAGAAATCATTTTAGCACCATTTTGCTAATCTTTCATTCCTAGGGGCCAAACTAAAACAAGAACAGCAAAAATATTTGAGTATTCTAATAGGTAAATTCAACCTGTAGATCTCATAATTTGCTACTTTTTTTTTTATTGTTTAAAGTTTTACATATGTCTCCTTTTTCCCCAATTGACCCCCCCCCCCCAACCATTCCCACCCCGGGCAAGCCCCCACCGCCCCAGTGTCTGTCCAATGGTTATGTTAATATGCATGCATACAAGTCCTTTGGTTGCCCCTAACCTCCCTCTCCCCCCCGCCATTTGTCTCTGGATCTATTCTTGTTCATCAAATACAATTTTCTACTTTTTAAAAGTATTTTTAATGGAATATTTTTGTAATTATTCCTTTTATACATACTTTGGTAGAACTTTTTTAAATATTTGAATTATTTTCTAATGTCTACACTCCTTATTTAAAATTAAGACCAACTCAGATTTTTTAAATTCTTAATATGTGTTTTGTGATATAAAATAAGTATAGTATAATAAAGCATGTATTTCATCACCAGGATTAAGTTTTCAGCAGTAGAAAAATATTAAGCTCTGGGATACCAAAAAAAAAAAAATTAGACATTTAACCCTTAAAAGGTAAGTTGTCACCCTGG
This sequence comes from Myotis lucifugus, assembly GCF_000147115.1. Lineage (NCBI taxonomy): Eukaryota > Metazoa > Chordata > Mammalia > Chiroptera > Vespertilionidae > Myotis > Myotis lucifugus. Next base: position 11,672,055 of record NW_005871048.1, read on the forward strand.
CCAGTGTGGCTCGGTTGGTTGGGCATCATCCAGTGCATGGAGAGGTTGCTGGTTCGATTCCCAGTCAGGGCACATGCCTGGGTTCTGGGCTTGATCCCTGATGGGGTACATGCAGGAGGCAGCCAATCAATGTTAAAACTCTCACTGATGTTGCTCTTCTCCTTTCTATAAAAATCAATAAACTGTTCTTTTTATTTTTTATTTATTTTCAATATTTTTTTTATTGTTTTCAGAGAGGAAGGGAGAAGGGGAGAGAGAAACACCAAAGATGAGAGAGAATCATTGATCAGCTGCCTCCTGCACACCCGCTACTGGGGATTGAGCCCACAACCTGGGCATGTGCCCTTGACTGGAATCAAACCTGGGACCCTTCAGTCTGCAGATCGGCGCTCTATCCACTGAGCCAAACCAGCTAGGGCAAACTGTTCTTTAAAAAAAAAAAAAAGTAAAGTGAAGGCTCACAAACTGATTACACAGTGAAACTGAAACTTGTATCCCATTGAGAATATATATATTGGTTTGATTGGTATGAGAGAAAAACTTATTTAGCAAATTGGTAACTATTTTTAAAAAAAAGATACTCTAGTTTATAAGAAATACAAAATGTTCAGATTCACCTATTTTTAAAATAGATAAATAACGTTTGACTAACAATCTATTTTTATGCCATACTTGATTTATATTTGTATATATTCTGACTAGAGACCCAACACACGAAATTTGTACATGGGTATGGTCCCTAGGCCTGGCCTGTAATCAAGGCCATCTTCCCCGGTTGCAGGCAGCCGGCCCCGCCCCCTGCCACCACCCACCCCTGGTTCCCCATTCACCATCGGGCCATCAATCGGCAATCAATCGGAGCCTGCTGGCCAGGGCGAGGAACTGAGAGGTTTGGCTGTTCCAGCCCCCTCGCCATCCCAGTCCCCTGACATCAGTCGTCCTCTGTGTGTGGGGCAACCGGAGGGGCAGGGTCCTTGGCCTGGCACCGCCCGCATCTGCTGCCACCCACCCCTGGTTCCCCGTTCGCCATTGGGCAATCAGAGCCTGCAGGCTGGGGAGAGGGACCGAGAGGTTGGTCATTCCTCTGCCCCCTCACCAGCCCCATCCCGTGTGTCCCGTCCCCCCCCCCGCGGGTCGCCCTCTGTGTGTGGGGCGATCAGCAGGGCAGGGGCTTTGGCCTGGTGGCGCCCACCTCTGTTGCCACCCACCCCCAGTTCCCCGTTCCCCATGGGCAATTGGAGCCTGCCCGCCGGGACCTGCGGGCTTGGGAGCAGCTCCTGTGTTGAGTGTCTGCCCCCTGGTTGTCAGTGTGCATCATAGCAACTGGTCTTTCTGCCATTTGGTCGATTTGCATATTACCCTTTTATTATATAGGATTGGTTGTATTTGCTGATCTACCCAATTTCTTCTTCCTAAGCTTTCCTTTTTGAGGAATCTGGGTTTGAAATTTCATAGCCACAAACCTTAGCTGATTAGTACTTCTGCTGCTGTTAGCTTAGTGTTCCATCCTTACAGATGCCACAGCTGTGACATTTTAGTTTGAGGCAAACAGCTGCTTTATGGGATCTGTAACTTTACTAGTTGTACTAGTGGGAATGAGTAAATGGTTGCATTGCCAGGACCTCGGACATAAATGTGTGAATGTTAATGAAATGAGAAATTAAAAACGAAAGATGGAGTGTACAGAAAATATTAAACATACTAACTGGAAATATTTCTCTTTAGATGGAATCTGCCTGTGTTTCGATTCATGAAGCTCTGAAGTCTGTCATTGACTATCAGACTCATTTCCGTTTGAGAGAAGCTCAAGGCCGAAGCCGAGCAGAGGATTTAAATACAAGAGTGGCCTATTGGTCAGTAGGAGAAGCCCTCATTCTTCTGGTGGTTAGCATAGGGCAGGTATTTCTTCTGAAAAGCTTTTTCTCTGATAAAAGAACCACCACAACTCGTGTTGGATCATAACTACGTTTTGGGAATTGATGCACCATTGCCACTGTAATATTGCTGTCCTCTAATTAATTTTAGGTAACTGAAGAACTTAATATTGGCAACATTTTAAAAACATTACTCATATACTTGTTTGGGGGAATACACAATGCATATCCCAAACTATGGAAAGGACACCTTTTTTTATTTGTAAAGGTATAAAAACTTTGGAACTTATTTTGGGCTATTCGTGTTAAATATTCAACACCAATACACCAGTGATCTCTTTTCTTGGTTGTTTATATCTATTCTTCGCACACTAAACTTTGGTATTTTGATTCCTTTTTGCCATTTAAAAACTACTTTTCTTATAGGTAGTGAATATTTTTAAGACCTTCGATTTAATATCTACATGTGTTATGGAGGAAGAAAATTGCCTTTTAATTGTTTATAGTAAATTACGTTTTGTTTTTCAGAAAACCAAATGTGACTCACTATAGCCCAAGCCCTATTGTGCACTGTTTAATTTTCATGGGGGAAATATCTACCGTAGAAATGTTTGTTAATATTGATATAATTTTTAATTGATACATCATGGTATAACTTATTTTTCACTAGCTTGGAAAATGTCAGATTTTTGGTTTTGGGGTTTATTCTATGACTTATAACCAGATATATTATTTTTTTCATAAAGACATTCTTACCACATAGAAAATAGTATGTTTCAGTAGCATAATAGAGTTTTCAGGCCTTAAAAATCAGATTTTCATACCAGTTAGAATAAATAGAGAATAATTTAAGGTACTGCAATGTCTTATAGTGTAGGGGCAAATGAAATACGAAAAATTTTATTGAGTTATCTGCACCCATTACATTTTCGGTGCTTTTACAAAGAAAAAAGGTGATCTGTTTCATTTAAACAGTTAATTGGCTCGTTCTTGCCATTATGTGGCTTTAATGTTTTTGAGTCATTCCCAGCTTAAATTGATAATTGTAATATTAGTATCATAAAAGTGCCATTCATTTAATCCCAATAGGTGTGATGCACTGAGAAGTTAGTTTCTTTGGATTTTTTTTTCTTTCTCTTTTCCTTTTCTATTCTTTTTTTTGTCTTGCATATGTAATTTGTATAATTTCTGGTTAGCATCCAAAGATTTAAAAATTTAGAATGCTGTGTGTGTTTTTTATTTGATTGTACTGCATTTAATGAATATTAAATAGTGCATATTCTGTACACTGTATGGTTTAGAATGTGTTTGTATTTTATAACATAGATTGAGCTGACTGGAATAAGATTTTGTTCTAAGATAGAATACAAGATATTGTAAAATTGTGTAAGTGTTTAAAGCTTTTCTGCTATAAAAAAAAATATATGCAACTACTTTTTGCCATGCCTCCCTTCCCCACCCAAAGTGATAAGTGCTGAAAAAGACTCATATTGTACAGACTTTGATATGTGGTGCCATGGAATACTGATTGGATAGCAATTCTAGTCACCACTACTGACTAAAAGTTAACTCAACTTTAAGCTGTCTTAAAATGCGTATATACGTATATTACTGCATGTAAGAGCAAAAAGGAATTAAAGTTGTCATGCTGGCTAATTTCAAATGCTGCAATGTAGCAAGGGATAAACATGTTTTCGACTTTAACCCTTTAATTCTAAAATTTTTTAAGACCAAATAAGCTAATCCTTAATATCAGATTAAAAACTGAAGTTTAAGATTTTGCAGTTTTATCACTTGGATTCTTATGTGGGAGTTGTCCCACAGCTTTATAAGTGTCCCTCTATATTTAGATTTGGAAATTTTAAACACTAATGTTAATGTGATTCATAAGCATGGGTGTGTCTTAAATGTCCTTTCTGGTTACCTGTCTGCTCTGTTTTGTTCAGATACTTAGACCATAAGCAGAGTCAGGTACCATTAGTGTGCTGAGTTTGGCATAGATAATGTAGTGATTTCATCTGTGCCTATCAGAATTTCATAATATTAGACTATTGCTACAAATAACTTTTGATGAAACTATTTAGATATATTAATATGTTTGAAATCACCACTGCTGCCTGTCGTAGAAAATAGTACAGGCTTAGTCTAATCTGTATGTAACTGGTTAATGTTTGATGGCTACCTATACTCAACTGAGTATGTATATATAAATGAAAGAGTACAGATTTTAGCCAGACATAAGTGTTAAGTAAACTTTTTTCTTCCTCCTATATAATTTGTAGCTCATTTTTCTTCTTTAATTCTTTCATAACTTGATGCAACAGTTTGAATTTCTCAAATATTTATATTTGAACACATGGTTCAGAATATTTAAACATCATTAGCTGTATATATTTTTAAAATAGACTAAATAGTGGAAAAGGACTTTGATATACAAGTGTATCAAGTGAATACTTAAATTTCAACTGTGAAGATACATTATAAGATTACTTTGCTAATAATCAGAACATTCTTTTTACTATTAAAAGAAATAAATGGTGTGTGGTCATTACTTTTCTTCTGGCTTGATGCTCATCAACTTTGAAAATACAATGGGCTAAAATCAATTTTATTCTTTTAGATTTCATTAAAATCTCTGTACTATCCATATTTGCTTAGTTTATAAATGTGTAACATTGATAGTTAAATAGGACAAAGCTGACCTTATGACTATTGATTTCAAAAATTAAATTAATATATAAATAAATCAGAGAGGCTTTTTAGTTACTTTTGAAAAGAAAAACAAATTTTTCTAAACAGGTGTTGGTTCTGTAGGGTTGCACCAATCAGTACGTATAGAATTTTTTAAAAAATCAACAAATTGACTTGTTTCTGTCAGGATTTAAGCTCCTTATGAACTTGCAGCTTGGAGTACATTTTTGTAGCCACAGAGTGATTATTTATTTGGTATTTCATCAAAACATCTTGGACCGGCCAAGAAAAAGTAAATGAAGAGAAAGTTCACAATATACCACTTCCCTTCAACAAAAAGTTTTACATTATATGTTCTTGTTTTCACTAACGAAGAAATCCAAAGAGGATTGTCCTTTTATGAGAAACTAGAGGCCCAGTGCACAAAATTTGTGTGCTCGGGGGCATCCCTCAGCCTGGCCTGCACCCTCTTGCAGTCTGGGAGCCCTCGGGGGATGTCTGACTGACGGCTCCGTGGGGAGCGGGCCTAAACTGTCGGACATCCTTAGTGCTGCTACAAAGGCAGGAGAGTCTCCCGCCACTGCCGCTGCACTTGCCAGCTGTGAGCCCTGACTTCTGGCTGAGCAGTGCTCCCCCTGTGGGACTGCGTTGAGCATCTGCCCCCTGGTGGTTAGTGCGCACCATAGCAACTGGTTGTTCCGCCGTTCGGTCGATTTGCTTATTAGCCTTTTATTATATAGGATGGTGAAAATAGCATTCAGCAGCTATTTTGCAGGGAGCCATTATAGAGGCAGCATGCACCCTGAGCAGCATGAGTGGCACTGCTTTCATTATATGTTCATGTTATTTTAGGTTTTATATGTTATTTTTGGGTCTGGGAATGCTTAAAATTTTTTCCACATAAATGGTAATGGCTTATTTTCTTTACCCCATTTCTGCTTAGGAAAGGTTTCATAGAAACACTCAGCTTTCAGATAGCACAGGAAACCTGTACCACCTCTAAACTGCCTCATTTTTAACCTTTTTGCATTTCTTTTTGTTAATCCTCATCCAAGAATATTTTTTCCATTGATTTTTAGATAGAGTGGAAGGGAGGGGGAGAGACAGAGAGAAACATCTATGTGAGAAAGACACATTTGACTGGTTGCCTCCCACATGTGCCCTGACTTGCAGCTGGGGTTCGAGCCTGCAACTGAGGTACATGCCTGTCCCCTTGACCAGAACCTTTCAGCCCGTGGGGCGACACTCTTAACCACTGAGCCAAACCGGCTAGGGCCCTTTGCATTTCTTACTGAAAGTTTGGGTGAAAGGCACTTTAGCCTACAGTTTCCTAAAAAACTCTTAGTTGTTAAGTAAATTAACCTAGACTGTATAATGCAGTGATGGCGAACCTTTTGAGCTCGGCGAGTCAGCATTTTGAAAAACCCTAACTTAACTCTGGTGCCATGTCACATATAGAAATTTTTTGATATTTGCAACCATAGTAAAACAAAGATTTATATTTTTGATATTTATTTTATATATTTAAATGCCATTTAACAAAGAAAAATCAACCAAAAAAAATGAGTTCACGTGTCACCTCTGACACGCGTGTCATGGGTTCGCCATCACTGGTATAATGCCAAGTTGCCTCAAGTTTTTTCTTTCCCTTTATAATGTAGTCATAGGGGACTTTTCTGGGTTCTGGGCACAATCCTATAAAAAATAACAGTAAATAGAGATTAACATTTATTAAATGCTTGCTTTGTGCCAGGTGTGCTAAATGTTTTACTTGTATTGATACATTTCATCTTTGCAATAATTCTATGAACCAACAAATTCCCATTTTACAGATGAGAAAACAGGGGCACAAAGAGGTTAGGAAACCTGCCCCATATCACAGTAATTACTAGAATCTGAATACAAACATTGCAATCTGGCTCCAGAGCCCTTTTTCTTATCCACCATGCAGTACTGCCTTACAAACACCAATTAAAGGATAGATTTATGAAGGCTTACCTATCCTGATTTCAGGGTAGCTCAATATCAGTTTAGTGCTTTAACGTGAAGTTCAAATCATGGCTGCATGACTTCACACAACTGATTTTATTAGTATGTTTCTTCATCTATTACTAAGGTGATATCTACTATAATGATAATATAATGAGATGTTTATTAAATACTAGAGGCCCAGTGCACGAAATTCGTGCACTCGGGGGGCGAGGGACCCTCAGCCCAGCCTGCGCCTCTCGCAGTCCAGGAGCCCTTGGGGGATGTCTTCAGCCATCAGTCAGACATCCTTTGTGCTGCCACAGAGGAAGGAGAGGCTCCCGCCACCGCTGCTGTGCTTGCCAGCCGTGAGCCCAGCTTCTAGCTGAGTGGAGCTCCCACTGTGGGAGTGCACTGACCACCAGGGGGCAGCTCCTGTGTTGAGTGTCTGCCCCCTGGTGGTCAGTGCGCGTCATAGTGACCGGTTGTGACCAGTCGTTCTGCAGTTAAGTCAGTTTGCATATTAGCCTTTTATTATATAGGATTAGGAACAGTGCCTATCATATACAAGCACTCAACAGTAGCTATATTTTTATCATTGGTCCAATTCTGGTTTTTTGTTCTTTTGTTTCTAAAGTTCTTACTTTGGTCTCTACTCATATGGTTCTTAAGTAGTATATAACACACATATGAAAGTGTTTGAACATCTATCATGTATATAATAGTCTGTTAAAAGTTTCAAAAATGAATAAGATAGTCTGACCTCCAGGAATATAATTTAGTTGAGGGAGGCAGGACAGCTATATGAGCAACTAATGTTTTATAAGGAATGAAGCAGAAATGGCCTTGAAGGGGCTAAGGCATATCCCACAAAGTTTAACTTTGTCTACCCGCAGGGGAGATCTGTGGTCTAGCTAGGTCAGCAATTGAGTGGAGTAAACTCTAATTCAGGGATAGGGACTATTAGCCTGTCCACATTGCTACAGGTGGGAAAACATGTTCTTTAACTTTGTTAATAATAAAGGTGATGATCTCTTAACCTCTCCACCTCAGTTGTTTCCAAATTCTGGAGGAATATACAGGATGTTATCCCTAAACTATCAAATGTGCAGTTTTCAGTCTGCATGTCTTGATTTTATCCACACGATATCATCATTAGAAATTATCCCATTCCTTCCTGAAATCGAGATTATACCAGAAGTAACACTGGTTTAGCATAATCTGTTTTTAGTGCTGCTATTTGCTAGTGATTACTACTACCTTAAAAAGAAAAGGCAGCACAAGAACTTAAGAAGTAATGTTTCAGCCCCGCCGGTATGGCTCAGTGGTTGAGCGTTGATCTATGAATCAGGAGGTTAAGGTTTGATTCCAGGTCAGGGCACATGCCTGGGTTGCAGGCTTGGTCCCCAATAGGGGGCATGCAGGAGATCCATGTATCGCTCTCACATTGATGTTACCCTCTCCCTCTCTAAAAATCAAATACTTTTTTTTTTTTAAAGAAATACAACATTGCCAGCATCTTAGAAGGTTCCTATGTATCTTTTTCTGACCACATCCCTGGATTTCTCCACTAGAAATAACCAATGTTTTGCTTGTAATGAAAATAATTTTATTTTTCTTTATGTTTTCACCCGTTATGTATAATAGTTCTCAAACTACTTTTTAAAATAATTTCCATATGTCACAGATACTTTTATAAATACAAAATCAAAATACTTGAATGTTTTGTCAATGTCAAACTCACTTGATTTGCTTATCTCAGCATCAGCCTGTAACAGTTTGATATGGTCTATAGACCACACTTTGAATAGTACTGATGTCTGTATTACTGAAAAAATATTTCTTTTTTAATCAGGCAAAAAGTAAACTAATAAGTAAAATTTAATGGAGTGTTAAGTTCTATTTAATAAATTGCATATTACATGTCTTCTTTTGTGACTTTGTTTTGCTGAATCATCCATGTTGATACATGTGGCTGTAGTTTGATTTTGTTACTGTATAGTAGTCCATCATATGAGTATACCACAGGTATATGTCTCTTCTACTATAATAGTTTTGGGATTGTTTCATGTTCTTTATTAATATGAACAAATCCATTATGAACACTCTTGTATATGTGTTCTATTGTACATGTGTATGATCTCTTGAGAATACATCTAGGAGTGGAATTATTTGCTCCTAGTGTGCGTGTATCTTCATCTTTACTAGGTAATAGCTAACTTTTCTAAAGCAATTGTACCAATTAGTGCTTTCACCAGCAACAACGAAGTATGTTCCACATTTGGTATTGTCAGACTTTAAAACTTTTGAAAATCTGAGTATTTCAGTTATTTTTATACATATATGTGCGTATTGTTAAACTGATATTAAACTTCATCGTTGCTTAATTTGTATTTTCATGAGGTAAATTTTTTTTTCTCATGGGCTTATTTACCATTTTTGTTTCATCTCTTGTGAAGTTCCTGTTCAAATAATTTGCCCATTTAAAAAAGTTGCATTAGTTTGACATTTTTTGATTAACAGGATTCCTTTATGTATTCAGGAAACTCAATTTTTTGGTTATAACTATTTCAAATATCTTCTCACTGTTTTTATTTTTCTGTTCCTAGTGTATCAATTTTTCCTGTATTGATGTTTTTATGTCTTGTTTAAGAAATATTTCTCTTTCTTGAAGTCATGAACATCTTCTCCTATACTATGTTCTAAAATATGTATAATTTTACCTTTTACTTGATTTGAGTTTTGTATGAGATAAGGTGAGTAACCAGGTTTCTTTTTTCAATTTCTTGAAAACTCATGTTTCTCTATTGACTTAAAATGCCAATTTGGTCATCTATTAAGTGCCCATATTTACATAAGTCTATTTTTGTGCTCTCTGCTCTATTCCATTGATCTGTTTGTCCTTACACCAGTAACATATTGTATTAATTACTAAAGCTTTTTAAATTCTTGATAATTGGTAAGACAGGTCTTTATACCTTGTTCTTCAAGATTTTGGCTGTCTTTTGCATTTTTATACAAAATTTAGAATTAGCACAATGCTCTACCACCGAGCCACACCGGCCAGGGCTATGTTAGTTTTCTATGCTACGTAACAAATTACCAAATTTATCAGTGTCAAACACATACTTTATTATCTCACAATACCTATGGGTCAAGAGTCTGGGCAAACCTTAGCTGAGTCCTCTTTTCAGGGTCTCACAGGCTGCAGTGAAGTTGTCACCTGGACTGTGCTCTCCTGTGGAACTTGGTGTCCTCTTCTTAACTCGTCAGGTTGTTGACGAAATTCAGTTCCTTGCAGCTGAAGAACTGAGGCCCTCAGCCAGTGAGGCTTCTCCTCCACATAAGCAGCCCCCATCGTGACTGCCTCTTCCAGGCCAGCAGGAGAGAGAAGCTGCTGTGTTGAGTCTCTTCTTTCAGGGAAGGCCTGACAGGTCCTGAGTAGGTCAGAGCCACCTGGAATATTCTCCCTTCAGAGTCAACTGAAGAGGGACTTTAATTGCATCTTCAAAATTTTTCCACCTTTGCCATATTCTGTTGATGAGAAGCAAATTACAAGTTCTGCCACACAAAGGTATAAATAAGGGGCTGGGGAGGGATTTCAGGGACCATCTTAGAAGTCTGTCTACACAAGCTCCATTCTACAAGTCTTGATATCTACTTATCAATTTCAAAGAATTTTCTGATTTTATTATTCTAATTTGACCCCTAGATAGTATTTGGAATTATAATTCTTAATTTCCAAACGTAAGTATTTAAGTTCTTTTTTTATTGATTTCTAATGTAATTGCAGCATCGTGATCAGAGGTCATATTCTCTATTATGTCTCCCATGTGTACGTGTAGCCTTCCAATCATGCAGAGACCTGTGAAGAGCTAATTTTGACTCTCAATAGCTCTCTCATTTCCAGGACCTTCCTGATAAATTGCTGGCTATTCCACTGGTCTGCTGCTCACCTCATGTGAGACCACAAGTTCAGACTAACAAAGTGGTGTCCCCATGTATTTCCTCCCAAGTTTGTGATTTTTATTGACAGCACCACTAGGTATGAACTTTTTACCACCCATCCACTCCAAGTCAAGTTAGTTCCCTCCAGCAGCTTTTTTTTTCTTCTTTTCAATACATTTTTATTGACTTCAGAGAGGAAGGGAGAGGGAGAGAGAGATAGAAACATCAATGATAAGAATCATTGATCAGCTGCCTCCTGCACAAGGGATAGCCCCACACTGGGGATTGAGCCCATAACTTGGGCATGTGCCCTGTCCAAGAATCAAACCATGATCTGGTTCATAAGTCAGTGCTCAACCACTGGGCCATGCTGGCTGGCCTCTCCAGCAGCTTTCATTGTTGGCCTCCCCCTGGTACACCAACACTGGAAAATGTGCTGAGTTTGGGAGATGAGAGCAGCTTCTACCAAGAATGCCACAGACTCCTACCAAAATTTCAGCATGGTTTTTTTAAAATGAATACATGATTCTCAATTTGTTGTTTATCTCAATTTCCAGAGCCCTTGAATGATTATTTTTGATAATTTTGTCCAGAGTATATTTGTTTTGGGGGAGAAAATTTGATTTTCTAGAAGTTCCACCTACCAATTTTGTCAGGTCTAGGATTTGGTTTTACCCCACTTACAGTCTAATAAATTAACCTGTTACTGTTTCATGGATGCTGGCAGAAGACAGAATTCCTGGGTCAGAGACAGAGGACTTTAGTTACTTATGACACAGTAAGCAGCACCACCATCAGCACATTTGCATTGGTTCCTCCTCACAAGTCCCATGGGGGTATCATGAAGAGATCCGTGTAGATATTGCACACACAGTGGACTTGTGTCACATCTGAGGAACACTGAGCTTGAGGAATCCACCACTGTTACAGCAAGCAGTAAGTAAGCCTGTTCTTTGGTCCTAGTGGAGACATTACCTTTTATCTCAAGGTTGCTCACCATAAATACTACCCTGTGATATGGCTCAGGTAAAGAGCAGTCAGGGTCTTAAATTATTGGTGTACTCAGTAAGACACATAGAAACACAAGAGCCCTAGCCAGTTTGGCTCAGTGGATAGAGCGTCAGATTTTCAACTAAAGAGTCGCAGGTTCGATTCCAGTCAAGGGCACATGCCTGGGTTGCAGGCTCAATATCCAGTAGGGGGCATGCAGGAGGCAGCCAATCAACGATTCTCTCTCCTCATTGATATTTCTACCTCTCTATCCCTCTCCCTTCCTCTCTGAAATCAATAAATAATATATATATGTATGTATTAAAAACACGCACGTAAGAGGCACATAGACAACTGTCTCCCAGCTCATTTCATTTAAATTTATTGGAATGGAGTTATCTTTTACCTTTTAAATGTCTTATGATCTGTAGTGATGTTTCCTTTTTATTTTTAGTATTATGTCCTTTCTGTTTCTTTTATTGTTTTTCTAATTAGTTTCACCAGTAGTTTATTAATTTTATTAGTCTTTTCAAAGAACTGTCTTTTGCTCTTGTTGATACTATGATAATTTTCCCCCCCGATTTTCTGGTCTTATTTTATTTTTATTGGGATTTCATTTTCTGTGTTTTTCTAATGTCTTGATGTGGATGTTTAGATAGTTGATTCTCTGGCTTTGTTTTTTGATATGTATGTTTAAGACTAGAAATCCTGCTCTCATTAGATTTTAGTTATGTCCCACAAATACTAATATGTAGTATTTTTAGTAACATTCAGATAAAAACATTTTATGATTTTTGTTGTGGTTTATTTTTGACCCATTGGTTATTTTTAAATGTCTTTTGATTTCCAAACATGCAGAGGCTTTTCTAGTTATCATTTGTTTTTGGTTTTCAGACTAATATGTAAATGGTAAGAGAACATATTCTATGTTATTTCAATCTTTTGATTTGTTTTGATTTTGCTTTATTGAGATTTGCTTTATGGCAAAAAATATAGACTAATTTTGTTAATGTCTCATTTTGTTAATGTTCCATGTGTACTTGAAAAGAGTATGTGTTTTGAAATTATATTGGATGCCATAATCTATGTCTGTCAATCAGGTCAAGTTCATTAGTCATGTTCAAATCATTTGTATCCTTACTGATTTATGTGAGAGTCTGCTGGGCATATGTAAGATATTCAGGGAAATGGTAAAGTAAGCTAAAGTGGACAGAAAATCAAGACCTTGAAAACACCAGCATTTAATGTCAAAGATTTCAGGGGAAGGAAGCCACAGGGAAAACATTTTACATGTCGAGAAGCCATCTCTTCTCTGATTTAATTAGCACTCCTTCCCATTTTACTCTGCTTTATTTCATTCATTCATTATCAATGAATGGACCTGAAATTTTCTTACTTGTTTACATGTCTATTGTCTGTCTCCTGGACTAGACTACAAAATCTCCAAGAGGACTGGGACCATGTGTGTTTTATTCACTCTGTATCCCTAGTGTAGAAGACACCAAATATTTGTGGCAGATGTTATCAGTGTACTCTCTTGAAATGTATACTTAATAATTTGGATAGAAAATTCAAGTAATGGTCCAGCCTGCGTAGCTCAGTGATTGAGCGTCAACCTGTGAACCAGGAGGTCACAGTTCAATTCCCGGTCAGGGCACATGCCTGGGTTGCAGGCTCGATCCCAGTGTGGGGTGTGCAGGAGGCAGCCAATCAATGATTGTTTCTCATCATTGATGTTTTTATCTTCTCTCCCTCTCCCTTCCTCTCTGAAATAAATAAAAATATATTTTTAAAAAAGAAAATTCAAGTAATAGAACTCATAATCAATTTAAAATATTTTCTTAGTACAGCATGTGAATATGAAGAACAATGCAAAATTTGGAGGAATTTGTGACATAAAATGGAAAAATTCAAGTGAATTTGTCCTTGACATTAGTGATTTTAGGCTTATTTGTGCATGGGATGTGGGTGGTGAATGGGGAAATAAATGTTTATGGCATTTGCCATTAGTAGTATTGCAATGAAAAAAAAAAAGGAAAAACACTGATTTGAAGGATTGTGAGAGGTACAAGCAGAGGAGACTGAAAGAGAAGAATTTTAACAAGTTTGATAAGCATAAAGTCCACATGGGGTGGTTGACACATATCTGCCAGTGCTTACCTTCCATGGCCCATCCTGTTGTTGGGTGGGGGTAGAGGAACAGGAAATAACTCTTAACTCTACCTGTGGCAGGAAGTGGAGATTGCCTGAGAATTAAAAGAGAAGGAGTAGGTGGCTATTTTTGAACTGGGTTCTTAGGATATGACTAGGATTGGGAGCCTGAAGTAGAGATGGTAGGATCAAGTTTTTGGCTTTATAAGTGTGAACAAAAAAGGGGCTACATACTAAACCTGACAAGCTCCAGGGAGGCCTGCATGGAGCCTTACAAACTCAGAGACCTAAAATAGGACTATAAGGCAATATGATCCTTAATGGCCATTTATAAGCTTCCTGCTGCAGGAGAACAAAAGACCAGGAAAAACTTGCTAGACACCAGGAGTTGGACTAACTAAGGAATTGAAACTGTCCTGAAGGCACCTGTTGCACACCTGCATTCCATCGCATTCCAAACCCACCACCTCAGCCCCCAAAACCACTGACCACAAAAGCTTCCCGCCAGTGACTGCATATAACAGCGATGGCGAACCTTTTAAGCTATGCGTGTCAGCATTTTGAAAAACCCTAACTTAACTCTGGTGCCATGTCACATATAGAATTTTTTTGATATTTGCAACCATAGTAAAACAAAGATTTATATTTTTGATATTTATTTTATATATTTAAATGCCATTTAACAAAGAAAAATCAACCAAAAAAATGAGTTCGCGTGTCACCTGACACGCGTGTCATAGGTTCACCATCACTGGCATATAAGAATGAAACTCCAGCTCCTGAGTGCTGCCATCATCCATCCAATGTCCCCTTGGCTCAGTGCTGTGCAGCCCTTCCCTTGGGATATCCCATCCCCTACCCCCTCAATTTTTCTTTATCCACCATCTGAGATGGCTATTTAGCCTGCCCGTGTGCACCACCCATGTTAACCTTTTAGTACCCACATAGGATGGTCTAAAATTAAAACTTTTTAACCCAAAACAGGTCCTGGCAGGTAGTCATATCCTGGGCCAGGATCTTTCTCGATCAAGGTCAATCTTTACCTCAATGAGTCTGTCTGCATCTAGAATAACATGTGTTTGGAATGTCAGGGTAATTTCCTTGTTCCAGACCCCTCAGGGCACAATCTCCCACCAGAGCAGGAGACCACAGAACCCCTCATTGTTATTGTTATAATGTTAATTGTTAACTATCCTATACCCACCTACTAAAAAGAAGTATGTGTCTATTCGTCTTACTTTTTATTGTCCCAGAGATTTCTCCACTTTGCCTTCTCCTACTTTCCCTTATCTATCACCAATAAATTTCATGTAACCCCCTTATGCCTCCTCTTTTGATTGTGATGTATAACATAAGATGCAAAACTGTAATTTTCTGGAGCATTTTTCTCAATTCATTGAGATTTTGCTTCCTGGCAATTGTCATGTTTGGCTCAAATAAAGGCATAACTGTTCTTACAGGTGTTTCTTCCATAAGGCTTTTTATGCTTCTTTTACTTGTTTGCTTTTTTTATTTTCTTTCTTATTTCAGCGAAGTTTCCATCTGTTTCGGTTGTGGGGAAGGAACCTGAGAAAGGTGACTTTGCAGTGGCCGGGGCGGTGCGCTATGCCTCCCTGGCCAGGGATGTGGTAGATTGCAGGAACGTGCGGTGGCAGAGCCCCAGTGGGAAAGGAAACGCCAAGGGACCCTCTTGGAGGACCAGGGGAGTCGCTGTACCTCGGGAAAGGTCTAGGTCTGCCTGTTTGGGTAAGACAGGCCGTTCCTTCCTTTGGAGTTCAGGGGCTCCCGTCTGGGAAGCGACGGTGGATATGGTAGGATCAAGTACGTGGCTTTACTGGCGGGTTCAGTGTTGGGCGCGCGGGGAAGGTGGAAGCAGTGCACCCAGGTCTGTTAGGAGCAGATACAGTGCAGTCCCCCGCACTCCCGAGCCTCAAAGTCACGGCTGGGGGGGGGGGGG
>NW_005871048.1:11688055-11730413 GCF_000147115.1 Myotis lucifugus
AGGCAAAGTAGGGCGTCGCGGGGGCGGCGCCGCCGGGCTCCGGTGCGCTGGGGGGCCGGGCGGCGCGCGCAGCTGCCCCCGGGACCCGGCCGCGGCGAACGGGGCGCGGCCGCTCCTGGGGTCCTTGGGTGGGCCCAGAGCCGTCTCTTCAGGCCGACGGTGCCTGACTCTGAAGGGAATATCCACGAACTTTCTGCTGCCCTTGTAAGTTTCACGTTGACTGGAAAACCCATTTTTTTAAAGAAAAGAAACCTTCGAGCCATATGCAAATAGCCCCGCGTCTTAAATGGTTTGGTTCTGCATGAGCCTCAGCCAGGCACAGAATGCTGAAGGTTTCCATTGTCTTATTTGGCTTCTTGTCCAAAAGTTAATTTGGATAAAAATAATTTGGGCTGACAACTGTATTATATTAGTTAAGGCCTCTCCAGTTTTTTCTGGCAGTAAACTTTAAAAAAGAAGGGAGGGAGGGAGGGGGTGTCTTTAAAATATGAGAGAGTTGAACACTTTAAATAGTGTGTTGGTTATAAATGGAGTTAAGCAACTCCAGTTTATATTTCATTTAAATCTGAAAGTAGATGAGCTGGAGTAGAATAATGCCTTACTTCCTTTTGACAAAGTAAATGTTACGCATGCCCAGCTGTATGGCACTTGAAGTATAAACCATGTTTATACTGTTGAATCATTTGCTCCTCGTGGTTTTTTTTTTATTATTATTATTCATTTAACAAATTCGGGACTGCTGATAAATCTTGTCTTTAAATAATTCTTCTCTCCCCCAGGCCAAACATCCTTTCTAGGTCCCACCCATTTCTTTGCTCCCTTTTATTTAAACAACAACAAAAGGGGACATCTGTAATACTTTCAACAATAAAGATTTACTTCTTTCAATGACTTGGGGCCAAGTCTCTATTTCCACTCCACCAGTTTCTTCCTCCACCCTCTCCTCTGGGCTTTTTGTCTCCATCACCCCCTTGCCATTGGTGAAATCCAGTATCTGTGCATAGTTTTCACTTCATACGACAGGTTGACAGCTCCTTCTCCTTGATACTCTTTCTTCATTTGGCTTCCAGGTCACCAGTCCTGCTTTTCCTTCCACCTCACTGGTACTCCTGTGTCTGCAGGCTTCTCCTCTCCGAAACCACTAAATGTTAAGAGTACCACAGAGCTCAGTTGGCCATATTCTCTTTCTAGCCATACTTCATCCCAAGGCACTTTCTATCCCAAGCCATATCCCATGGTTGTGAATAACATCTGTAGCTGATAAACTTCCAAATTTTTATCTCTAGCTTTGTTTCACCTGAGCACCAGATGCATACGTCCACCTGTTTACACGCCATCTCTACTTGGAAGTCTAAGAAGCATTTAAATGGAGTTAGTCCAGACAGAACCCAGTCCTCCCTTCCATTTTCCCCTCAGTTACCTTCCTTATCTCAGTAAATGTTAATGCCATTCAACTAGGCTGAAACTCCAGGAATCATCCTTGATGCTTCTTTTTAGCTCAGACCCTACATCCAAGCATCTAGCAAATTCTTTCTTTGACTCTACCTTGAAAAGATACCTCAAATCTGACCACATTTCACTGCCTCCCTCATGCAAAACACAATCTCTCTTACCTAGATGACTGAAGTCTCAGATTTACTCTTCTTGCTTCTGTCCTTATTCCTCCTCAGTCTTTCTACAAATAGCAGTGACTTTTTTCAAGTATAACCAGAATTTTCACTTCCCTTAAAAACCGTTTGATGGCTACTTACCACAGTCATGAAAAACAAACTCTTCATATGGCTTCAGAGCCTTGTGTGATCTAACTCCTGGCTGCTTCTCTGATCTCCTCCCCTACCTTCTCCCTTGCTTACTCCACTGTAGGGACACTGACCTCGAGGCTGTTCCCTTTGACTGCGATGGCCTCTGGTAGACATCACAGGCTGTGCACCTTCACTTCTCAGTGCAAGTGCTCTGTCTCAGTCCTGTTGTGCCATTTTTTTTTATTTTTTTTTTTGCTACTGACCCTCAGGTGGGTTGCTGTTAGATACTGGTATTCCATAAAGCATATGGCACCTTTAGAACATTGTTGGTTACTAGGACTCTCTAATATATTTTTTATATTTTTTAAATTGATTTCAGAGAGGAAGGGAGAGGGAGAGAGAGATAGGAACATCAGTGATGAGATAGAAACATCATTGATCAGCTGCCTCCTGCATGCCCCCCTCCCCCCTTGGGGATCCAGCCTGCAACCTGGGCATGTGCTCTGACTGGGCATCAAACTGTGACCTCCTGGTTCATAGGTCGATGCTCAACCTTTGAGTCATGCCAGCCAGGCTGGACTCTCTATTATTAAAATGCACAACCATCTTTCTGTTGGGCCTCATTTTGATAAGATATATAGTTTACCCTTAAATTCTGTGTTTTTATAAAATGTTCTTCCTGTTTGGGGAGAAGATTTGCCCTTTAATGCCAGTTCTCATTTTTAAATATAGGAAATGAAAGAAAAATACCATCCAGCTTACTGAAAAGAATATGTAATAATTATTTTTGTTAATTCCTTTGCTTCAGTAGGAAGCAGTGGTCTCTAATTTAAATAATTTCTTAAAGGTACCAGTAACAGGTACTTTAAATAGAAAGAAAAAAAATGAAGTAGCTTGTTCAGAAAATATTATACAAATTTTTAAGTGACTAAGCAGACATCAGACTATCAAGATTTTATAGCAAAATCTCCATTTAAAAGTATAAAACCTAGAAAACAATTTTTTATTTACTAAAATAAGGTTTTTTTCAGATTGCATTATCATTGTAGAAAAAGGATATATATATATATATATAGATAGATAGATAGATAGATATAGATATAGATATAGATATAGATATACATGTAGATACACGTACATTCACACACCTATGAAACACAGATAATCAATGTTACCTTTTTGGTGTACTTCTTTCCAATCTGTTTTCTTCAGTTTGTTTTACAAAGCTGAGATCACACTGTATATGCTATTTTATACTCTACTTTTTTTCTCTTATTATTATGGAAGCATTTCCTCATGTCATTAAAATTATTCATAACATTCATAAACATTTTAAATGATTTAATAGGATTCAATCATATAAATAATATAATACAGTTTATGTAATTGCCATTCCCCAGCTTTTGGACATTCTGATTGTTTACCTTCAATAGAATTTTGGTTAGTCCATGATACTATGTTCAAGTTCTCTAATAAAAGGAAAATATAGTCATATAACTCATTCTTCAAAATTGCAGTAAAATGTCTTCATAGATCCTGTGGCAGGAGAAAAGCTGAACAAATTGGAGTATCTGGAAAAAAAAAAAAAGACATGTGTGCGGGACCTGGAGGAACAGTGGGGAGCGAGGCAGGAGCTGAGGTTGGAGCTGAAGAAGTCAGATACAGGGCAGCATTGACCATATTAAGACATTTTTATTCTAAGAGCAGTAGAAAGCCATTGCTGGGTTGTAAGTGGAAGTAACTTGATCCAAAGTATGTGCTTAAAAAGATCATTGCTGTGAGTGGAGAAAGGATTAGATTGACCAAAGTACCTACAGAGACCAATTAGGAAGCAGTGCCGTGGACTAGGGGAGAGATGTTGATCTAGAGTGAAGATGTGGTGCAGAGGGAAAGTGGAACAATTAGAGATGTATTTTGGAGGTTGAATGACAGGATTTTTGGTAGCTTGAAGTGAAAGTGTAGAGAGGAAGAGGAATGTGTCAGTGATGCCTCAGGTTGCTGGCAGTCATAACTGGAAAGTGGTGAAGCCTTGTACCTTGACGAAGTATGAGAAAATGAGTGGAAGCTACCTCCCAGGCTACCAAGGAAGACAGGTTAAGATTGCTGTGCTGTACATATTATAGGAGATGTGAACAGGTCATTATGGGTATCCAGGGGAGGAGTACTTAACCTAGAGATAACAGAAAATGCTTTCTGCCAAATATGATCCGTGAGCTGTGTCTTGAAATGAATATACCATATTTATGTTCACATAATTTTAAAAAAATGCAACATAATTGCTCTTTTAAAATCCAAGATATATTTGGATTGGCTAGTCCTATTCTGATTGAATCAGTAATTTACCTAATACAGATGATAAAAAGCTATCTGTTTGGCTATCTCTCTAAACCAAAACCAAAAACAAAACTGTTAGTCATATTTGGGATTGTCTCATTCATTCATTCAGAAGGGTATTCTTGAGTGGTGATTGTAAGTGAGACTTTGGAGGTAGAGTGGTGAACAAGGCAGATTTGGTCATTGTTCTGGTAGACTTTACAATCTACTAGTTTACAGCCTGCCAGTGGGAAAAATGAGAAACTAAGCAGAAAATAATATATATCATTAGTAAAGTGTAATTATGATTAGTGCCATGAAGGAAAGATGCAGGGTGCTACACTCCTAGATAGCCTGTAACCTTAACTTTTCTCATGCAAGCTCTGGTATCCCATATGAAAAATACAGGGACTAATTAGTTGGGCTATAAATAAGTATCATTAGGTAATATTTGCTAATTATTTTATTTATACTGGGCCTCTGCCATCCTTATGAATTCTGCACAACCTCTAAAAGAAGAACATAGATGACAGCTGATTCTTAATAATATTATTTCAGTATAAGATCAGGATAGATTAAAATTCTACCTTTTGTCCTAGTTGGTTTGGCTCAGTGGATAGAGTGTCGGCCTGTGGACTGAAGGGTCCCAGGTTCGATTCCGGTCAAGGGTACATGCCCGGGTTCCAGGCTCGATCTCTAGTAGGAGGTGTGCAGGAGGCAGCCACTCAATGATTCTCTCTCATCACTGATGTTTCTATCTCTTTCTCCCTCTCCCTTCCTCTCTGAAATCAATAAAAGAATTTTTTCTAAAATTCTACCTTTTCATGCTGGTGTTGGTTACCATAGTTGGGATTTTTAAAATATTTTCAGTGTGAAGAAAGACAAGTCCACATGTTCCTTGTCTGGCTGATAGGTCTGTTCTCTTGTGTCCTGGCTTTCCTGTGCTGTCGTCTTGGGGTTGGCAAAATTTTCCTGGAAAAGGTCAGATAGTAAATATCATCAGCTTTATGGGCCATATGGTTTCTCCTGTAACTACTCAACTCTGCCTCTGTAGCATGAAATTAGTCACAGACAATACATAAGTAAGTGGGCATGGCTGTCTTCCAATACAACTATATTTACAAAACAGGTGGCAGGCTATGTTTTGCCCTGAATTTGGATGTTGTACCAATCACAGTTTAGTTGCAGGGAACAGAATCTACTCTAGCTAGTTGAAGCAGAGGGGTATGCATACGAAGATATTACAGGATTTACAGTCTCATCGGGATAGTTGAAGAGCTAGGCTCTAGGTTGAGTTTCTAGGGACACCTCCTAGCACCACCTAGCAGCACTGGGGCTTTTGCCACGACCAGGAAACCTGTCAAATCGGGAAGCTGCCGGGTCCTGAATCACAACTCTGCTCACGTCTTAACCAGCTAAATAGGGGCCCCATGCTCTGCCTGCCTTCATATTTAACCCAGACATGGAAGTACATCTGATAGGCAGAACTTAAACAACATTTTGAACCCTAGCTTCAAGAGAGTCTAGGAAATACAGCTTTAAGTACTTTTGGTATAGGAATTTCGGGAAGGAACATTAAAAGGAAGTTGGAATCAGTTTTGCGTAAGCAAATCTGTAGTATCTGCTACAGAATACCCCTTTGGCCCCTTCACAGCCATACTGAAACTTCCGGACAACAATGTCTCTCTCTAGATAATGCAATAAGCCCTCACACAAACAGAAGTGCACTCGCCTTCTGAAAGCCGCTAGGTCACCAGGTTGTGCGCAGTGTTCCTCAGGAGCGTGATCCCAGGACCTAGCACACCCAGGAGCTAAGGCTTCTCTCTGCTTTCCTCAGGAAAGGGGAAGTTGAAGAGAGGCAGAACTGCCCAACGACCAAGAAGATAGCTCAGCTCTAAGAAGCTCCCACTCATATTTCTCATCCTCTTTCTCTCTCCTAGCGAATTCCTTCAGTTCCTAGGCATTCCAAGTATCACTTTTCTTAATGAAATCTCTGGCCCCTACGTTCATTTGTAACTATTGGTCTCTCCTTTCCTTCTTGAAGTCCCCCCCCACCCCCCCCTCGAGCCCTCATTTCCTGGATTCTTAAGCACACTGCAGTCTGGTGTGGGGGCTCCCATCGTTCCATCATTGCTCCCCCCAACCTCCAGGTGCTGAAAGCAGTGGACACCAATCACTGCTCAGAACACTCTCCTCCCTCAGTTCCAGGTACCGATCTGTGTCTGATTTTCCTGCTGCTCCAGGGCCACTCCTCCCTCTCCTTTGTGGGCCCCTCCTCCTCTGGATGCCCGTCTGGCATTGGTTCCGTCTCTGTTCTCTCACCTTACTTTCTGCCTAGGCTCAGTCCCTCACAGAATTGAAGTAGTGCCAAACTTTTATCCCCCATGAAGATGTTCTCCTATTTGTGCATTGAACCTATCTGTGTATGTGCCTACTGGACAGCTCATCTTCTAGGTTATGGGGACCCCAAGCTCCCTAGAGCCCAAGCTGGATTAATTGTTCACACCCGCCTCCACCCCCATTCATCTAGGCAATTGGCAGTACCACCAAATTACAGCAGGCACAGGTTTGGAAGGGATACCTGATTCTGCTTTCTGCCACCCGCCTGCCTTTGTTACCTACTATAGGTCGTGTCTCCATGATCACTTCTTAGGGCAGGACTCTGCTTTCTCACCGAGGTTGTTACTGCACCAGCCTCCCAACTGACTGTTCTGCCTGTCTAAGGCCTTACAGGCTTCTAGCCTCGTCTCCTTACTGCAACTATTTTAACCTGTCTAAACACCCCAACTGAACACCTACCAGGGGCTCCCTTTCTGCCAGCATGATCAGATTGGAAGTCCTGAACAGAATAGGCCCCTATGCTCTTTATCTTATTTATCTCTCCATTCTAATCTCTCATCACTACCTTCTTCCCACCCTCATATACGTGGACTCGAGCCACATAAACACCTAGTGCAAAATGATCCTAACAAAATTTGCCCTCTGGTGCCTGTGTTTTTGCAAATGCTGGTCCCACTGCGTGGAAAACGTCCACCTCTCTCTCTGCCGTGCTGACGCCCGTGTTCCCCACTGCGGGTGTCCTTCCCGAGTGCTTGCGTAGCACCTGCTCTCCTGAATGAAGCCCCAGTGCAGTGGGTCCTACTCGTCTACTTATCCTGGCTTCCCAGCCCCAAAGTCCAGCAGGTTTTGGTACAGAGTAAGTTTTCAACAACACTGACTTATTAATAACATGAAAATGTATTAACTGACAAGAACCCATTGGTTTTGCATGTATTTGCCACAAGATGGAGCTGTTTAGATAGGACAGAAAACTAAAAGGCTGGAGGATTCAAGTCTAGTCCTAGATGCATTACTTTTAAATGTGTTAAATTTCAGGGGCTGTGATTTAAACACAAAAATTTTTTTTGTGGTAAATACATGGACAGATTTAAAAATTGTATATGTGCGTGTATTTTATTATCAAATTATTAATGATTTTTATTTTATTTATTGTTTGGGAGCCTCTCTTCCCAAGTGGTCATAATGTTTTAAAAATGCAAACATTAACTCTTAATTTTAGGGCAACAAACTTTTAAAGAAGGTGGTATTAGGGTTCTCCAAAGAAACATGACTAATACTAGGTTAGAGGAGGGAGAGAGGGGAGAGATGGAGGGAGGAAGGGAGATTTATTTTAGGAATTGGCTCACATGATTGTGGGGACTGGCAAAATCCACTTCCTTTTTCTCACTCCCTTAATAATTTCATATAATCTTTAGGTTTTAAATGCCAAATACCCACCTCCTGGCTGGACCTCTTCTCCAAACCCAGACTATATGCTGTGCTTCCTCGACATCATTAGCAAATCTTGTCATACATTATGCTGTGCATATCATATCGAATGCACACCAGGAGGTACATGATGTCTAGTTGTCATCAGTAAGATTGATCATTTGGATTAGGGTGATGAATTTGTTATATCTTTGAATGTTTTTGTTATGATCATTGGGTTTTCTGTTTCAGATGCATTGGTTTTCATTTTATTGATTGTCTTTTAAAAGAAATCTCCAGCCCTGGCCAGTTTGGATTAGTGGATAGAGCGTCAGCTTGCAGACTGAAGGGTTCCAGGTTCAATTCCAGTTAAGGGCATGTGCCTTGGTTGCGGGCACATCCCCAGTAGGGATTGTGCAGGAGGCAGCTGATCGATGTTTCTCTCTCATCGATGTTTCTAACTCTCCTTCCTTCTCCCTTCCTCTCTGTAAAAAATCAATAAAATGTATTTTAAAAAAAAGAAATCTCCATAGCTTTATCTTTTTTTCAAATTGCTTTATTGGGGTGGAGGGTGTCTTTTTTTTCCTTTCCATATTCTGTGATTTTTTTTTCAAGTCTTTCCTCCATGTTTAACTGATATGGTTTTGATTTCATATTTACTTCACTCTTTGCTGTTTCTATTTTTTTCCTAATAGTGTTAGGTCCTTGTTTTGTCTATAGCTTCCCTTTCCATCTAATTCTGTTAATCTCATTTTTAATATTTTTGTTTTATGAATTACATGTTCTCTTTTGTGTCTCCTAGAGCGGTATTACTCAAAGTGCTTGTCTGTAATGTAAGAAGCATGCATCCAATGTCAACCATGCTGCTTTCTTCATTGAGAATGTCTTACTATGAAAAAAAAGTCTGCAGAATTAAACAGCATATTTAACAGATGTAGTTGATGGACACTCTGGCACAATCTCCTTATCGTGACATAGACTGGCACCAAAAAGTTCAGAGACTGGCAACTTGTCCACGCACTACACTTGGAGTTGCACTGTCCCGGAGCATAAGCGTTTGTTGTGTAAATTTTTCTTTACCTTGTTACGTATGTAATAACAGTAATAGCTGCTAAAATTTTGGGGGCATTGTTCTAAGCCATTTTGATCTTCTTAGGTACTATAATTATATACTAAGACCCCTAAATGTAGGTACTGTAATTATTACCATTTTACACATGGTGAAATCAAAGCACAAAGATATTTGGTAACTGCACAAGGTTTCCCAGTTTTTTTGTAGCAGAGCTGGGATTTACATTCAGACAGTCTGATTCCAGAGTCTTAAGGAAAATGGAATTTTTTATTTGACTTTTGCATGCTATGATTCTTCTTTATATTCTTTTTTATTTCCTGTAATATTTTTGCATATTTGGCAAGCTGTTCTTTCCCTCTTACTCCTGTTTAATATGGGGTTCTATCGGAACCTCTTTAGCCTAGATATAAAGTGAGTACATTGTGGGCCTTCATTCCCTCTTATCTCAGACCTGTTCTGATCTTTCCTTCAGAACCTCAGTTTCGGGCTTCATTCGGACGGGTTATATTTTTCCACATTTCGCTTGCCTAAGGGGATGTGATTAGCTCTGTTGGGCTGTGGTCAGTAGTAATTGGTGGCTTCCATGGCCTTAGATCTTTGCTGGAGCAAGGGAGGGGAGATGGGGAGGGGAGATGGAGGTGTCATTGTATCAAGTTAAAAACAAACAAACAAAAAAGGTTCAATCTCATAGAGAGCAATTTGGCCAAATCTATCGTTATCACAAGGCATTTGTTACTTGATATATAAATCCCATTTGGTAGAATTCTGCTACAGATGAACTTGCACGCATATGAAATGACTTTTGCCCAAAGTTATTCATTAAAGTATTGTTCGTAATAGTAGTAGACTGGAAACAACTCACACAAGCAGGAACAGGGGGCAGTTATAGTCCATCCACATGCTGGAAGATTGTGTCATGGTAAGTAAGAGTGAGGAAGTTCTCTATGTGCTGATATGGAAAGGAGAACTTTAAAGGGAGCTTCCCGAGATTCTTTTTCACTCTTCCTCCTTTTCCTTCAGCATTCCAAGCCTTCCTTCTGATCTAGTAAAGCCCTTTATCAATGGAGTTAATGGCTCAGAGTGAGCACACTCAGGTTCTCTCCTTTCTTCCAGCCTTGCGAACCCCAGTGATGAATCTGGACCATCTGCCTGGCTGTGCATCATTGATGGTAGGAAAGGCAGGTCTCAGCACACAGCTTTCCACATCCTTTCCCCTTGGCCATCTCCTTACTCTCTCCCTCCAAATTAGAAGGTCATAGTGAAGCTTTTCAGACACTGTCATTCACTTTTTTCTGCTTAAGGGTGGGTGGGAGTGCTTGAAAGTTGAATAGCACACAGAGGTTTCTGGAGTGTTTTGCTCTTTTTGCTGACTGGAATTTAAGAAAACTAAGGCATAAAGTTGTAATTTAAAAAAAAAAATTAGTTTAAAAGACTTTGTGATCTGGCTTGACACAGCATTTTACCTTAGAAGTTTTTGACATTTTTATGAATATCGTTTATTACTTAAGTGCACTTACCTGCAGCAGCTAGTGATCAAGACAATGATAGTAAGTTGCTTTAACAAACCTATTCAATGAAGAAGTGAAGATCATTTTAATTGGCACAGTAAATCAATGTCTCTGAATGGCTTAACAGTTATTTTATTAGGCAGGGGAAGCTTCTTTCTGCAACTTTGCATGGTACAACCTGTTTTCATAATGCAGTAACAAAGTCGGCAGTTAATCCTAACCAGTGAAGAGAGTTCAGATTCATTTGTTTTTAATTACTTGGAATGTACATATGTATGTATGTATCAGTTTAGAATTATTATGCCTAGAATATCTCTTGGTAGTTGACATAATATACTATGGAGTGAGAACCTGAAGTACAGATATAATAAATGACAGACAGGAGCTGGCAATGCCTTCACTGTTCAGGGGCAGCAGCAAACCCTTTCATGCTTTATATATACGAGAAAGAAGTTCTAGGTGTTTTTTCCTTATCTTTTCTTCCCATAACAATTTTTCACCATTTTGAATGGTTTCTTCTAAACCTGAATTATTTGGTATATGAAGCTGTGTTATTTGTGTCATTATTAATGTAATTCTGATTTCTTCCTGAACTATGGTCTTTGCCCATGAACAATAAATAAAAATGCTCTGGAAAATAAGCAGAATGGGCCCATATTTGAAAATATGGAGCCTATAGTTATGTATTCTGAACTTTCTGTCTTTTGATAAAAGAATCCCCCTTGTCACTGCCTATTTTGGAGTTACATTACCAACATTATCTGAACATTTATTTAAATTAGATTCACATGGAATACTTTTCTTTTATGTCTGATTTAATTCTTCCACTCTGAAATTAGAATCCTATATAATAAAAGCCCAATGACCAAACAGCAGAACGACCGGTCAACCAGTCGCTATGATGCGCACTGACCACCAGGGGGCAGACACTCAACGCAATGGGAGAGCCGCTGGGCTGAGCGGCACGCCCATAGTGGGCGGATCCCTGCAGGCCACACCCCCCACTGGTACACGAATCCCACGCACTGGGCCTCTAGTATTTAAAATAAAATAATGAATTTAGACAATAATGATTCTTTGTTGATTTCATTGGAGAAAATCAGAAGTGTTTGTTTCTAGATTTCACTTCCAAACTGAGATTTTTCCTTATGTAAATAAATACTTTTATTCAGTATTCCCACGATTAGCTCGAAAAAAGAATTCCTTACTTTTTACAACCCTTACTATAATTTCTCCACCAACCCCACTATAGCCATAATGGCTGATCTTAGACAAACAAAAAAGCTCCGAACCAGTGAGATTTGACATTTTTCATCTTTTTATGTTGAGTCAGTAGAGCTGCCTGCTGGCCAACTTCAGAATATTTGTATTATGTTTTGTATTTGATGCAGATATAAATTTTGTACTTAATATTTGAATATTCTATTTCTTTAAATGTTCATGTTTCTAGTCTATACAATAATTTGATAATAGAGAAGTTGGATTTTAGCTGCAGATGGATAGAGTGGTATGATACCTCTTCACTATAATACCAAAGTAATTCATTTTAATTTGGAGGTTTATAGTGCTAATAGAATGTCATTTAAAACTTCCAAATGTCTCCTATTATATTTGCCTGGACACTCGGTTTAACTTACCTTTGACTACCTGTAGTAGCCCTTGTGAAGCTCACAAAAGACAGTTGATTTTGTTTCCCAATGATCTGTGTGGCATTTCTTCCTTAGGACCTATATATTGTCATCTTTTTGAGCTTTTCATGTTGAATGCAAGTTTCTATTTTTAATGTTTTGATTAAATTTACAATGTTCTTCTCTTTGTTATTTCTTCTTTTAGAATGAAAAGAAATGCTGAGAAATAAAACTTTTCTCTTCTAACTTGGATATTTATCATGGGTATCACGAAATCTAAAATAGATCCCTGCTCTCTTTCTCTCTCTTTGGGAAAAAGCCACAGTGTGGCTACAAGTCAGAGACATCATGAGTCCAATTCCAAGAAATCTGACATCTCCCTGCGTGATGTTGCTGAGCACAGCTGCACAACAGAGATGCCAACAGGAGAGCTGGCGGGAGCTGCGGGCGTGGATGGGATGTCTGAAGAGGAAGCAGAAGAAGAGGTGTTCTTCAAATTTGTGATATTGCACGCAGAGGATGACACAGACGAAGCTCTCAGAGTCCAGGATCTGCTCCAAAATGACTTTGGCATCAAACCTGGAATCATCTTTGCTGAGATGCCATGTGGCAGACAGCATTTACAGAATTTAGATGATGCTGTAAATGGGTCTGCGTGGACCATCTTATTGTTGACTGAAAACTTTTTAAGAGATACCTGGTGTAGGTTCCAGTTCTATACGTCCCTAATGAACTCCGTGAACAGGCAGCACAAATACAACTCTGTTATACCCATGCGGCCCCTGAACAATCCCCTGACCCGGGAAAGGACTCCCTTTGCTCTGCGAACCATCAATGCCCTGGAGGAAGGAAGTCGTGGCTTTCGTACACAAGTGGGAAGAATTTTTCAGGAGTCTCTGTATAAGACACAGCAAACTATATGGAAAGAGACAAGAAAAATGGCACAGAGGGAATTTATTGCCTGAGGTGGACCACAGAGCACGTGGCTGGCTCTCGACTTATAAAACAAATGATTTATCTTCACTTGAGAAAGTAAATCCAGGAAAAGTTTAAATAAAAGCGATCCTATTCTTACAGGAACCTAGAGAGCACAAGGGAGATAAATTTCTGCCAGACAAAGAACTGTGGTACTTTTTGAATTTTCAGTAAACTCGAGAAAGTTTCAAGAACTTTGCTGTCACAGTTTTCCTAATTCATGACTATGACAAAGGATATTCTCAATTCACAGTTCTTGTGTTGAACCTTGAACAAAAACTTGCATGATAGACATTTAAAAAATATAACACTTTCGTCCTGGCCTATGTGGCTCAGTTGGTGGGAGTGTCGTCTGATACACTGTAAGGTTGCAGGTTTGATTCCTGCACATATCCAGGTTGCGTGTTTGATCCCCAGTTGGGGTGCAACAGGAGGCAACTGATTGATGTTTCTCTCTCACATCAATGTTTCTCTTTCTCTCTCTCTCTCTCTCTCTCTCTCTCTCTCTCTCCCCCCTCCCTCTTCCCCTCCCTCTCTCCCTCCTTCCCTTCTTTTCTCTCTGAAATCAATAAGAACATATATCCTCGAGTGAGGATTAAAAAATAATAGTAAATATATTCTCAAAGGAAACACGTAAGAATGGCCCCAAGAGATCTGACCACCCTTCCTCTTGGGACACCTCATGAATGTTGTGATAAAGCATCCCCCATAGTGTCACCCAGAAATCTGGTTTGCCAGAATAGAACATATGGAATGTTGAGTGCTGATGAACATGAAATCAGAAATAGATGTGAGAATGGTGGGGCTTTTAAAAAAAATCCAGTTAAGTGTGTTTTTCTTTTTGCTGGAATTTACATACTTGGAGGCAAGTCCCACTACTGATTAGTATAGTGATGGCGAACCTTTTGAGCTCGGCGTGTCAGCATTTTGAAAAACCCTTAACTCTGGTGCTGTGTCACATATAGAAATTTTTTGATATTTGCAACCATAATAAAACAAAGACATATTTTTGATATTTATTTTATATTTTTAAATGCCATTTAACAAAGAAAAATCAACCAAAAAAATGAGTTCGCGTGTCACCTCTGACACGCATGCCATAGGTTCGCCATCACTGGATTAGTAGCTCAGTTGATCGTGTGGTGGTTAGAGACTCCATGGAGGAGGGTGGAGATGTCCCCTGGAGCCTGAAGCTCCTCATGTTGGACATTTTCTGTAACCAGGACTTTAGTGTCCTACACTCATAGCAACCCAGAAAGCCCCAGACAGACCTGTCCTTTCCCTCACAGCCCTTCTGCCCAGCTGAGACTCAGGGAGAATCATTAGGTACAGACCAGGAGGAGTGGGGGTATGAGCCAGGTCATGTTATAATGTGAAGAGCACCCAATGGGAGATCAGGAGACCTGGTTCTAGTCCAGTCTCTGCCACTGAGGATGAATGTGACCTTGAGCAAGCTGCTTACCCGCTTTATCTATGAAATAAAAGGACTGGATTGATGGGTCTCTAAAGGCCTTGGTTCTCTCTAAGAATGTGAACAACTAGGAACCAGAAAAGGGAACAGCAAAAAATAGAATTTTGTAATGTGATGTATAATATAGTATCGGGAGGCTTTATATATGTTTACAATGAAAGGGGATTCTTATGTTTACAGTAGTTCTCATGCTGTTTATTATATTTTTATAGTCACAGAAAAAAATGATAATACATGTTTACTCCGATTTTTAAAAATAAGTTTTTTTATAGGGACCCTCGAGCAGAGACATTCTGCCTGATTTTTTCTTTTTCTTTATCCCACTTCTCCGTGTCTCCTTCTAGTACTGGGGTCTGCTCACATCTTTGTACAGTCCACCTCTTTATAGTCAGGAACCAAAATATTCCATGAGGAACATTCACCCATAATCTTGCAAGTAAGTCTAGCCTCCTTCTCTACTAGTACTTATTAAAGAGATGATTGTTTTCATTGCATGATGACATTTTCTTAATCTCAAGTTCTTTCCTATCATAGTAGCTTACTAACTCTTCTTTTTCAGATTTAATAAGTATTCTTTTTTTTTTTTTTGCCATACTGCTTCCTGTATCTCAAATTTCATACACCAACAAATCATTAATCATCCACTCTTCATACTTGCCAAACTCAGAGCTATTGATGCTGGATGGTTTTCCTTAAATAAATGTTTTTATTCTTTACCCTCAACTAAACTTGATTATTACTAACTCTATTGAAGATTGTGGAAAAGTATTTTCAAAAGAAGCATTAATCTGTACTCCTCTGTAGAGCACCAGACACAATGTCTCACTTGATTTGGAGTTCAATATAGTTTTTTTATGATGAAAAATGTTAAGTACTGAATAATTATATATGTTGAACTCAAGAGTTTTAACAAAAGGTTATCAAAATAGCTGGTTGGTGTGGCTCACACACCCAGAGGAATTGCTGGAGAATTGTGCCACATGCTAGAGAGCTTCCAATCTGAGTACTCTGGGCCTATTGCCTACCCTAGAGCTTCACAGAAGAATCTGAATTGTGCCTAATGTGTCAATTAGGATTCTGTCAGCTCTAAGAAACAAAACCCAATGCACATGACCTACTCCATAAGGTAAACTTATCATCCACCTTAACAAGAGGTCCCCTAACATATGGTGCCTCAGAGGTGTCATTAAAAACCCAGCTTCTTACATACAGTATAATATTGCACCTTAAGAAGGAATAAAATTCTGATACATGCTACAACATTGATAAAACCTTGAAAACACTATGCTAAGTGAAAAAAAGCCAGACACAAAGGGACAACTATTGTATGTACTTAAAAGAGGCAAATTCATCGAGAAGAATAGAGGTGACCAGGGGCTGGCACACCCAGAATCAGAGAGGAGGGAGCCCAGTTTTGGGGTGCTTCAATCTGGGACTCCTCAGGGGATGTTGGAGAGCCAGTTTCGGCCTGATCCCCGCAGGCCAGGCCTAGGGACCCGACCAGTGCACGAATCTGTGCACTGTGCCTCTAGTTTTTATATAAATTTTTATTTTAAGTCATATTTGACAATCCATATTGTCAATTAACACATTAAGTTTGAATTGGAGTAAACAGTATTTGAAAGTTTCATTAATTAATAACTTAGAGCATGAAAATTATTTGATTAAAAGCTCAACAAGCTAACCTGTGTGTGTGGGGGCGGAGAGTCGGGGAGAATTAAGAGGGAGGGAAATGGTTGCTCTCTTCTCCTTTGCCAATGCACTGGCTTTCACAACTGTTTACTCTAACATCTATGCTGGTTCACACCTCCCTCCCTTTCTGGCTTCAGCAAGAATTGTTCTGGGGGAAAATAACTTCTTTATTTGGTATAACACTCCTCCCATTCTCTTCAAATAGAGTTAGTTCTGAGTCATTTTACTCTGAGGTGAATAAATAGGAATGCTTTTTATAGCAAATAACAGGAACCTACATTTAAGCAGTTTCATAATCTAATTAGGAATGTTCCTTCCAGCTACCTACTCAAACAGGTTTAAAACAAGGAAATCTGTACAAACTCGCTCCTCCCAGGGGATTTCCATGGATACACTGGAAAGAACATATAACCAGCTTTACAAAGAGATGTCTTAAGTATATTTATAAATAAAAACACTATTACATGAATCTAAAATTCTATTGGGGTAACAGTTGTACAGTTTGGCAAATATACTAAAAACTATTGAATTGCACACTTCAAATGGGTAAGTTTTATGGCATGTAAAATATATCTCAATAACAAATAAACAAACAAAGAAACCCCACAAACTGCAACAAGAAAGTGCTATAGCAATTTGGAACATAATTTGTTAAGAGCTAGTTATGTTGAAATGGGCATATCTTATGAACCTAGCAATTCCTCCTCCGAATTTGTACCCTAGAGAAACTCTCCCACGGGTGCCCAAAGAAGCACTCATGAGGAGGATGTCTATTGCTATATTCTTTGTAAGCTTAGAAAAACTGGGGGGAAATCTAAATGTCCACCAGTAGGAGAATGTAGGAATACATTGTGGTAGGTTCACAATTGAATACTATAGAGCATTTAAAATAACTGACAAAGCTACATATATCAACCTAGCTAAATCTGAAAAACACAGTGCTAGAGAGGATGGAGCAAGTTATAGAATAATATGGACAATCTGATACCACTTATATAAAGTTTTAAAATATACAAGACAGCACTATATTTTCAATGGATACATACATAGGTGATAGTATAATATTTTCCATGCTTTTCTGTATGTTTGAAATAGTTAATAGTCATTTTTTTTAAGTTAGCACATACTCGAAGTCATGTTAAGTGCTGTAGAATTTTATTATACATGCAATGATTTGAGGAATGAAAAAATGGGCCCTAGCTGATTTTGTGCAGTGGATAGAGCGTCAGCCTGCGGACTGAAGGATCCCAGGTTTGATTCCAGCCAAGGGCACATGCCTGGGTTGTGGGTTTGATCCCCAGTAGTGGGTGTGCAGGAGGCAACCAATCAATGATTCGCTCTGATCATTGATGTTTCTATCTCTCTATCCTCCCTTCCTCTCTGAAATCAATAAAAATATATTAAAAAAAAGAAAAAACGAGGAAGACTCAATAGATGCATAAACTAGAGATTAGATGCGTGTATTAGAATTTGAATACTTAGTAGCTGGATAAGAATAATATGTATGTATATAAAAGCCTAAGGGACCATCCGACCGTTTGACCATCCAACCAGTAGCTATGATGCGCACTGACCACCAGGGAGCACACGCTCAACGCAGCAGCTGCTGAGTTGTGGTTTCATTTTTACCACCTAATGTGTTGGTCACTTAATTTACATCATCTCCATGTTTTCACATGATTAGTCTTATTAGTCCCTGGATAATGAAGCTGGAGACATAAGTAATAAGCCCAAGATCATAGGCTGGTAGATAGTGGAGTCATTGGAATATCAAGTGATTTGGCTCTAAGTCTGGTGCTTCTCGTGAATCTGTCTGCTCTTCCCAGGGTGGAGAATCTTCGGAGAGGTGGGTCAGTAGCATGAGGAGAAGCCATAGCAATTTCTAGGTAAAATCAAGAAATGGCATGGTGAGGTAAAGGTGCCCTGTTTCTAGTTTTTGCCTAGTATGAATAACTCATGACTGGGCATCAGGAGATACATGTTCCAACTCCACTGTGCTTCTGTCTAGCTAACTTTTCCAGTCTTCAGTCTTAAGGACTCAAGTTTTGTCCTAAATTTTGCTGAGGACTCCTGTTTTGCTTTATTTGCTTTCTTTACTCACACTAGATGATATGTACGTTAAATGAAACACTGCCTTGATTTAGAAGGAAGAAGAAAAATGAGTGGGAATTGTGTCTATTTCAGGAAAATTAGTGTTGCAAAGCTTCTGGGTACATATAACTATGTTGTTTATTATGTCTTCAGAACAAAAAATTCAGCAATGTACAAAACATTGACTAAAGGAAATATAGCCATTCACATGTACTCTGATCTATGAGTTTCAGTAGGGCTGGTTCTAACAAAAATTATTACTCTTCATGCTTAGATCACGGTACAGGTAAAATTACTATGACTTAATGCCAAATGTTTTCATAAGAGTGCAGCTTTTGGAGCCACATTATCTGGGTTCAATCCCAGTTTTGTTATTTACCCCTTGGGTAACTTTGGGTCAATTAATTTTCCATGTTTTAGTTGCCTCATTTGTAAAATGGAAATCATAGTAATGACTACCTCTTAAGAGTTGTGAAAAATAAATGAGTTATTACAGGTAAAGTGCTTAAAGTCCTAACCGGTTTAGCTCAGTGGATAGAGCGTCGGTCTGTGGACCAAAGGGTCCCAGGTTTGATTCTGGTTAAGGGCACGTACCTCGGTTGCAGGCTCCTCTCCGGCCAGGCCCTGGTCCGGGCACCTGCAGGAGGCAACCCATCAATGTGTTTCTGTCACATCGATATTTCTCTCTGTCTTTCCCTCTCTCTTCCACTTTCTCTAAAAATCAATGGAAAAATATCCTCAGGTGAGGATTAAAAAATAATTATAAAAATAGAGTGCTTAAAGACAACATGAGTAAGGCATTCTAGGAAGTCATTTTTATCGTGACCTTGCTCATTAATCATGGCCGACTGCTAAGCGATTAGCTAAGTAATTTGATCCAGATCTTGATAGTTGCCATATTTTTTTTCCTACCAGACCATATGGGTTCACTTTCCTCACATAAATTTTCCTAAAGCCAAAGAACAACCCATCTGCCACTTAAACAGAAACAGATTTATTGCATTACCTTTAAAAAGAACGTCTGTAAAGATGAGCAGCCCTGCCTCCCTCTAGCCAAGGCTAGGTGCCTGATGTAGTCAGACATCCAGGCATTGGAGCAGATCCAAGGGAGAGAACTCAAAGGCTGTGCTCTGAAGATGAGGTGACATAAGGATTGGTAGTAACTGGTCCTAAGGACTCCAACACTTTCTTTGTTTCTCTGAGTTTTATGTCAGCTAAAGAAACGGAAGGCTCCAGCCATTCTTTCATTGATCAGTCCAAGTGTGTGCTGTGGTGGCTTCTCCATTGCTAGGAGGCAAGGAGAGGAAGGTGAGGGCAGCTGTAGCCCTGATTTCGGTTGCTGGGGGAATTCTGGCATTGGTTAGTACTCTGCCACGGGGTTGGCACGGGGAGTAGATAATTCAGTCTACCTGACAACTGGGAACTTAGGGGAACAATAGGTCTTGGTTATTATGCTCTGCTGAGATATTTCTCTTATTCTTCCTTGGACTACCTCACTAGAATCCAAGCGATTTTCTGTGGTTACAAAGGCCTACTCAACTTAAAAAAAATTAACGTAGTTCTATTTAATTTTTAAAACAAATAATACATTCAAATGCTTCAAAATTCAAAGGATACAAAGAAGCAATCCAGTTTCCATTCTCAAAGCCCATTAATATTACCAGTTCCTAGGTTGCTCTTCCAAAGATACTCTATGCATGTTGTCAATAAGACCTATATGTATAAGTATGGATATATATATATATATATATATATGAATCAATCAATCTCAGAGGTCATTCCATATCAAAACATAAAGAGCTTCCTTATTTTGTTCTTCTTGACTCTCAAATATTTCATTATTTCAATGTATGATGATTTATTTTAATCAGTCTCTATTGATAGGCTTTTAGGTTGTTTCCAATCTGCTGTTACAATGGTTCTATCTATGTATATAAAAGCCTAAGCGACTGTCCGACGTCTGACTGTCCGACTGGTAACTATGATGCACACTGACCACCAGGGGGCAAACGTTCAACGTAGGAGTTGCCGAGCTGCAGTGACTTGGCAGCTGTGGTTCTCAGGTGATGCACCCGGAACCAGAGAGGAAGGAGCCCGATTCCAGGGTGCATCACCTGAGAACCACCCTCTCACAATCTGGGACCAATTGGGGGATGTCGGAGAGCTAGTTTTGACCTGATCCCCACAGGCCGGCCAAGGGACCCCACTGGTACATGAATTTGTGCATCGAGCCTCTAGTAACAAATAATATGTGTGAAATTTTGCACATGCATGAATGATTATGTCAGTAAGATAAAAACCTAGTAGTGGACTTGCTGGGCTAATGAGCAAGTGTCTATGAAATTTTTATAGATACTGTCAAAATACTCTCCACAAAGTTTGTATCAAGTTTTATTACTACCAACATTATACAAGAGTGACTGTTTTTCCCAGATCCTTTTAAGCATGTTACCAAACTTTTTGATCTTTGCTAATCTAGTAGATAAAAAATAGCATCTCAAAAAATAGTATCTCATCAAAATTTTAATTGGTATCTTTTTAAAAGTGAGGTGGAACATCTTTTCATATGTTTAGGAGTCTTTGGTGTTCCCCTTTTTGTGAACTATCTGTGTATGCCTTTTGCCCAAATTTTTATTGGATTATTGGTCTTTTCATATTGATTTATAGGGGCTTTTTATGTGTGGGATAAATTAGCCACTGACTGAGATTTAAGTTGCAAATATATTTCTCATTGTAAGTTTTGACTTTACTTATGGTAGTTTTTTTCCATATAAACTTTATTTTAAATGTATAAATTATAGAATTTATCAATTTTTCTTTTATCTGAGTTTTTGTATGTGTGTGTGTGTGTGTGTGTGTGTGTGTGTCTGTGTGTTTTGTTCTTGTTGTTAATCCTCACCCGAGGATATTTTTCCATTGATTTTTAGAGAGAGTGGAAGGGAGGGGAAGAGACAGAGAGAGAGAAACATTGATGTGAGATAGACACATCGATTAATTGCCTCCCACACGCACCCCAACCAAGGTCAGGGATTGAGCCTGCAACCGAGGTATGTGCCCTTGACTGGAATCAAACTTTCAATCCATCAGTCTGCGGGCCGACACTGAGCCAAACCGGCTAGGGCTTATCTGAGTTTTATTTCCCTAACCTTTTTATGCTTAGGAAAGACTTCCTAATGTAAAGATTATTAAAAATTATCCTATGGTTTCTTCTAGTACCTTTGTGGGTTTATTCACATTACAGTCTTAGACTTCTACGGAATTTATTTTGGTGTAAAGTGAGAAATGTTGATGTAATTATTTTTTTCCAGTTGCTCTAATACCCTTTTGTTATAATTTATCTTTCTCCAGTACTTTTAAATGCCACTTTATCATCTATTAAACATTGACATGTATTTTAGGCCTGTTCCTAGACTCTGTAGTGTTTCATAGTTCCCAGTTGTTGCAGTATAGAGCTATTCATACACCTTCATTCAAAGCCTTTTCATTGAGCACACACTATGCATCATACATTTAGTGATATACTAAATAAGAGGCTGAAGATATAAAGAAGACGCTGTCCCTGCTCTCAGTGAGTGTTCAGATACGTGAAAGACACAAGTAAAGTAAAAGTATGGCCACAGCAATGACATAAACTCCCTGTACGAGGTACTGTGAAAGATGGAGGAAGAACATTTGAGCTCTGAACAACCATCTAGAAATTTTTGTTTGTTTTAAATTCCTTCACCTTTTTCACTAGGCCCCCAACCACCCTCCCCTTTTACAGTTGTCGGTCTGTTATCTGTGTCTGTATCTGTTTCTATTTCATTTGTTAGTTTATTTTGTTCATTAGATTTGACATATAAGTGAAGTCATATGGTACTTGTCTTTCTCTGGCTTATTTCACTCACCACAATACTCTCAGGTCCATCCATGCTGTAGCAAAAGGTGAGATTTTCTTCTTCTTATGGCAAAGTAGTACTACAAAGAGGCCCATACCAAGACACATCATAATTAAAATGGCAAAGGTTAAAGACAGAGACAGAATCTTAAAAGCAGCAAGAGAGCCCTGGCTCAGTTGGTTGGGTGTCATCTGGGCACCAAAAGGTTGCCTGTTCAATTTCTGGTCGGGTATATGCCAAGGTTATGGGGCTCAATCCCCAGTGAGGGGTGTGTAGGAGGCAGCTGATGAATGTTGCACTCTCACATCAATGTTTCTCTCCCTTCCTCAATGTTTCTCTCCCTTCCTCTCCCTCTAAAAATCAATAAACTATTATTGGGCGGGGGGGAGCAGCAAGAAAAAGAGAGTTAGTTACTTACAAGAGAGTTACCATAAGACTGACAGCTTATTTCTCAACACAAACATTTCAGGCCAGAAAGGATTGGCATGAAGTGATGAAAAGCAAGAGCCTACAACCAAGACTACTCCGCCCAGCAAGACTATTATTTAAAATTAAAGGAGAAATAAAGAGCTTTTTCCCAGGTAAGAAAAAGCTAAATGAGTTTGTTACCATCAAACCAGTATTACAAGAAATGTTAAAGGGTCTTCTTTAAGAAGGAGAAAGAGAAGAAAAAGAAGAGATCAGAGGAACATAGTTAAAAGAATAAAATGGCAATAAATATGTACCTATCAATAATTAACTTTAAATTTAAAAGGCTTAAATGCTCCAATCAAAAGACACAGGGTAGCTGAATGCATAAGAAAACAAGATCCATATATAAGCTATTTACAAGAGACTCACTTCAGAATGAAACATAGACTAAAAGTAAAGGGATGGAAAAGGATACTTCATGCAAATGGAAAGAAAGAAAACTGGGCCCTGGCTGATGTGGCTCAATTGGTTGTAGTGCCATCCTGTACACCTAAAGGTGGTGAGTTCAATTCCTGGTCAGAGCACATAACCAGGTTGCAGGTTCGATCCCAGGTCGGGGTGCACATGGGAGGCAAATGTTCAATATTTCTCTCTCCAATCCATGTCTCACTCTTTCTCTCTCCCCCTCCCTTCCTCTCTCTAAAATCAACTTTTAAAATGGACTCTTGTCAAGCCCGATTCCTGTTTTTTTTAAAAAAAGAAAAACTAGGATAGCAATACTTATATCTGACAAAACAGACTTTAAAAACAAAGAAGAGACAAAGAAGGATACCACATAATGATAAAGGGAGCAATCAAATGAGAGGATATAATCCTTGTAAATATTTAGGCACCCAACATAGGAGTACCTAAATAAATAAAGCAAATATTGATGGATATAAAGGGAGAGATCAACAGTAATACAGTTATAGTCAGGGATTTTAACACCCCATGGATAGATGTTCCATACAGAAAATCAATAAGGGAATGGCGGTCTTAAATGATTGATTCACGAGATCAGATGGATTTAACTGATATCTTCAGAGCATTTCACCCCAAAGCAGAAGAATATACATTCTTTTCAAGTGCACATGGAACTTTTTCTAGGATAGACCACATGTTAGGACATAAAACAAGTCTCAATAAGTTTAAGAACATTGAAATCATATCAAGCATCTTCTATGACCACAATGGTATGAAATTAGAAACCAATCACAAGAAAAAAACTGAAAAACACACAAAAACATGGAGTCTGAATAACATACTACTAAACAATGAATGGGTTAACAATGAGATCAAGGAAGAAATAAAAAGATACTTTGAAACAAATGAAAATGAGAACACAACAACCCAAAATCTATGGGACACAGTGAAAGCAGTCCTAAGTAGGACATTTATAGCATTA
Organism: Myotis lucifugus; assembly: GCF_000147115.1. Lineage (NCBI taxonomy): Eukaryota > Metazoa > Chordata > Mammalia > Chiroptera > Vespertilionidae > Myotis > Myotis lucifugus. The sequence continues at coordinate 11,712,028 of NW_005871048.1, forward strand.
CAGGCCTATTTGAGAAACAAGAAAAATCTCAAACAGTTTACACTTTACACTTAAAGGAACTTAAAAAAGAAGAACAAACAGAGCCAAAAGTGAGTAGAAGGAAGGAAATAAAGATCAGAGCAGAAATAAACAAAGTCTAAAAAGAAAAACATAATGTTCTGTGAGATGATTTATGTCTAGTAGGAGAATAACATGGCCTAATTGTGAGGGTAAGGCAAGCTTCTAAATGTCAGGGACTGTCATTTTTGTTTTCTTTCTCAATGCAAAGTGCAACACTATAAGATGCACACATTATTTTCTATATATAATGCTGTGTTTTGAAATTTAGATGATGGTACTTTAATATAAAGGGAGAGAAATGCTGTTGTTCCTTTTAATGGTTAACATTATGGAAATTTATAATTCTCTTTGGCTGATTTAAGGAAGTTAGACTTGGAGTACCCCAACGATAGCAGGAAAATATTTCCTCAGAAGGGTGTGTCTCAGACTGGCCATATCTTTCATCCTGGTATGAAAGAAGAACAAAAAAGGTGTTGCTCAGTGGTTGAGCATTGACCTGTGAACCAGGAGTTCCTGGTTCGATTCTGGGTCAGGGAATATGCCCAGGCTCTGAGCTCAATCCTCAGTAGGGGATGTACAGAAGGCAACCAATCAATGATTCTCTCTCATTAAGGATGCTTCTATCTTTCCCTTCCTCTCTGAAATCAATAAAAAATATTTCTAAAAAAGGAGTTTCTACTTTATGTTTTATTCAGCCACACTTATTATTCTTTGGCAATCAAATACCAGTAATCAATCTTAGTTAAAAAAATAATAATTTGACTATTCCTGGTTTCTCTTTTTATCTATTTTTGTTTACATTTAACAAAAGATTACAAAGGATCATGGTAATAACTTGTTAATCAATGTACAGAGAATGATATAAGTCATATATGAGCTTCAGTTGATGTGTTTCAGTTCTAGAAATAGTGTAATGCCATGTGGCTAGTTGCACACTAATAATAAACCATAAAGACACAGAGGAATAATGATAAAAGCTACAATTAGATTCTGGATTACAAGTTGTACAATATATTATGTAAGAAAAAGTCAAGGAAACAATCAAAGCATTTAGTAAATATTATTTCTTCGATGTTTCATAAATGATAGTACTTGGATAATAAAGTGACCCAACATAGGCACGAAATTCTTTCTCACACACACTCACACAACACTCCTAATATACGTGCTTTTAACTTAGACAGGATCTTACTTCTTATTTCATTCATTCATTCATTTCACCCACCTACCTCCGCCCTCCTCTCCTTTGGCAACCATCAACTTGTTCTCTATATCTATAGGTCTGTTTTTGTTTTGTTTTATTCATTTACTTTGTTTTTTATATTCCACATATAAATGAGATCATATGGTATTTATCTCTGTCTAATTTCCCTTAGCATAATATACACTAGGAGTATTATGTTAATGTCCTTCATTTGTGTTGTAAAACCATTTTCTTCAGTCAGAAAAACTATATAAACACTAATATTCTAAAATATTTTTGTTTTTCATGTGAACAATATGACGGGTGAGAATTACCTTTGAGCTTTCTCACTGCTTTGTTCTTTTGCTTTTGTGCCTGGCTATAGTAAACTACTGTTTGTCTTTCCCCCTTCCCTTCCAGATCATATTCCACATACACTTGTTCCTGCAGTAATGCAGGGTGGGGCAAAAGTAGGTTTACAGTTATTCATATGAATAATATTAAAATAATTAATAAATAATAATACAAAATAAACTGTTTTGCATACTCACAACTGTAGTTATAATCTGTTATAAACCTGTCCTGAATTAATATGCATACATGCAGCTCAACAGTCATCTACTTCATGACATTCCCAAAGTGAAAAGCAAAATGGACAGCATGTTGACCATTGCTCCCCTTCCACATGCCCTGACAGAAAGACTCTAGTGTGAAAATAGAGGAAGCAGGATCAGGAGGAAGGAGGGAGCTAGGCTAATGGCTTGGTCCTGCAGTTCTCGAGATACTTGTCAGTGGAAGGTAAGGGTGAAGACACTATTGCTGTGGTTCTCAAACTTCACTGCACATCACAATGACCCAGAGGGTGTTTTAAAACACCAATTGCTGAGCCCTGCCCCCAAGAGCTTCTGATTCCTGAGTTCTCAGGTAAGGCTGGAGAATTTGCATTTCCAATGAGTTCCCAACTGATGCCCATAGTGCTGATAGAAGCCACACTTTAAAAACCTTTATTAGTATATTTCTATCTGTTGAACACCGCCCCCCCCCCCCTCCCAGCTGTGTGGATTTTATGTTCCTTCTTTTAGATTTACCTTTCAACACGCTGAGATCAGTTCTGGGTAGCCTAGTCTCAAGTCTCCTCTTGTTGCTAATCTGCAAGTCTCTTTCCTGGACTCTTGTCTAGAGCCTGAGTCTTGGATCCCAGAATTTTGCAGGCTCTTTTCTCATGCCCTTGACCCTTTGTTTCTCTAATATCTTAGCGGGCTCTGCATCCTTAAAACATTTGAAGGGCTCTCTCCTTTGAAGGACTCACATAATGTTCCTTAAAACATTTCTTGGCCTGACTTCAAGCCTGCCTCCCACACCCATGTAATCTGCAGTGCCTGCCAACCCGTCTTCTGCCTGCATCTACCATTCTTGGCCTGACATGTTCTGTTATCACCCAAGTCCCTTGTAAAACTTACTACATATAGAATTTTGATTTAGTATAGTTCCATTGCTGTGATTAACATGATGAATTAAAATTTCCTTAGGGGTTAAAGGGAAATAGAAATGTGTGATTTGATTGAGTTCGGAAGTACAGTAGGGATATGTGATTGTTAGCTGTTGAATTATTATAACTAAAAAGAGAATCAGCAATTGATGACTTGAATAATAATTGGCTTCAATTATACAAATGCAAACTTACATTGAATATAATCATATGTATTTAAGAATTGTATTAGTTTTCTCTTGCTACATAATAAAATTACCACAGACTTCATGTCTTAAAGTCATACCCATTTATTAGCTCACGGTTCTGCCTGTCAGAAGCCTGGAAAGCAAGAGTGGAGTTCCCTGCTTGATGCTGCGGAGTGCTGGAATCAGTGTCAGCTGGCTGCACTCTCCTCTGGAGGCTCGACTAGGGAAGAATCTGCTTCCATCCGCATCCAGGTTGTTGGCAGAAGTCAGTTCCTTGTGATGGTAGGACTAAGGTCTTTGTCTTGCTGACTGTCGGCCGGGGATAAATTTCCTTTCTCAAAGATCACTGACGTTCCTTTCACAGGCTCTCTTGCAACATGGCCGCAGCAGAACCCTTCAAGGCCAGCAGGGGAATCTCCTCGCATTGAAGCCTCTTAGGCTTTGAATCTGCTTCCACCAGCAGATTCAAAGGCTCACATAATCAGATTAGGCCTAGATGGATAATCTCCCTTTTGAAATTAAAGGTGACACAATCATAGGAATGATATCTCATCCTCTTCACAGGTTCCACCCACATTCAAAGGAGGGTGATGATACAGGACTGAGGGACACTGCTTCAGTCCACCCTCTGAACCCCAACCATCTATGCCTATTCCACATGCAAAATACATGTACCTCCTCCAAACTTCCAAGGGCCTTATCCCTATATAGCATCAGTTCGAAGTACAAAGTCTCATCTAAATATTATCAACTCAAAAGTAAAAAATGTCATCATGTAAGCCAGGCACTGATGAGGCTCCTGGACACAATTCCTCTCTATTTGTAGACTTATGAAACTAAAGAGACTAGTTACCCGTCCCCTCACTTCCAACTTCCAATGGTGGGACTGGCATAAGCTAGCAGTTACAGCATTTCAGTTCAAAAAGGGAGTGGAAGGTACAAAGGAGTTATCAGTCCAAAACAGTTCTGGCATCCAGGTGGGCTGACTCCATTAGGTTTCAAGGCTTGGGACTATTTCTCCCTCACTCTTTGCTTCACTATCTAGGCTGTTGGTTTCTCTCTCCTGGCTTTTGGTTCTGCCCTCTGGGTGAGTGTCATTATTAGAATAATGCTACTGTAGCAATTACTAGATTTTTTTTGTGTGTGTAGCCCACATTTCAGGTATCTTGAGGAAATTAAAGAACTGAGAGAAAAGTTCACAGTAAATGCTACTTAAAAATATATATTTTTATTGATTTCAGAGAGGAAGAGAGGGAGAGAGAGATAGAAATATCAATGATAAGAGAGAATCATTGATCGGCTGCCTCCTGCACACCCCCTACTGGGGATTGAGCCCACAACCGGGGCATGTGCCCTTGACCAGAATCAAACCTGGGACCCTTCAGTCCACAGGCCCACGCTCTATCCACTGAGCCAAACCAGCCAGGATGATACAGTAAATGCTTTAAACAAAGTCCACTAGCAGTTCTTTAAACCAAGGATTCATTTAGAATAGTCAAATCTCAGCAGTAAGAAAAAGCCAACCAAATCTCATTTGTATTTGGGTAAGTCCCCAAAACCTAATCTCAGTGACCAGCATATGGAAGACGCTTTGGTGGTGGTCGGCAGGGGGAGCAGGTGGGGAGGGAGTGTTTCAATCATACAGCCTTGGAGACTATTTCCACGCAAGGCTGTCCTGAGTGGGACCTTGGGACAGAGTCATGGGAGGGCTGATATGGGCAAAAGACAGAGAAAATATTTAGTTTAATAATTTGTAGCAGACAGGCATGAGATAAGGACCAGCTGGAAGGGAAAGCCTAGAACATAATTATGAGTCTGATTCTGACTGAGAGGAAATCTTTGATATTTCTAAATGGAGGGAATAGGGTTAATGTTGTTGGAACAGCAGGTAAAATATAACATTGGCAGTAGAGTAAAAGATGGACTAGTGGGAAGAAGTTACAGTGACAACGTGGACATTTTGTTCTTCACATATTAAAACAACGGTTCATGCTCATTGTCAGCACAGGATGTTCTCTGAGGTGTTTTTTGAGTAGCAGCTATGGATTTGTGCTGATATTGTCATCATTTCTTGTCCACACTCTCCTGTGAGCAAGGACAAGTATTACAGTGTGTTGATAAAATTACTATAGTGCATAGGGTTATGTGAACATTCAGTTTGTGGTGGGAGAATCATACAAATTTAGCCAGCACAGATAGAACAAGAATGCTGGCTTCTGGCCTTATTACATAATGAATGGCTACCATTTATTGAGTGCCTCCTGTGTGTGAAACACTGTGCTGTGTATTTTACAAATGTTATCTCACTTAGTTCTCAAAGCAATCCTTTGGCAGTAAGAATTGTGGACCCATTTTATAATTGGGGAAGCTGGGGCTCTGAGAGAGGTTGTTATTTGCCCAAGGACACAATTATAAGTGGTGGTTGCCTCTGAAGCACTCTGCATAATTTCCTCATAGCTTGCCCATTAAATCGAAATGACCTGCTTATGTGTCTTTTGCCCACTCTAGACTGTAAGTTCACCAGGAGAGGGACTCTCTTATTTTGAACCCAGTGCAGGCAATGCATGTGTGTTGAACTGAATTGTCTGCTGCTAAAGCCTGTGCTCTTATCTGCCTAAGCTTAGTAGATGTAAGAACATTATAAAAATGTGGCAGGGACACAATTAAGGCTTGCAGGCAAGGAGAGTGCAGAGTTTTAGCATTAGAAGGCTTCCTAGTAATGACCTATGTCCTCTTTGGAAGAATTCTCGAAATTCTTCATTCATGCAAATTTTTCTTGTTGATGGTAAGAAACTGGACTCCATGACAACACATGGAAAACTGTGGTAGAAATTCTTTCTTCCTCTAACTTCCTCTCCACCCCCACCCCGACCCCCACTCCCACCCCACCTTCTAGAGCACACAGAATATTAAACAGATAATTACTGCATGTTTCGCATGTTCCTGGCACTACTGCTTGACACTAGGAAACAGAAAAGGATGGGGCACAGGCCCATGGAGCTCACAGCGTAGCAGACAGTAGCCAAGGCCTGATAATGGTGAAGAGCAAGGACCTATGGGAATACATATTAGGGAGACCCCAGTTAGTTTTCAGAGTTTGCGAATGTGTGAAGGATATTTAAGTGGAGGCGTAAGGCAGCGTGGTTACGTGGGCATTAGCTGGAAAGGCATTGTGAGGCCTGAAGCCAAGTGGTGAGCAAGTGTGTGACACAGAGGCAGGACTGCAAGACCAAGGTGGCGGATGAAAAGGCACGGAGAAGAATGGTAAGCATGAAACTGTACAGCGGGTACAGGCCAGATCCTAGAGGGCCTTTAAGCCACATTAAAATCTGTAGACTTCTTCCTAAGAGCAGTGAGAAGCCACTGAATTTAGAAGGGTAGCTGGATATGTATGTTTTTCTCTCTGGCTAGCTGAGTGGAAAATTGGTTGGAGGAGGCAAGAGCAACTGTTAGGAGATGAATGCCTGAGTCTGGGAGGGTTAATGGGACGGTCTTTAAGCGAGTCTGCCCCCTGGCAGCACCACTACTACATCCACCGCCAAGTTATTTCTCTGCCGGGTGAAAGCTACTTTGCATCCATCAGGAGTCTGGACACAGAGCAGTTCTGCGGCTGCTTAGTCTGGCCCCTGCCTACTCCGCAGCCTGTCCATCCAGACTCTCATCTACTACGTTATGCATGGTTTGGCTTTCTTTCACTCTCACAAGGGCACTGAGTTCTTTTTTCACCTCACCCCCACCGGGCTCTTAGTGACTGGTATTTACTTCCATTTGGACCACTCCTTCTCCCGGCTCTACTCATCTCCACTAGTTAACTGCTTCTCCTCCAGCTTTCTTATCAACCGTCCTTTCCTCAGAGCAGCCTACCCTGTGCGCTAAAAATAGGTCAGGCCCCCTCTCATACTCTCTCAAAAACATCCTGTGTTTCTCCTTCCTAGTGTTCGTCTCAGTTTGTATATATTGTTTATTTGTTTTTGTTTTTTCCAGAAATCTTTTGCTAGCAAATGAATGAAACCTACTGAAACTGGCTGAAGCAAAAACCAGAAAAAGTGGGAGGAGGGATGTATTGGCTCACATAACTGAGTGGCTGGGACAGGATTCGCATGGAGTCTGACTACAGGGTGCACCATTCAACAATTCTGGAGGTAAGCAACCCAGTGGCTGGAGGAGATCTGCCTCTGAAATTGCAGGATTCAGGGGCTTAGGCAAGGCCATCAGGCTAGTCATGGTGTCTGTCCACATCTCCTTCATGTATGTTGATTTCTAGTAGGCTTGCTTCATGTGGTGGTACCCAGCAGCTTCAAGCTGCTATTCTCCCTGCTGAAAACCCCTTGGGAAAAGATTTATTATTATTATATATTTTTTAATCATCAGATGTGCTGGAAGTCCCCAAATTAATTTCCAATATACCAGTAAGAGTATGATATAAAAGGAAGTTTAGTTCTCTCTCAGGTAAAAGAGATCCAGAATCATGTAGTCTCTGGCTTGCATGTTTCTTCTCAGGACTCAAACTCCTACATCTTCCTCAGTCCACCTCTACTTGATGGCCCCATGCAGCTGCTCCAGCTTTAGCCATAAACACATGAGAGGAGGAAGGACACGATCTCTTCCCTTAGAAGCATTTTCCTGAAATCAAACACAAAACAAATGAGTGCTGTTATCCAAAGAAAGGGTCTTGAGATTTAAGCTCCATGCATCAGTTAGGTTTTAAGTTTTTAAGCAATGGAAAACTCAACTCAAATTTTTATAAACTTAAAGGAGATTTATTGAATTATGTAAATGAAAATTCCATAAGTAGAGTGAACTTCAGGACAATTTGATTTAGGCTCTGTGATCTGTTGGCTGGGTTTACATTTTTGTGTAAGCTCCATCCTGTCTGGATTTCTTTATCATGGCAAAATGATGGCAGTGTTTCCAGACTTTTTTTTTTTTTATCATCAGATGTACCGGAAATCCCCAAATTGATTTCCAATATAAGTTCAATTATTTTACATCCACACACCACATCACACCAGAAGGACTGTGGCATACAACCACTCTTGTTGTCATAGACCAATTGGGCCTTCACCATTTTCCCAACTGCAGGAGGTGGGGGTGATGTCCACCCCACTGAAGTTTCAAGGCTAATATAAAATGAGAGAAGGAGACTTCTCAATAGTGAGGTCTGGGTGCTGTTAGGGAGTGGAAAGAGAGTTGCCTATTGGGTAGGCAACCAGAGTCTCTCCTCCATGTGAACAGAGACTAAATCTCTAATGCCTAGCACTATGCTTATATACAAATAGATGCTCAATAAAGATTTGGCTAGTGGGTAACAAAGCACAAACTAAGTAAGTACTTACCTCTATCACAACCTTTGCCATCTGGCCCCTGGAGCTAATACTACCCTCAGTTCCTTCTTACATTGTGGAACAAAAATGTTCCAGATTTACCCTGACCAGAGGCCAAGGCCTGACATCTAGCCCCCACACTAGCATGGACACCCTCATGGAGGCCTCACATAGGCGGCCAGGTTCAGAGAGCGGAATTTCCTGGATGAGGTGTTTACTCAAAGCAGCCAGAAACATCAGCATGCAAGGGCTGAGTGCAAACCATAATCAATATGAGCCATCCACGATGCTCCAGTGGCACATGGTCACATGTCAGATCTAAGGGGCAAATAAGTCTACAAATGGGCAGTGAATTGAGGGAGCAGGAGTCTAGGAGTCAGGAATGGTGTAGAAGGCAGATAGGAAGCAATGAAAGAAATAGCTGAGGATATAAACTACGAGCAGGACCAAGGTGGAGGGCCCATTCTCACTGGTATTTCCCCAGCAGCAGAGGGGCAGGCCTGCCACCTGAAGATTGTAGGGCAGGTCGCAGGGGGGTGGGAACCCTGTCAGGATGCAACGGTAAGGAGAAGCTCAACTCCAGCACCTGGGGACTTAGGGTTGTGGCAGCCTGGGAAGCAAACACCCATTACAGAGGAAATGTAGTGGGGAGGCCGTGTAGCACAATGGTTAGGAGATTAAGTTCTAGAGTCAGATTGTCCCGATACCAATTCCACCTGTCACTGACTAACCATGTGATTTTGCTCAAGTTACTCAACCTTTGACCCCTTGGGTTCCCCATCTGTGTAGTAGTACTTAACAGTATTTGTTAGGAAAATTTGATGCAGTAACAATCCTAAAGCTTTTATGCACAGCTCCTTCCTTACACACAGAAACACTAAATAAATGCTGATATTGTCAGCAGCAGCAAGTACTAATTGGGGAACCCATGATCAGCACTAGAACCCTCAGAGGCTACCTCTGAATCACCATGCCCCTCTTTCCCTTCGGGACTTCACATACGATATTCCACATGCCTGGAACCTCATCTCCCTCCTCAGTGTCTGGCTACAACTTCCCCACCTCCTTCAGGTCTCAGCTGACACATCCTTTCCTCAAGGTCGGGAGCTCTTGCTGTTCTGCCGAGTAAGGACATTTGGGTTTGCCTGCCTGTGTCAGGTTTGGTCTGGGAAGTAGGGCAGAGGCTGAGTCTTCCTGCCCAAGGTCCAGCTAGGCACCTGACATAGAAAGAGACTCAGACTCAGACTCAGACATGAGTTGTATTTTTGGAGCTAAGGGACCCAGGTTAACGGTTTTACTTAAAATAAAACAAACACCTTGGATATTATTGGTTATTCTGAGGGCAGATGAGATAGAACTTTAACAGATAGGGCTCTTCTGGGCAGGAAAAATATGGGGTTCTACTGCCAGAACCTACTGAATAGATGCACTGCATTAGAGTTTGGGTGTGTGCTGTTGTTTGTTTGTTTTGCTGTTGTTGAGAGGGAGATGGAACATGGAAATATTGCTTTTTTTTACTCACTGATCCAGAAGGCCGACCTGGAGATCTAGGTAAAGACTTGTTCTCGGGCTAAGGAGCCAGTGACTTAGCTAGTTTCCAGCATCATATCCAGTTTTCTATTTGTGAAAGCAGAAGTTGGTTTTTACTTGGCACCCTTTAGGCCACACCTGGCCCTGCCCCATTTGCTCAGGTTTGAATTCCACCCGAGGAAAGCTGTATGGCATCAAGTTCAATTATTTTACGTGGCTTTCTAAGATACTCCCTGACCTGACTCCTTCAAAACTTTGCCTGTATTTCTCACCACTTCCCATTGCAAGTTATTTCTCAGTCTTATGGAACTTCAATTCTTTAGCGGCCAGGCATTCTCTTGCCTCTGAGTCTTTCCCTCTGCCTAGAACTTTCTTCATGTCACCTCTTCGTCGGTGTGGATTTCTGCATAATCATCGCTGCCTCTGGAAAGCCCCGGCCCCTACCCCACTGCCCAGCCCAGGTGAGGTGCTTCAGATGAGGCACGAGGACACGTCCAGCATGACCTTGCTCACACACCCTGTATTCCCAGCCTCATCACTGGGCAGAGCAGAGTCAGTAGAAAATGTGTTGAAAGAACGTGTGACTGAATGAATCAGTAAATGAATGGATGCATGAAATACGCCTGTCCTCTACAAATGACCAAGAGGGTTACTTTGAATAGAGGCCTAGAAGATGAGTATTTTTTGTATTCTTAGGTTGGGCGCCCTAGACGAAGGAATTGAAGCCTGTCCAAAAGGTATGGAAAACACTGACAGAGCCAAAATAAAATAAATCATGGAAAATGGATTGAACTGAGCCTAAATAGGATTGTGCTGAGCACAGCAGTATTCCGCTTCAAGGATACATCCGCCAGTCTGTTCCCGAGGATTTCATCTCTACTTCTCAAGGGAAGCACCCTATGCTTATAACACAAATCTACCGTCAATGTAAGACTCCAGACAGTTCCTCAGGGGCACTCCATAAGAGTTTAGCTTCACAAAACTGACAATAGGGCCTTATCCCCTTCTGACTGGGGATCCTAAATCAAGATTGGATTGTAAGTATGGTGGGCTACTCTGGCTTTATGGGGCATGAAGAGAGGCTGAGACTTAGCATGAGACATACCTAGTAGCATGGGCCAGGCTTTAAAGGACTGCAGAGAATAATGACAGTAGAAGAGCTAGACAGGGGCCACTATTATCAAGAAATACTGTAGCCTCAGTCACAATAGAGACAACAGCTGGCAAGGGGTTTCCAATCAGAAGTATTGGGGGCTTGAAGGTGTGTTCATGGGTGCCTCCAGCAGGAAAGAGTTCTCACCATCATGGCTGAGTTCAGAGCTAGAGTAGACATAGGACATATTGAAACTGCCAGTTGGTGGCAGATAAAAGAAGCCAGAAACAGGTGGAATTGGGATCACCAGAAAGTGACTCCGCTGCAGTACTGGCCTTTTTAGAGAGGGGTCAGCAGTGAAACACACTGGGGCCATGTAGAAAGGACCCAAAGAAGGAGTGGGAGGCACAAAATCATTGGACACGGTCACTAGATGCTCAGGAAGGCAGAAGGATAGGAAATGAGGTGGAGTTGAATCACCTTACAGAATTCTACACTAGGACATAGTGGATTTCACTGGGAGGACAAATGGCAGGAGGTTTCTAGAGCTGTGAGCACCAAGGAGGTGTTGAAACAGCTCTGGAATGTGTGGTGATCACCTTGGCAGAGATGGGATCAGCAATGATGATTCATCCCTATGTATGAAGAAGATGGCCTTCAAGGTGAGTGTCCCAGGAAGTGGAGGGGAGCTCCTGTGTGGGGATGTATAGGTGGTGTGAGAGCATTTTTAAAATGGCTGGTACCCCAGGGATGTATTCTTGCTTTAAAGTAGATTCTGGAACTGAGGCCAATATGTAAACACAAAAGGAGTGAAGGCTGTGAAAGCAACATGTATTTCCTGGACACCAGAAAATTTTAAAAAAGTCAGGCACAAGAAGGTCATTTGGATGTGTAGGTCTGGCCAACAGGGACTTTGGAGTGGTGTCTGAGGTAATGTCCCCAGGGCTGGGAGAGGGGGTTGGAATGCCCTAGACCCAGGTTGGGGTGGCACTAGGGGACCTAAATGGACTACTGGGTTAGAAGCCATCTGACTCCTCCTAATAAAGTGTGGCTCCTAAGACTTTGGGTGGGGTCTCATGTTTGTAACTGACAAGAGCCTGCCCCATCTCACATCAGTCTGGGCGATGTCAGAAAACTCAACATCATGGTTCCTCATTTAGGGTGTGACTCATCAGACTGTCAGCCAGGTTGGTAAATCCCCAATAAGCAAATCCCACAACATTGGTAGGGTGATCCATCACCCATAAAGTCATATCCTTGGGCTAAAGAGCTCTAGAGCAGTCTTGGGTTTTCTACCCAATGTGTCCACTAATGTAATTGGAGGAAACGTGGGTGGGATACACACCCGTGATGTCACCTTCTCTTTAGAAAGTTGGAGGACAAGGACCTATAGACCATGGTTCTTATGAGCATAAGAATCATTTCTAGGATTTATTAAAAATGCAGACTCATGTTTCACATTAAAACTAGTGAATCTTCATTACTGAGATGTGTCCCAGAAATCTTCATTTTAAACAAGTTTCCTAGGTGGTTCTTATGCTTGAGATCTGTGGACCATATTCGAAGAAACATTAATGTGGAGGCCCATTCTGCAATAGCAAGTAGAGGTAGATTTTTTATTATATGGGGATTGGATGAAAACTGCTCTGATTTGGCTTATTCATGATGGCCTAGATGTGGTGGTATTTGGAAGAGATGTGGTCATCAGGCAATGCAATATGTGATAAAAATTATATAAGATGGGCAGATATTGAGGCTGGATAATTTCTGGATTACTCATTAGGATGACTGGGCTGCAGCCAAGGAGTTATGGTGAGGTTGGAGCTAGGTATTCCTCGGTGATTGGATGGACACCCACAAAAGCATGGGCAGCCAGTCAGGGGCATGGACAGAAAGAAGAACTGAGACTGAAGCTGTAGCCAAGATCGTCAGTACATAAGGATCATTTCCAGCTGTTCTTTTTTTTAAAAAATATTTTTTAATTGATTTTAGAGAGAGGAAGGAAGAGGGAGAAAGATATTAAAACATCAATGATGAGAAGAGAATCATTGATCAGCTGCCGCCTGCACGCCCTCCACTGGGAATTGAGCCCAGAACCTGGGCATGTGCCCTGACCGGGAATCGAACCACTGAGCCATGCCAGCTGGGCCCAGCCTTTCTTGATGTATGACAGGAGAGTACTGCTGACAGCGGTCTCATATGTGAGGTGATTCTGGTCTCCTTCATCTGTCTCACACCTAAGAAACTCTTTTAAGCTATAAAAAATTCCTCAGGACAGATCCCCTGCACTGAGCTACCAAATACATCCTCATCTCTCCAGGAAATGTTGGGCTTCTATGCTAGAATTGCCGGACAATATTGGGTGGGCTGGGTTGAGATGTGAGGTAGACGTTGATTCTTAAGACTCTTCAGAATCTTTCTCATCCATTGCTCCTATAGAGCTAGAGTTAGGGCCCTGTAAACTTCAGGAAATGAGGTAACAGAGGAAAGAAACAGATACTTTTATGACACAAGATTTGTAGTTTGTAAAAATGTGATGAGTAAAATGATAGAACCATATCAAAGTAGGAGACAGTGTCAAGAGAAAAACATGGCTGGGATCATTATCTGAATGATCCCATTATCTGAATTTGGTGATCAAGTTGCCGCCTCCTCATTTTGTATTATTCAGGGAAATAAAGAGAGGTTAATGATACATCTGATAAGGGTTAATCTCCAAAATATACAGGGAACTCATACAACTTAACAAAAGAAAGATAAACAATCCAATTAAAAATGGGCAAAGGACCTAAATAGACACTTCTCCAAAGTGGACATACAGAAAGCCAAGAGACATATGTAAGAATGCTCAAAGTCACTAATCATTTGAGAGATGCAAATCAAAGTAACAATGAGAGAAATGAAGTAACTAAACTTTTTTGCCCCTCCATCAAAGTGGCATGAGCAACAAAGCCAGAAAAAAAGAAAGAGTAAATACAAACAAACAAACAAACAAAAAACCACAATGAGATATCATCTCACACCTGTCAGAATAGCTATCATCAACAAATCAACCAATGACAAGTGTTGGTGAGATTGTGGAGAAAAGGGAACCCTATCACTGTTGGTGGGAATGCAGACTGGTGCAGCCACTGTGGAAAAGTATGGAGTTTCTTAAAAAAATTAAAAATAGAACTCCCATTTGAGCCAGTCATCCTACTTCTAGGAATATATCCTAAGAAACCTGAAACACTCATCACAAAGGATATATGCACCCCTATGTTCATAGCAGCGCAATTCACCATAGCTAAGACTTGGAAACAGCCCAAGTGCCCATCAGCAGATGAGTGGATAAAAAAACTTTGGTACATCTACACGATGGAATACTACGTGGCAATAAAAAAGAAAAAAACTCTTACCATTTGCAACAGCATGGATGGAACTAGAAAGTATTATGTTGAGCGAAATAAGCCAATCAGAGAAAGATAAGTATTACATGGTCTCATTCATATGTGGAATCTAATGAACCAAATAAACTGATAATCAAAAATAGACCCAGAGTCATAGAAGCATGAACAGACTGTTGAACCTCAGAGGGAAGGCAAGGGAGGGTGGGTAGGAAGAGAACAACCAATGAGCTTGTAGGCATACTAGCATACATAACGGGTGGACACAGACAATGGGGTGGTGAGGGCCGGGGGGCGGGGGGGGGGTGAGGATGGGAGCGGGCTGGAAGAGGTTAATGGGGGAAAAAGAGGTCCTATGTAATACTTTCAATAGTAAAGATTTTATAAAGAAAAAAAAAAGAGCGGCTAGACCAAAATACACAAGGGGAATCTGGAAATTTCCCTGCTGAAAGAATTCTTCCCTGCATACTTCTGCAAGTTTAAGATTCATTTGAGCTCACAAATTTCTTTTTTAAAATGGCTGGTACCCCAGGAATGTATTCTTGCTTTAAGTAGATTACTTTCACCCAACCAGACTCCTAAAACGTTTTTTTTTTTTTTAAATGTTTATTGATTTCAGAGAGGAAAAAAGAGGGAGAGAGAGATAGAAACATCAATGATGAGAGAGAGTCATTGATTGGTTGCCTCCTGCACACCCCCCACTGGGGATTGAGGCCACAACCCAGGCACGTGCCCTTAAATGGAATCGAACCTGGGAGGCCGATGTTCTATCCACAGAGCTAAACCAGGCAGGGCTCCTAAAACCTTTTAAGAGAGCAGCTGCACTGAGAGAATGTGAATTCTGGTTGAGCTGCAGAAATGGGAAATGGTGAATTATGATGCACTTTGAGAGAGGGGAGTGGGGGATTTTGGATCTTCAGAAGGTCACTTAAGGTACCACCCTATATGTGGGGGGTAAGTGAGGAAGAGGGAAGGGGCCATCTCTTGTATTTGCTCAACCTCTGCTTTCTCCATTGGGCTTCCTCCCTTCTCCCACTGCCCTTTGGCTGGGCCTTTGCCCACTAATCATTTAGGATCCAGTTTAACCATCACCTCCTTCCCAGACTTGCCCAAGGAGAGTTAGAAGCTCCATCCTTTAGTCTATCACATTTGTTTATATACATATTTGACTCTGATCTGTTTATAGTTATATTTCTCTCACAGACTATAGATTCCTTGAAGGCAGGGGTCATATTCATTTATTATTTAACATAGTACATAATAGGATTCAATAACATCATAAATTATAGGCACATATCACTTTAAAGACCACAGCTGTAAATTTTTACACCAACTTATTGAATTTGATGAGAAAAAGGTCATCTCAGATTAGGCCTCTGTTGGGGACACTGTGCACTGGTGTCTATACCTTGGGAGTATAGAACTGAGAACTGAGACCTGTGTACTAGGCATCAAATCCTCTTGGTTGTTTCATTTTTATAGATGGCTGATCTCATCCTTTATATTTGTTATATATTTTCTTGTCAGTGATAGTAAACTTACCTTCATATTGGAGTACTTATGTTGAGCCTATACAGTAGGTCCTCAGGTTATGTCAGAGGTCCATTCCTACAGCTCGATGTAATGCGATTTTCGCTATAAGATGGAACCCACCTACATAAGCACCTAGGTCACTCACATGGAGCACATACACACAGTAATGAAGTGAAACAGTAAAAAAAATATTAAAAAAGATAACAATTCCTGACCTTTACTTGTGGTAAATAAATAATATTAAAAAAATAAAGCACATATGTACATACGTCGAAATGAAGGAACTTTTTTTTTATAAATAACTGGGAGATGGTGACGTAACCACAAAACGATGTATGTCGAGTCGGACATAACCCGAGGGCTGTCTGTATACTGACTGCCTAAGGGAAATATGCCCCACTTAAAAATGATTATGTCAGCCTTAACTGGTTTGGCTCAGTGGATAGAGCATCGGCCTGCAGACTGAAAGGTCTCAGGTTCGATTCCAGTCAAGGGCATGTACCTTGGTTGCGGGCACACTTCCCAGTAGGAGGTGTGCAGGAGGCAGCTGATCAATGTTTCTCTCTCATCGATGTTTCTAACTCTCTATCTTATGTCAGTCTGTAGTTGTTGGTGCCAATTCAACACCAGATTGGGGTTGCAGTGAAAAGAAGGAAACTTTATTCAGGACAAAGTGCTGGGAAACAGCACAGCTGCAGAACAGCCCTGGGGCCAGGCCCCTCTCCAGCTAGACAGATCTGCACTGCTCCTGGATTATTTGCTCTGTTCTGCTCAGGGTAGGTCTCCTTTGTGCAGCACTGCAGAGTCATCTGTGGGTGTTTTTCTTTTTTCTTTTTTAAATTGATTTGAGAGAAAGAGAGAGACACAGATTGTTGTTACCCTTATTTATATATTCATTGGTTGATTCTTATATGTGCCCTGATTGGGGAGGAGATTCTATTATACTGATGCCCTAATCAACTGAGCTAGTAAGCCCCACCACATGTGTGGGTGTCTCAGCTCAATAAGTCTTCAGTGGAAAGGGAAAGTATGCTCTCCCAGCCATAGGGGAGAAGGTTTATATAAACAGGAGTCCCCTCTCTGGTCCCTGATTGGCCTGCCTCATGCAAATGAAGACTCCAAATCCTCATAGTTTGATTGGTCCAAAAGGCACTGTCCTGATTGGTCAGAATAGAGCCACTCTAATTGGTTAGAGCTTCACAGTTTTGACTGGATGAGGAAATCCTCAATCCTATTGTTTGAAATAGGATGTCAGGAACTCCTTTATAGGCTCGCTCAGGTGGCAGAAATACAGTACAGGTAGGCAGTTCAGCATAGAGGCAGGTAGTTCAGTACAGGCTACTCCTTGAAGTGCAGTTTGTGCCAGAGGCCCCTGTGCAGAAATGGCTACTGGAGTCTGTTTTTAAAAATTTGAGCCCAGTTAGCCACCAAGAGCCCTTATTAATTAGGTGTCCTTTTTTTTTTTTTAATATATTTCTTTATTGGTTTCAGAGAGGAAGGGAGAAGGAGAAAGAGATAGAAACATCAATGATGAGAGAGAATCATTGATCGGCTGCCTCCTGCACACCCCACTGGGGATTGAGCCCACAACCCAGGCATGTGCCCGTGGCCGGAATCGAACCTGGGACCCTTCAGTCCGCAGGCTGATGCTCTATCCACTGAGCCAAGCCGGCTAGGGCAGGTGTCTTTTTTTTTTTCTTTTTCTTTCAGGATTCACAATAAGACCACTAAAAAAATAAGAAATCTTTAGAGTATGGTAAGGGATATAAGCAAAATATAGTTGTATGAAAATTATAACTTCAATTATGCAAAACTACATAAACTTTTGGACAACACTATAAGTGAATATGCAAAAATGAAGTGATTTTTTTTGAAAAACGTCTTCAATGTTGCATGACTCAATAATGATAAAATTTATGATGCTGGGGGGTCAGGTAATCTGTCAAATCTAATATTCTCTTTCTTCCAATGGCACTAAGAAACCATGTGTGAGTTTAAATTCCCCAAAATAAAGTGTTCAAGAAATTGAAGATCCTTTTATTCAAAAACTAATTTCTCATCATGATTCATTAAGGATGTTATTTCCCAAATATATTTAACCTCTCCTTCAATCGAACTTAATACATCCCATGCCTTAATGGGACGAGTTACAGATGTTTATTTCCTGCTGTATGAAGTAATAATCTCGTTCATATTAATTTTTTAGCTTTCTTTCATTTCCTGGTTGTTCAGAGTTCAAGAACTCGACCTTGCTAACTTGTACTGCTCTTAAGTTTTAGCATTCCTCATAGCCTTTATATTTTTTAAAATCCGTACTTTAAAAAGGTAGTCATGTTTGGCAGCCTCCAAAACTAATCTTTTTCTCAAATTTGTTTCTTGTGGGTTTTTTATTTCTTGAGATCGGATCGGAATATTCTCGCGCCCACCCAAGGAAGGCGAGAACAGGCTAGTCCGAGAGAGTTTATTGTGTGTGAGAGAGTAACAGTGGTTACTACTCCTCTGGGGGTTCACCGGCAGTGGGGACCCAAAAGGTTCCCCCGAAACAAGCGCCCAGAAAAGCTGAAGACCCGAGGAGCCCGGCAGGGGAACCGCAGCCCTTC
>NW_005871048.1:11730842-11855055 GCF_000147115.1 Myotis lucifugus
GGCGGGCTGGAGGCCGCCGGCCGGTCCGCCCGCCGGGAGGGGGCCGTGGTCAGTGGAGGACCTTGGGGAGGGGCTGCCCGCGTCCGGAAAAGGCCGAGGTGAAGGTTCTGTGAGGTGAAGGGGCGGCTGAGGTATGGGGACCTGCGATCCCTTGGGGGCGGGGGATCAAAATGGGGCGGGCGAAGGGAGCTCCGCGGCGGCCGGATTTCCTGAGAGCCTCTCGGAGTTTTGGGAGGCGAGAGAGCCTTGCGGAGGGGGGGCTCGGCGCCGGCTGGCCCGTGGCTGGGTGGGTGTCTGACTTTTTGTTCCTCCACGACACCCCTTCTGGCCACCATGAGGCTCCCGGCATCGCGCCCTTGGCCGGCTCTGCCCTGCGGACGGGAGAAGGCGCCGTCCCGGACCCGCGCCTCACGCCCCTGTCGGTCGGACTCTCCCCGGGCGTGTGCGGCACCAAACTAGAGCGAAGCTTGGCTAGAGAGGAGCCGAGAAGCCGGGCGCCTGTTAGTGCTTACATTCACCATATGTAGAGAGGAGTCCGCCTCCCCCCGAGCCGTTCGGGGGTGTGTGTACCTTTGTGTGTTCTTTTTCACCTTTTGGGCGGTGGGGGGTGGGGGGGTGTCGGTGGCGTGGTAGCCCCTAAACTAGGACTTTTCCTCCCCACAGGAGTAGAGATGATGAAAAAAACCAAAACAGTGTTTTTTTGCTTTTACCTATGAAAAAATCAAAACTGTTTTGTTTTGTTTCTTCCTTTCTCCAGTTTGTTGCTCTGGTTGTCAGATGTCGGAAGGCAACAGGACAGAACATACTCTCCGTGTTTTTTTGTGTTTTTTTTTTGATATCCGTCCTGGGGTTCTGTGATGAAAAGTGAACTTTGGTTCCTGTGACTCGTGCCTGTGTCGATAAGAGCTGAGCTTTGCATTGAGGGATAAATAAAAGCACCGCCTCCCACCTGGACATAAATGGATCTGAAGACAGCCGTGTTTAACGCAGCTCGCGATGGCAAACTCCGGCTTCTCACCAAGTTGTTGGCCAGCAAATCCAAAGAGGAGATTTCCTCCCTGATCTCTGAGAAAACGAACGGGGCCACGCCACTCCTGATGGCGGCCAGGTATGGGCACCTGGACATGGTGGAGTTCCTCCTGGAGCAGTGCAGCGCCTCCATAGAAATCGGGGGCTCGGTCAATTTTGACGGCGAAACCATCGAGGGGGCTCCCCCTTTGTGGGCCGCTTCTGCCGCAGGACATCTGAAGGTGGTCCAGTCTCTGTTAAATCATGGAGCATCTGTGAACAACACGACTTTGACCAATTCAACCCCTCTAAGAGCTGCCTGCTTCGATGGCCACTTGGAAATAGTGAAGTACCTTGTAGAACACAAAGCTGATTTGGAAGTGTCAAACCGGCATGGGCATACCTGCTTGATGATTTCATGTTACAAAGGACACAAAGAGATTGCGCAGTATTTACTTGAAAAGGGAGCAGATGTTAATAGAAAGAGTGTTAAAGGTGAGTTTCGCTTTTTCATTTGAATTTTTGTTTACCACTTATTTTCTGGAAGTTTGGTACATAAATATAAGCAGTGATGTTGAGTCAGTCAACACTGACTTGTTTTGATTAGGTATCCCTTCCAGTATAACCTTGTTGATGTTTCTCTGTTATTTGATAACATTGAACAAGTGTAATAGAAAGACCTCTGTTACTATGTTAAGCAGCATTTTCTGTCTCTTTTTCAAATAACTCCTAATTGCTGGCAAATGCGTTCTTCAAAGTTACAGAGCATGTTAATGGTAGTTGGATCTGAGCCATTAGCTTGTATTTCATCTTCCTCAGAATATACTTCAATATATTATGTTTCTCTTAGCTTTAATTTTTGTAGAACACTCTTGGAGTAAAAACTATATTTAGTGAGTCATCTTGTTTATCTTAGGTCGGCATTTCTTTTGTTATTCTGTCAGGGAAGGCTAGGGCAAACTGACCTAGAAGGATAAGTATCACTGGAAAAGGAGAAAAATCTGTTCCCTTATTCCCTATTTATTGTTTGGCCAAATTTTTTTTAATAAAGAATATGTATTAAATATAGCAAGAAAGAAAACAGATTTTTTAAAACTGCTAACAATACTGAGAGCAAAACAAGGATTAGGTTAAACAAATGTGGATTTGTTGGCTAGCAACAATGTAAATAACCTTTGTCCACAAAAGTTAAGGTTTACAATGGAGTATAATTTCCAGCAATTGTAATAAATTTAAAACAGCAAATGATAGTTTAGAATTTTTTTAAATTCTTAAAAAACAACTGTCCTGATACTACAATTTTTATACTTGAAGACCTATTTTTCTTATACATCTATTTATATAGCAGCAAAATAATTCACTGTCTAATGAAAAAAACTATTAAAACTTAAAAGTAGCATACATACATGGTAAAAAAATATTCAAACAGCACAAATTGGTTTAGTGTTTATAGTGAAAATTAAGTCCTATCACCCCTGATTTCTAGACCTCCAACCCACCCGTGACCACTATTTACTGTTTTTGTGTGTGTCCTAGAGATAGTCTATGCAAATACAAGGATATGCCCCTATATCAATCTCACCTTTCCTCTGTTAGTTGATACATACTGTTTTAAAAAAAAAATTCCAATTTATCTTGGATGTCATTCAACTCCAACACACATAGCTACCTCAGTCTGATTCATAGCTACACAGTACTTCATTGTATATAATTTATTTATCTATTCTCTATTGATGGACAGTTCTGTCACATCCAATACAAACAATGCTGCTGTAAATATTCTTGAACAAAAGTGTTGCACATTTGTGTGAAAGTAGCTGTATTGTAAATACTTAGAGGTGGAATTGCTGAATCAAAGTATATGTGCATTTATCACTGAATAGTGTCTGATTGCCTTTCAGACACTCTAAACTACACAGTATGGGGCATATAGTTACTGGATATATTTATTGAAGTTAGTATCATCTTTTAAAAAAAGATTTGTTATTAAAGTGATTCAGACTCATTGTGATTTTTCTGAAAATGTTCTTCCCAGAGGAAATATAAAAATATCACAAAATCCAGACATTTAGAGTTAATCCTTCCAAGATGTTTCTGAATTTTGTGAATAGATATTATGCAATTTTATTTTATGTCCTCTTCTATAGCCTGTTTTTAGCTTACTAGGTGTTATCTTTTTTTTTTTTAATATATTTTATTGATTTTTTACAGAGAAGAAGGGAGAGAGATAGAGAGCTAGAAACATCGATGAGAGAGAAACATCGATCAGCTGCCTCCTGCACATCCCCCAGGTACATGCCCTTGACCGGAATCGAACCTGGGACCCTTCAGTCTGCAGGCTGACGCTCTATCCACTGAGCCAAACCGGTTTAGGCACTAGGTGTTATCTTTAATGCCATTAATTATAGCTCTTTAATTTCAATAGCTGCATACTCCTCTAATGGAATTTTATGTTGCTTCTAGCTTTTCAGTATGATACACATGTTCCTGTTAGCATTCTTATATATGTTTTCAACTGTTCCTGATTGTCTTTGAGATAGGTTGTTAGGTCAGAGGACAACATGACTTTTTAAACACTCATCATTTTTAAAAAAACACTTATTTTTAATAGAACAAATTGCTGCTTAGAGACCATATTCATACTAGGAATGCTTTGAAATCATAACTAAAAGAGGGTTAAAAGGTGTGGCTGCTTGTTTAGGCTTGTTGGATTTTTTGTTTCTTTGTTTTGGGTTTTTTATTATCAGCCTAATGATGAACAGATTGTTAATAAGTTCATATATTTAAGTAAAATTGGCGTATGTTTTAAACTCTTATATATCATTGGAGAGATGAGTACTGGTACTATTTCCCTTGTGTTTTTCAAAGCTGCTTTATATACTCCTAGAAATAGAGTATTTGAGAGAACTATATTGTAAATAGCTCATTATTTTGTGAGCATTTTTCTTAAACTCTGAACAGTATTTGACTTGATTACCTGTGCTATTTTAGAAGAATATTCCTTTTTAATCACTATCGTATAGCTGTGTATATCCTTCCTCTTTTGGCCAATGGTCTGCTTAGTCTAGAGTCATTTTTCCCCCAGTGTCAGTATCATATATTTATGTCTCTAAAAAATATACGTAGCCCCAATTTTATATACATATATATATACACATACATATATGTGTATTTTATATATACAGGGTGTCCCAAAAATGTATATGCACTTTGAATAATTATTTATTCTAATGGGTTAAATCTGAAAAAGAAACATCAATTGAGCTTTCAGCTGTTAAAGTGTGTATACATACTTTGGGGACATCCTGTCTATAATATATATTGCTCTGTGTGTGGTACTCTGCCTTTTCATGGTGCATTTTAATTTCAACAATGATTTTTAATGATTGTTGGGGCAGATTAAAGTACATTGCACCCTCTCTCACTCTGATTCTGAAACTTCCATTCTCTGATGATCACTCTCATTGGCTCTTCAGATTTTTTTTTTTTATGGGTTAAAGGGTAATAAAAAAGCAGGGATCAGTTGAAACTGAGGCAGGAACACTGGAGAAAGATCCGAGAGAGCATCAAGGAGAATCTCCCCCCCGCCCCCCCACTTTTAATCCCATTTAGAAAATGGAAAACACTGATAAGACCAGGGATAAAATGGAGAGAGAGGAAGAGAGAGACATATCCATGGGCTGCCTCCTGCAAGCCCCCTACTGGGGATGGAACCCGAAACCTGGGCATGTGCCCTGACCAGGAATCGAACCAGTGACCTCTGGGTTCATGGGATGACGCTCAACTAACAGCTACACTGGCCAGCGCTCTTAGGAAATTTTATATGTCAGCTGTTGGAAATGATTTTGAAGAAAGAAAATGCCAATAGATTATGCTTAGTCTGCTTAAATATAAAATGTATGTGACTTCTATATTTCTTTACTTTTTAACATGCAGTTGGCATTTGAATATATTATTTAACCTCTATCCATTACTTTTTAACAGGCTGTTGGCATTTTAAGCATATTTTGACCTAAGGTGGAATTCATTCATTAATTGAGAAAGCATTTACTGAGTCCCTCAGTGTGCCAGGCTGTTAGACTTAGGATATATAAAGATGAGTAAGACAAGATATCCAGTCTTGGATTCCCTGCCCTTGAGGAGCTTATAGTTTGATGGGAGAGACAGGTTCATAAGCAGATACTTAAACCACAATATGGTAAGTGCAACAGCAGTGCTTTCTTTTTTTGGAAATACTTTATCCCTAAACAACTCATTCCCTTAGGGGACAGAGGGTTCCTCCTTTTCCCTTGGTATTCAAAAAGGGAAGAAAACCTTTGAAATATTTAGAGAAACTTCTCTAGTTTAGCCCAGTTGATTTTTGAGACAGGAGAGTTGTTTGCTATTTAAAACTACAGACCCTAAATCAGAAGCGATTATACAGGCCAGTCTTTGAGCTGTCACATTGATCTCAGCCCTATATAGTTGTCATTTTTGGCTTTCTTTTGTTCTTTTTTTAAAATATGTTTTTATTGATTTCAGGGAAGAAGGGAGAGGGAGAGGGAGAGGGAGAGAGAGATAGAAATACCAATGATGAGAGAGAGAATCATTGATTGGCTGCCTCCTGCATGTCCCACACTGGGGATCGAGCCCACAACCTGGCATGTGCCCTGACTGGGAATCGAACCCTGACCACCTGGTTCATAGGTCAGTGCTTAACTACCAAGCCATGCCAGCTGGGCTCTTTTGTTCTTTATTATTATTTTTTTAAACTTAGAATGGGACTTTGCAGATCTATGGTAAAGTTACTTAAAGCCCTTCAGTTCTGCTTTTATACCAAAATTTAACTGGTAAACGAGCCGCTGAAAGTGATTGAGTACTACAGATCAATGGAACAGCTCTGAGTTGGAATTGGGGAGGCTGGCCCTAGAGGACACACCGTCCTCATGCATGGGCCAGTCATTTTAGATACCCAAGGTAATTAGTAAACTGGTAATAAGATAATTACTGTGCATTTTCTGTAGGCAAGACATTGTGTTGAACATTGTGAAGGCTATGAGAAGATACAGGACATCACATTTGTTAATTGCTAAAGGAATGGTATAAATCTATGCTGTAGGACTTACCTAGACTTCATGGACAAGTTGAACTGGGCCTTGAAAGGATTGTTAGGGTTCAGATATGCAGAAGAGATTTGATACAGTTCTTAAAACTGAGGAAATGGCATAAGGAAAGACACATTGAGAAGTATGCTTGGAAGGCCCAGGAATTGGAAGGTAGGTGTACTGTTTGGACCAAAGGGCTAAGTTATAAAGGATATTGACTTCTAGGTAAAGATGTTTGATTTTATTCTTTATGCAGTGGTAAGCTAGTGAAAGTTTTCATCAGAGGAATAACTGAGATTTTTTTAGAGAAACCCATCTAACTACATTCTACTTAGCTTTTTGAGGTTAGATGCCTGGTGTTTGTATCCATGCATTAGAAAGAGTATCTGGCCCATGATAAATATTTAGGAAAAAGGCTTGTTGAATGAATGTCTTGGACTTAATAGAAGAAAGATTATAAGTTACTTGATAGCAAGGACTCTGTTTTGTAGTCCTTTCAATATGGAAATAAAAACATGCATGAAAAATTATCAATAATTGTGAAAAATGGGTGGTACAGGTGGAATTCTATAGGGTTTAGAAAAGGGAGAAATCCACATAGGCTCATGTTAAGTGTAGCTAGCATGTAAGGGTTTGTAGAGAGCTAGTTCATGCAGTGTTTTTATTTTATTGAAACTTTCTAATTTATAAGTAAGTATAAAGAAGAATACATTGAATCACTATATACTTATCACCTTGCTTCAACAATTATCCACATCTGCCAGAGTTTTAAAAAATGTGTATTCTCCTCTCCTTTTGTTTTCTGCAGTAGTTTAAAGCAAACCCCAGGCAATACGTTATTTCTCTCCCATAGTATAGGCATTTTAGGGTATAGATGTATTTCAGTCAAGAAAATTTTAAAAAGGGAAAGATTATATGTATATAATCCATGTTCATTCTTTTCCCTCTTGTATCTCCTTGCACACTTCCCTGTATCCTCAGGGAACTTGTTATCCTAGTTGGAAAGCTAAGCTGTAGATGATGTGTAAATTGAGTTCAGTAGGAAAATAGTGGAGATTGGATTTTGAAAAGTGAATTCTCACAGAATTGAAGTTGAATTGAAATGAATAGATCATTTGCACTAACTGCTATTTCAAGAGCTGTAGGCAACACCACGAATTGAAGGCAGAGATTAAGTTTTACTTAATGACTTGTGGGTACATGTGGTTCTCTCACTGAGTTCATCTGTATCACATTTTTCTAGATTGATGAATTAAATTTGTTTAAAACAAAATTCTGGAAGCCCTTGGTATTCTAGAGATTTATGCTACTGAGACATCAGGAATCTATGTGTTGGAAGATGGAGGTGGAAGTGGTGGTGAGAGGCCCAAGTAAAGAAGTTACAAGGATGCAAATCTGACTGAAACATCTCTTTCTCTTTTTTCTCTCCCTTTGGGAAGAGCTACAGTTGAATAGAGTGAACTATCGAGACCAGAAAGGAAATTTTAATGAAGTTAGAATTATAATGTTGATGCTTTTATCAAGTTTCATTGTGTAATTTTTATTAAATTATGCTATTATTAGTTGTTTTAGTCCTGATTCCTTAGCTCGAGTGTGCTTAGCCTTGAAAATTCTACTTACTTTCAAGAGCCATTAAAAAAGGCAATTTTTTATCCCTAGTTGAACTGCTTACCCTTTTCCCCATCTTTACAAGTAGTTCTCTTATGGAAGCTTAGTCCCAGCTACAAAGTTGAAGAAGAATGATGCCAAACACAGTAGGCTAAAGTGGTCCTATTGTAACAGATGTGGGCATTTCCAGACAAATCTGTTAAAATGAAAGACACTTTAATTGCTGCTTCTATAAGTCAAAACTTACCAAAAACACAGGTACTTTGACTTGAAAACAGCTCTCACATACCATTCACTGACTTAAAGTGTATAAATCAGTGGTTTTTATTTAGTATTTTCACAGAATTGTGCAACCATCACCACAGTCACCTTTTCACCCCCACCTACACCCTCGCAAAAAAACTCCATATCTATTAATATTCACTGCCATTTTCCCCCTCCTCCCTCATCCCCAAATATTACTGGTTTTAGACAACCAGTAATATTTCTGTCTCTGTCAATTTATCTGTCCTGGATATTTCATATAAATGGAATCATAATATTGGTCTTTTGTGACTTCTTTTATTTAGCATAATGTTTTCAAGGCTCATTTATTTTGTAGCATTTCAGTACTTTATTTCTTTTTATTGTTGAATCCACTATATAGATATATCACATTCATTCATCAGTTGACGGACATTTGGGTTGTTTCTACTTATTGGCTATTAGGAATAATGCTGTTAAGAATATTCGTGTAGAAATTCTAAGGATGTATGTTTTCATTTCTCTAGCATAGGTAGGGATAGAATTGCAGGGTCACATGGTGACTCTCTGTTTAACCTTTTGAGGAACTGCCAAGCTGTTTTCCAAAGTAGCTGCACCATTTTACATTCCTATTAACAGTGTAGGAGGGATCCATTGTTTACATACCCTTACTAACAACATTTGTTATTCCCCTTCTTTTTAAGATAGCCATCTTAGTGGGTGAGAAATTATATCTCATTATGGTTTTGATTTTTATTTCTCCAATAGTTAATGACTGAGCATCTTTTCATATGCTTATTGGCCATTTGTATATCTTCTTTGGGGAGTGTGTACATATCCTTTGCACCGTTTTAAATTGGGTTCTGTATCTTTTTATTACTGAGTTTTAAGAGTAATTTATATATTCTGAATACAAGTTCTATAACATATAACTTGAAAAATTTTTTTTCAACATTTTGTGGATTTTCATTCTTTTGAAGATATTTTTTGCAGCAATATTGATTATATTTTACAAACTAATTTAAAAATATTCGACTGTGGGTCATTTACTTAGATTTGACTTAAACAAGAAAATTGGTAGGAATAGATTTCAGAGTTTACTGATACTCTTTACTAGATAAACAGGAACTTTTCTGTGGATCAACTGTGTAATCTAGTTGTATAATATACCCTGTGTCTGCTATGGCATGTAAGTATTTAAATTTAGAGTAAAGAAGAAGAGTGAAGTTTTGTTTCTGTATGGTGTAAAATAGGGCCATGACATAACTCTCCTTTTAAACTTATATTCATATCACTTGATAGCGCTATTAGATATGTTAGCTATATGACAAATATATATAGTAAGTCCTCAATGTCATCAATAAGTGACTTTAAGCAAAAGGATGTACAATGAAACCAATTTTACCTTGGGCTAATTTTTATAAACAAGAGTTAAGTTCCTAGGACATCTCATCAATGTTATAATTAAACAATGATGAATGAAACAATGTTATTTGAGGACCTGCTGTATAAGATTCATTCTTTGTTTCCTTGCTGCTCAATTAGCAAAGGCCAGCAGTATAGGCACCACTTGGAACTACCTCTAGATCACTGACTCGGATCTGCATTTTACTGTGATCCTCTGGTGTTTGTACACTGAAGTTTGAGTAGAACAACTTTTTTTTGTTTGTTTTGGTTTTTTTTGTTTGTTTGTTTTTATATATATTGATTTTTCACAGAGAGGAAGGGAGAGAGATAGAGAGCTAGAAACATCGATGAGCAAGAAACATCGATCAGCTGGCTCCTGCACATCCCCCACTGGGGATGTGCCCGCAACCCAGGTACATGCCCTTGACCGGAATCGAACCCTGGACCTTTCAGTCTGCAGGCCGACGCACTGAGCCAAACCGGTTTCGGCATGAGTAGAACAACTTTATGTGACTTAAACTAACAAACACAAAACTTGAACTATGTGAAGACTTTACAGGCAGTGGAATCTGTTGAATTGATATTGCTAGAAAAAGTAATTTAAGTTATAACAAACATTTTGTATTTGTTAAATATTTTATTGCCTTATGAGGACAATTTCGTTTCATTAAAAAGATAAATTCTGTTTACTCTTTGGGAGTGGTTTAGAAATGGACTGAATTCTGATTCTGGTAAGTAATCTTACCCAAATTGAGATATTTATAAATGCTCTGTTGAAGTTTGTCATAATTTAAGTGGTTGATTGATAACATTCAGTTGCAAACAATCATTTATTTATCATTTAGTCAAACCCAAACCATCTGGTTTGGAGCCAGGAAACTCTTGGGATCCAAAATAGTTTTCACTCAAAATACTAATATGTTTCAGATTGCTTATTTAAAAAAAATCTTGATCACATTGCTATGCACCTAAACTATTACAATTCAGCATGAATTCCTATTTTTTCTGTGCCTGCTATTAAGAGATTACAGGTCTCTTTAAAATTATAGCAACTAAGATTGGCCCTTTAGGTCTTCTTAATGAATACTACCATGTTTTAATGCATGAGTACTTCCCATAATTTCCTTCCCTTAATAGCCATCTCAGAAGTATCACAATGAATATGGCTACTTAAAAAACACACACACACACACACAAAAACATTTTTTTTTTTTTTTTAAATTTCAAAGAGGAAGAGAGAGGGAGAGAGAGAAACATCAATGATGAGAGAGAATCACGGTCAGCTGCCTCCTGTATGCTCCCTACTGGGATTGAGCTTGCAACCAGGGCATGTGCCCTGACTGGGAATCGAACTGTGACCTCCTGGTTCATGGCTTAACACTCAACCACTGAGCAAAACCGGCCAGGCAAATATGGCTTCTTTTTATTCTTCTAAATGTTCTTAACAGTATTTCTATGTTAAGTTATATAGTTGAAAATTAGTGTATTTGGATCATACTATTTTAACTTCTACAACAATACTTTAACTGAGTTAACACTTAGGGTACTATTATCTTGAGTTTTAAGAATTGTCCATTTAACAAATATGTATTTTGAGAAATCATAAAAATTTTCCATTATGAATTCAGTTTCAGAAATTTAATTTTTTTTCCAAATTAAATTTTTCTTAATTGAGAATTATATAATACAACACTTACCTGTTTTTTAGATAAAGGTAAGTTCATTTAATATTATTGCTTAATATCCTTAATTTTATCTAAGATGCCTGGTAGTAGTTATTTTTTACTTTGTTTTCTATTTTCATTGTCTTTCTCTAAGGATACAAAAATAAGACATTAAAAGGTGGAGATACAAAATTTTTGAAAGTGCACTTATTGCATTGTGGGAACATTTGTAAGGGGCATGTAAACCAGAAAAAGTTCCGGAATTAAATTTTTCAAAAGTGCTTGATATATATTATTATGCACCCAAAGTTTAAATCAACGAAGTTACCTAACTAAAATTAAATATGATTTTATTGGTCTTTGGCATGTAACTTAGCATAGACTAGTCACAACATAGTAACTTATTCAGCTTGTTATATTTTTTGCAAGAACTTGCATTTAATACTTATAGCATATCTAACACTCTTTAATGAAACAACTGATAGAGCAAAATATACAGCCATATCTCATCCTATTGCATTTCACTTTATTGCGCTTTGCAGATACTATGTTTTTTACAAATTGAAGGTTTGTGGCAACCCTGCATCAAGCAAGTCTGTTGGTGCCATCTTTCCAACAGCATTTGCTCACTTTGTGTCTCTGTGTCACATTTTGATAATTATCTAATATTTGAGACTTTTTCGTATTATATTTGTTATGGTGATCTGTGATCATTGATTTTTGATATTACTATTAAAATTCTTTCTGAGTGCCATGAACCATGCCAATATGATAATGAACTTAATAGATAAATGTTGTTGGTGTTCTGACTACTCCACCAACTGACTGTTCCCCTATCTGTCCTTCTCCTGGGCCTCCCTTGTTCCCTGAGACTCAACAGTATTGAAATTAGACCAGTTAATAACCCATTAATGATCTCTAAGTGTTCAAGTGAAAGGAACAGTCACAGGTCCCTCACTTTAAATCAAAAGCTAGAAGGCATGTCAAAAGCTGAGTTAAGTTGAAAGTGAGACCTCTTTGCCAGTTAGCCAAGTTATGAATGCAAAGGAAAAGTCCTTGAAAGAAATTAAAAGTTCTCCAGTGAACACAAATTATAAGAAAGTAAAACAGCCTTAAATGCTGATAGGGAGAACGTTTTAGTGGCTTGGATAGAAGATCAGACCAGCCACAATGCTCCCTTAAGCAAAAGCCTAATCCAGAGCAAGGCCTTAACTTTCTTTAATGAAGAGAAAGAGAGAGGTGAGGAAGCTGCAAAGAAAAGTTTGAAGCTAGCACAGTTTGGTTCGTAAAGTTTAAGGAAAGAAGCTGTCTCCATAACATAAAGGGCTGATGTGGAAGCTGCAACAAGTTTTCTGGAAGACCTAGCTAAGATGATGAAGGTTGCTACATTAAACAACAGATTTTCAATGTAGACAAAACAGCCTTATATTGGAAGAAGATGCCATCTAGGACTTTCATAGCTAGAGAGAAGTCAATGCCTTTTGCCTTATTTTAAGAACTTGCCAGTCACCCCAACCTTCAGCAACTACCACCCTAATCAAGAAGCAGCCATCAACATCAAGTCAAGGCCCTCTGCCAGCCAAAAGATTACGACTTGCTGAAGGCTCATATGATGGTTAGTGTTTTTTAGCAAGATATATTTTTAAGTTAAGGTATGTGCATTGTTTTTATAGACATAACACTATTGCACACTTAATAAACTATAGTATATTATCATAACTTTTATATGCACAGGAAACAAAAAAAATCATGTAACCCGCTTTATTGTGATAATAGCTTTATTGCAGTGATCTGGAACCAAACCTGCAATATTTCTGAGGTATATCTGTATACAGTAAATATAATAGACAACTTATCATTTACTAATCTCAGAAACGAACATAAATAGACATGTCATAAAAGAAAATGAAGTTTGTGAATAGACATGGAAAATGTTCTATATAACTAGGTATAAAGGTAATATAAATTAAAATTCAAAGATTGATTCCAGTGCTAGAAAGAATACTATAAAATTGGAACTTTTGAAATATTTTATAATTCCTTTGAAAGTGAATTAAAGGTGTGTTAAGCTATCACATTTGTGATTCTGTTTTAAGGTCGGCATTTTTTTGTTATGTGTTTATTGAAGTATAATTTATATACAAATAAAATCCACCCTTTTTAGTATATAGTTCTATAACTTTTGACAATTATATACTATAATTTAACTGTAATCAACCCCTCTTCCAATACACACTCCCTGGCAATCATTGGTCTGTTATCTGTCCTTACAGTTTTTAGGCACTAATTCTAATAGTGAAAATTCAGAAACAGTGTGTATGTCCATTAACAGGAAAGTGTTCATGTAAATTAGATGTCCATTAACAGGGAAGTGTTTATGTAAATTATGACATGCCTCCTTATTTGAACTTTCACCATAAAGATATTAAGAATTATTATGTAGTTCATGTAGTAACATAACATGAAAAAAATGACCAAGATGTAGGAGAAAAGCATGCAGTAGTTGTATATGTACTGATTACAACTTTATCAACGCATACTATGTAAAAGAGACTTGGAGACATGAAACAAAAATTATGGTTGCTTTAAAATTTGTTTGTTTTTTTTAAGCCTCTGTTTTCTAAACTTTTAAGTAATGCTATAATTTAAAATTTGGGTTTCCAGGGCATGAAAGTCATGGTTTGATATACTTATGTTGTTAGAATATTAACTAGATGCCCTTAATTAAGAAGATCCCCTTCTTAAGATTTTACTTTTTAAACTTCTGTATCTTCAGAGGCTAAGTTTGAATCAGTTTTTGTGATATAAAGTATTAAAAATGTAACAATCTATCTCAGCTTTAACAGTGTGCTAACTGCTATCTGGGATATAAAGGAAATATAGGATCTGTGTACTTTAGGAATATCGACAGTTTAGGTAAGAAAACCTATTTCTGAAGCAGTGACATTATACTATTATAAGGTATTGCATAATATTATAATAGTAGATGCAATATGAATACCTACCAGAATGAGTTATACATTTATTTACCAACATGGCAAATTGATATGATATAACTAAGGAGGCCTCTTTGAGCAGCTAAACTTCTTGGTGAAACTTGAAGGACAAGAAGTTAAAAAGATAATAGCATATTACAGGAAAAATTAAGAGCAGAGGTTTGGAGATGGGAGTGAGCAGACTGTTCCTGGTGTTGGGAGAGATACTTAGGATGGAGTGATGTGAAGCATAAGCAGAATATCTGTGTTATGGATGGCAGGTATTAATAATGTCTTTTAAAAAATATATATATTTTATTGACTTTAGAGAGGAAGGGAGAGGGAGAGAGAGATAGAAACATCAATGATGAGAATCATTGATTGGCTGCCTCCTGCACACCCCCTACTGGAGATCAAGCCCGCAACCCAGGCATGTGCCCTTGGCCGGAATCGAACCTGGGACCCTTCAGTCCACAGGCTGACACTCTATCCATTGAGCCAAACCAGCTAGGGCTGGTAATGTCTTTTGAATTAGGGCAGGTGTTGGCAAACTATGGCTCAGGGGTCAGATCTTGCTTACTCCCTTTTTTTGGATTGCCTGAAAGTTAAGAAATTGTTTTTATATTTTTTAATGGTTGGAGAAAAATCAGATGAAGAATAATAATATTTTTTATGTGACAATTATAGGAAAATCACACTTCAGTGTCCATAAGTAAAGTTTTGTTAGAAGAACACCATGTCCATTAATTTAACATACAGTAGTTCCCTCTTATCTGAAGTTTCACTTTCCATGGTTTCAGTTATCCAAGATTAACCACAGTCTGAAAATATTAAATGGAAAATTCCATAAGAAACAATTCATGAGTTTTAAATTACACACTGTTCTGAGTAGTGGAATGAAATTTCTCACTGTCCCACCTGGAACGTGAATCATTCCTTTGTCAGGCATGTTCACACTGTATACACTTCTCACTTGGTCACTTAGTAGACTTCGGTAAGCACATTGCAGTGCTTGTATTCAAGTGACCCTTATTTTACTTAAATGGCTCCAAAGTGCAAAAGTAGTTTAAACATTATCATAGGTATATATGAATAGGAAAAAACAATATACTGTGTGGGGCAAAAGTAGGTTTACAGTTGTGAGGATGTGAAACATAGTTTATTGTATTATTATTTCTTAATTACTATATTTCATACGAACAACTGTCCTCGGTTTCAGGGATTCACTGAGGATCTTGGAATGTATCCTCTGTGGGTAAGGGGAACTACTGTATTGCCTATGGAGCCTTTTAGGCTTATGGCCTACAAAGCCTAAAATACTGCTTAGCCCTTTACAAAAAAACTTTGCCAACTCTTTGCCAAAACTTTGGGCTAGATTCACAGTGCAGCATTCATACTTGAGGTAATAAGAAATGAGGCTGGAGGGGTAGGGTAGGAAGAACTCTTTTTCAGTCTTTATTTTTTATTTTTATTTAAAAAAATATATATTTTATTGATTTTTTTTACAGAGAAGAAGGGAGAGGGATAGAGAGTTAGAAACATCGATGAGAGAGAAACATCGATCAGCTGCCTCCTGCATGCCCCCTACTGGGGATGTGCCCGCAACCAAGGTACATGCCCTTGACCGGAATCGAACCTGGGACCCTTCAGTCCGCAGGCCGACGCTCTATCCCAGGGATGGTGACCCTATGACACACGTGTCAGAGGTGACACACGAACTCATTTTTTTGGTTGATTTTTTTTTTGTTAAATGGCATTTAAATATATAAAATAAATATCAAAAATATAAATCTTTGTTTTACTATGGTTGCAAATATCAAAAAATTTCTATAATGTGACACAGCACCAGAGTTAAGTTAGGGTTTTTCAAAATGCTGACACCCCGAGCTCAAAAGGTTCGCCATCACTGCTCTATCCCCTGAGCCAAACCGGTTAGGGCTATTTTTTATTTTTATATTTAAAATATATTTTACTGATTTTTTTACAGAGAGGAAAGGAGAGGAATAGAGAGTTAGGAACATTGATGAGAGAGAAACATGGATCAGCTGCCTCCTGCACACTTCCTACTGGGGATGTGCCTGCAACCAAGGTACATGCCCTTGACCGGAATTGAACCTGGGACCTTTCAGTCCTCAGGCCGACACTCTATCCACTGAACCAAAACGGGTAGGGCTGTTTTCCCATCTGTACAGTCCATTTCCCATAGTATTATCTTATGTGTATTCCCACTAATCACAATTAAGCTTTACTTCATATACCATGACTTCCTCATAGATTTCTTCCTTATTGCCCTCCCACAGATGGTGCGTTGAGAATCAATGCTGTAGAATTTCTAAAGCCATCTTAAAAAATTTTCAGCTATTTCCTTACAGGAATCATGAAAGCTTTAGAGTTGGAAAGTAATGTGATTGGTGAGAGTTTTATTATGCAGTTTGACTTATATTAGGTACTAGAGGCCCAGTATACGAAATTCGTGCACTGGTAGGGTCCCTAGCGGCCGCTGGCTGCCGGCTGGGTACTCCCTCCCTTCCCCTGGCTAGCCTTGCCCCCTGGTCAAACTCCTGGACAACTCCTGGTCGAGGGGACAATTTGCATACTACTCTTTTATTATATAGGATAACTTATTCATTGGAATCTAGCATTTAAAATATGACCAATCCTGAGAAACGGGTGGTATTCTGAAATGGTGACTGGGAAATGTAGGTTTATGTGTTTTACTGCTAATGTCTCTGTTTTCTATTTGTAGAGTAAGTTTCTCTTCTCTCCTTTGTGCAGTTATTAATATAACAAAGGGGCAATAGTTAAATAAAATTTAGGAAAATAAAAAATTCTGTGCTAGCATGTTGATACCTTTTTCTTCATTATTTCTGCTTTTTATTATTTGCTTTTACTTCCTCTGGTTTTAATCTATTGTTTTTCCCCTATGACTTCTTGAGATGGAAACTTAGGTAATCTTTTAAAAGCCTTCTCTAATGTACATTTAATTTAAGCACAGTTTTAGCCATATTCTACAAGATAATATTTTCATTATCATTCAGTGAAAAGTATTTTCTATTTTCCATTGGGATTTCTTCTTTGACCCGTAGGTTATTTATAAATTTGAAATATATGGAGATTTTCCTGGTTTTTTGTTTTTTATGTCTAACTTGTATTGTGAATTGAAAACATACTTAGTGATTTCAGTCTTTTGACATTTGTGTGAGACTCATTTTATGGTCCAGAATATATGATCAATATTTATATACACTCCATGTATCCTTGGGAAAAAATGGTATTTTATGGGTATTGAGTTCAGTGTTCATTTACGTATGTCAGTTAAATCAAGTTTGTTAATTGTGTTCAGATCTTCTATATCCTTATTGGTTTTGGTCTTTTATTCTGAGAAAGGTGTGTTCAAATGTACTGTGATTGTGGATTAGTCTCATTTTCCTTGTAGTTCTGTTGATTTTTGCTTTCTATAATTCAAACCTATGTTTGTAGATGAAAACATTTAGAATTTTTATGTTATTTTGAATTTTACATCATTTACAAAATGTTTCTTCTTTATCTCTAATCATGCATTTTACTTTAAAGTTTACTTAGTCTGACCATTTAATATCAGACAGCTTTCTTATGATTAGTTTTTGCATAGGAGATATATATTTTTTCCATCTTTACACTTCAACCTTTTTCTTTCCTTGTATTTAATGTGTGTCTCTTATAAGGAGCATGTAGTTCAGTTTTATGTGTTTATATTTTTAGTCTGACAGTTTCTGTCTTTCAATGGGAACTTGCAGTTTGCTTGCATGTAATGTAAGTACTAATATATTTGGGTTTTAATCTCCTAGCTACTTTTTGGTTTTTATTTGCCCTACTTGTTTTATATTCTTTTTTTTTTTTTAAATATATTTTATTGATTTTTTACAGAGAGAAAGGGAGAGAGATAGAGAGTTAGAAACATCAATGAGAGAGAAACATCGATCAGCTGCCTCCTGCACATCTCCTACTGGGGATGTGCCCGCAACCCAGGTACATGCCCTTGACCGGAATCAAACCTGGGACCTTTCAGTCCGCAGGCCGACGCTCTATCCACTGAGCCAAACCGGTTTCGGCTTGTTTTATATTCTTTGCCTCTCCTTTTTTCCTTTGTTTGGATTATTTTTCATTTTATTTTTTTCTCTATATTAAGAGAATATGTAGTAATTACATGCATAACCATCATTATTTTAGTGGTTACCCTAGATAGTTCTACTTTGTCTTATCAAAGGCTAACATAAAATTTCAAATTTTACCTCTTTCAGAAATCTTAGAATACAGAGTGCGGCAAAAGTAGTTTTATAGTTGTTTATATGGAAAATAATGCAATAATTAATAAATAATAATACAAGAATAAACTGTTTTGTGTAGTCACAACTATAAACCTACTTTTGCCCCACTGTAGTTTAACTCCAAATACCCTTCTTACTTTTCTGCTATTGCTGTCGAGCATTTTATTTACATATGTATTTCAAGCCCTATAAGACATTATTTTTAAAGTCAATATTTATTTAGTATTTTTAGAAATTACCCTTTTTGTTGATGTTTATGACCACATCCCCAGGCTTTCATGTAGCTCATCTTCTTTTAGCCTAAAGGATGCCCTATAGTATTTAATCTGCTGGTAATAAGTAGTCTTTGTTTTTTCTCTTGCTTTTCTTTCTCACCTGAAATGGTATATTATTTCATACTAGGGGCCTGATGCACGAAATTCATGCAAGAGTAGGCCTTCCTTTCCCTGGCTGCTGGCACTGGCTTCCCTCTGGTACCCGGGACCCGGGCTTCCCTTGCAGCCCAGGCTTCGTTCGGAAGGATGTCTGGTCTAATTAGCATATTATGTTTTTATTATTATAGATTTATTCTTTTTTTAAAATCCTCACCCAAGGATATGTTTATTGATTTTAGAAAGAGAGAAGGAGAGGGAGAGAGAAAGAGAAACATCGATTAGTTGCCTCCTGTATGTGCCCGGACTGAAAATTGAACCCACAACCTTTTGGTGTATGGGATGACACTCCAGCCAAACAAGCCATCCCATCAGGGCTAGTTCATATTTCTTTTTTATTTATTTTAATTTATTTTAAATTTTATTTTCTTGTTTAAAGTATTACAAATAGTAATACATATGTCTCCTTTTTTTTCCCCATTGACCTTCCCCCGGCCTCCCCTACCCCCCGGCACATGCCCTTACCCCATCCCCCCAGTGTCTTGTGTCCATTGGTTATGCTTATATGCATGCATATAAGTCCTTCGATTGGTCTCTTACCACCCCCCCTCCCAAAAAAAAAACTCCCCAGCCTTCCCGCTGCAATTTGACAGTCTGTTCGATGCTTCTCTGCTTCTGTATCTATCTTTTTGTTCATTAGATTATAATGTTCTTTATTATCCATAAATGAGTGAGATCATGTGGTATTTTTCTTTCACTGCCTGGCTTATTTCACTTAGCATAATGCTCTCCAGTTCCATCCATGCTGCTGAAAATGGTAAGAATTCCTTCTTTTTTATAGCAGCGTAGTATTCCATTGTGTAGATGTACCATAGTTTTCTAATCCACTCATCTGCTGATGGGCATTTAGGCTGTTTCCAAATCTTAGCTATTGTAAATTGTGCTGCTATGAACATAGGGGTGCATATATCCTTTTTGATTGGTGTTTCTGTTTTCTTGGGATATATTCCTAGAAGTGGTATTACTGGGTCAAATGGCAGTTCCATTTTTAAATTTTTGAGGAAACGCCATACTTTTTTCCACAATAGCTGTACCAGTCTGCATTCCCACCAGCAGTGAAGGAGGGTTCCTTTTTCTCTGCATCTTCTCCAGCACTTGTCATTTGTTGATTTGTTGATGATAGCCATTCTGACAGGTGTGAGGTGGTACCTCATTGTTGTTTTGATTTGCATCTCTCAGATGATTAGTGACTTTGAGCATGTTTTCATGTGTCTCTTGGCTTTCTGAATGTCCTCTTTCGAAAAGTGTCTATTTAGGTCCTTTGCCCATTTTTTGATTGGGTTGTTTATCTTCCTTTTGTTAAGTTGTATGAGTTCCCTGTAAATGTTGGAGATTAAACCCTTATCGGAGATAACATTGGCAAATATGTTCTCCCATGCAGTGGGCTTTCTTGTTGTTTTGTTGATGGTTTCTTTTGCTGTGCAAAAGCTTTTTATTTTGATGTAGTCCCATTTGCTTATTTTCTCCTCAGTCTCTCTTGCCCTAGGATCTGTGTCTGTAAAGATATTGCTACAACATATGTCTGCAATTTTGCTGCCTATGGAGTCTTGTAGGGGTTTTATGGTTCCCGTCTTACATTCAAGTCCTTTAGCCATTTTGAGTTTGTTTTTGTGTATGGTGATCTAGTTTCATTTTTTTGCATGTATCTGACCAAATTTCCCAGCACCATTTATTAAAGAGGCTGTTTTGACTCCATTGTATGCTCTTGCCTCCTTTGTCAAATATTAATTGAGTATAATGGCTTGGGTCAATTTCTGGATCCTCTATTCTGTTCCATTGGTCTATATGTCTGTTCTTGTGCCAGTACCAGGCAGTTTTGAGAACCGTGGTTTGGTAATAGAGTTTGATGTCTGATATTGTGATCCCTCCAACTTTGTTCTTCTTTCTCAGGACAGCTGTGGCTATTCAGGGTCTTTTTTATTCCAGATGAATTTTTGGAGAGTTTGTTCTAGATCTTTGAAATATGCCGTTGGTATTTTAATAGGTATTGCATTGAATCTATAGATTGCTTTAGGTAGTATGGACATTTTAATGATGTGGATTCTACCAATCCATGAACATGGGATGTTCTTCCATTTGTTTATGTCTTCCTCTGTCTCTTTTTTCAATGTCCTGTAGTTTTCTGAGTACAGGTCTTTTACATCCTTGGTTAAGTTTATTCCTAGGTATCTTAATTTTTTTGGTGCAATGGTAAATGGGATTGTTTTTTTCATTTCTCTTTTTGTGAGTTCATTATTGGTGTATAAAAATGCCATAGATTTCTGGGCTTTAATTTTGTATACTGCTACATTGCCAAATTCATTTATTAGGTCTAGTAGTTTTTTGGTGGAGTCTTTGGGGTTTTCTATGTATAATATCATGTCATCTGCAAATAAGGATAGTTTTACTTCTTTTCCAATTTGGATGCCTTTTATTTCTTCTTCTTGTCTGATCGCTATGGCTAGTACTTCTAGTACTATGTCAAACAGGAGTGGTGAAAGTGGGCATCCTTGTCTTGTTCCTGTTCTTAGGGGAAATGGTGTAAGTTTTTGCCCATTGAGTATGATGTTGGCTGTAGGTTTGTCATATATGGCTTTATTATGTTGAGGTATGATCCCTCTATTCCCACTTTGCTGAGAGTTTTTATCAAGAAAGGGTATTGGATTTTGTCAAATGCTTTTTCTGTATCAATTGATATGATTATGTGATTTTTGTCTCTCAGTTTGTTTATGTGATGTATCACATTTATTGATTTGCAGATATTGTATCATCCTTGCATCCCTGGAATAAATACCACTTGGTCATGGTGTATGATCTTTCTAATGTATTGCTGAATCCAATTTGCTAGAGTTTTGTTGAGGATTTTAGCATCTATGTTCATCAAGGATATTTGAGGTTCTCTTTTTTTGTGGTGTCTTTATCTGGTTTTGGGATTAGGGTAATGCTGGCTTCATAGAAAGAGCTTGGCAGTGTGCCTTCCTCTTGAATTTTTTGGAATAGTCTGAGGAGGATAGGTTTTAGTTCTTCTTTGAATGCTTGGTAGAACTCCCCTATAAAGCCGTCTGGACCAGGGCTTTTGTTTGCTGGAAGATTTTTGATCGTTGTTTCAATGTCTTCAGTAGTTATTGGCCTATTCAGGTTTTTCTATTTTTCTTGGTTGAGTTTTGGGAGCTTGTATTTTTCTAAGAATATGTTCATTTCGTCTAGGTCAGTGGTTCTCAACCTTCCTAATGCCGCGACCCTTTAATACAGTTCCTCATGTTGTGGTGACCCCCAATTTCATTGTTACAAATTGAACATAATTAAAGCATAGTGATTAATCACAAAAACAATATGTAATTATATATGTGTTTCTGATGGTCTTAGGCGACCCCTGTGAAAGGGTCATTTGACCCCCAAAGGGGTCGCGACCCACAGGTTGAGAACTGCTGGTCTAGGTTGTCCTTTTTGTTGGAATAGAGTTGTTCATAGTATTTTTTCATAATGTTTGTATTTCTGTGGGATCGGTTGTTATTTCACCTCTTTCATTTCTGATTTTGTTTATTTGGGTCCTCTCTCTTTGCTTCTTGGTGAGCCTGGCTAGAGGTTTATCACTCTTGTTTATCCTTTCAAAGAACCTGCTCTTGGTTTTGTTGATCTTTTGTATTGTGTTTTTGGTCTCTATTTCATTTATCTCCATTCTGATCTTTATTATTTCCTTCCTTCTGTTTACGCTAGGCGTTTCTTGTTGCTCTCTCTCTAACTCTTTGAGTTATAGGGTTAGGTAATTTATTACCATTGTTTCTTGTGTTTTGTGGTAGGCTTGTAGAGCTAAGAACTTCATTCTCAAGACTGCTTTCACTGTGTCCCATAGCTTTTGGATTGTTGTGTTTTCATTGTCGTTCATTGCCATGATGCTTTTTATTTCTTCTTTGATCTCTCTGGTAACCCAGTCATTGTTTAATAGCATGGTATTTAGTCTCCAGGTTTTTGATTTTTTTGTTTTTATTGTAGTTGATTTCTAGTTTTATGCCATTGTGATCTAAGAAGATGCTTGGTATGATTTCTATCTTCTTGAATTTGAAGAGACTTTGCCTGTGATCCAATATATAGTCTATCTTTGAAAATGACCCAAGAGCATTTGAGAAGAATGTATATTCTGTGGCTTTGGGGTGAAATGTTCTGAAGATGTCAATTAATTCCATCTGATATAGTGAGTCATTTAGGATTGATGTTTCTTTGCTGAGTTTTTGTTTAGAGGATTTGTCCAATGGTGATAGTGGGGTATTAAAGTCCCCTACTATGACTGTATTGCTGTCAATCTCTCCCTTGATATCCTCCAGAAGTTTTTTTTATGTATTTGGGTGCTCCTGCATTGGGTGCATATATGTTTATCAGGGTTATATCTTCTTGTTGTATTGATCCCTTTAGTATTATGAAGTGGCCTTCCTTATCTCTTGTTATGTCCTTCACTTTGAGATCTAATTTGTTAGATATAAGTATTGCTACCCCAGCTTTTTTTTTTCATTACCATTTGCCTGAAAAACCTTTTTCCATCCCTTCACCATCAGTCTGTGTGAGTCCTTTTTTCTAGGTGGGTTTCCTGTAGACAGCAGATATGTGGGTCATGTTTTCTTATCTACTCAGCTACCCTATATCTTTTGATTGGGGCATTTAATCCATTCACATTTAAAGTTATTATTGAAAGGTACTTGTTTGTCGCCATTTTTATTCTTTATGCCTGTGCTCCTTCTTCACTTCCTATTTCTTCTTTTTACAGCAGATCCTTTAGCATTTCTTGCACTGCTGGTTTGGTGGTAATAAACTCCCTTAGTCCTTTTTTGTCTGTGAAGCTCCTGATTTCCCCCTCAATTTTGATTGATAACCTTGCTGGGCACAGTATTCTTGGATTCAGACCCTTCCTTTGCATGACTTTGTATATTTCATTCCATTCCCTTCTGGCCTAATGTGTTTCTGTTGAGAAATCAGTCGCCACTCTGATGGGGGATCCTTTGTAGGTAACTTTCTGTCTCTCTCTGGCCGCTTTTAAGATTCTTACTTTGTCATTGGTGTTTGCCAATTTAATTATAATGTGCTTTGGCGTCGGTCTTTTAGGGTTCATTTTGTTTGGGACTCTGAGCTTCTTGGATTTGTGTGAGTTTTTTCTTCCCTATATCAGGGAAGTTTTCTGTCATTATTTCTTCAAACAGGTTTTCTATTCCTTGCTCAGTTTCCTCTCCTTCTGGCACCCCTATTATGCGGATGTTGTTTCGTTTCATGTTGTCCCAAAGTTCCTTTAGGCTCTCCTGTTTTTTAAGTTTTTTTTCTAGATGCTGCTCTGCTTGGGTATTTTTTCCTACCATGTCTTCTAGCTCACTGATGCGGTCCTCTGCTTCTTCTAGTCTACCGTTGATGCTTCCTATTGAGTTCCTTATAGCAGCAATGCCATTTTTCATTTCTTCTTGGTTCTTCCTCATTTACTCTTGGTTTTTAGACATATTGTTGAATTTGTCTTCCATTCTTTTCAGCGACCTTACGACTATTTCTCTGAATTCTTTCTCTGACGTATTGCTTGCCTCCATTTCATTTACTTCCATTTCTGGTGATGCCTCCTTTTCTTTCATATGTGGGCAGTTTCTTTGTCTCCCCATGATCTCTCTTCTTCAGGTGTCTGGTTTCGTAGCTCTCTCTTTTCTGCGTTGATTTAAAGGCACAAAATACAACACAACAAGTTCACAACGCACAAGGCACTGAACACAAATGTATTCACGATGCTAGTAACCCCAAATAAAGGTGACCACTAGAGAAAAGAGAATTAGGGGATAAGAAAGAAAGAAAGAGAGAGAGAGAGAGAGAGAGAAAGAGAGAGAGAGAGAGAGAAAAAAAGAGAGAGAAAGGAAGAAAGGAAGAAAGAAAGAAGTGCAAAAATGATATTGAGAAAAGGACAAAAAGTAAGAGGGAAAAGAAAGAGAGTAAAAAAAGAAGTGGGGAAAAACTATTTATATGGGGAGAGTTCTCCAATAGAACAACCACTAATCCCAAAAAATGCAAACAACAAAAGCCCAGAGATGAATGAAACTACAAACAACAACTAATAACAAGCGAGGAGAGGAAAAACAGAAGCAAAAAATAAACAAGCAAAAACAAAAAAAAGAGAAAGTCTCACAAACAAGCATAAAAAACTCCCAATCTAATCAACAATCAAGCAAACAACAATAAGACAGAGAGAAAGAAAGCAAATCAAAACAAAATAAAACACAAAAACCTATAACAAAAAAACCCCCCCACAAAACAAAACAAGAATAATAACAAGAACAGCAAAAACAAACAAACAAAAAAGAAAAAGGGAAGAGAGAAAAGAAAAAAAAATCGGGTAGTAAAGAAAGAGGAGAGAGAGGTGTGTATGGACTTAGAGCAGGGGATCGGAAATTAGATATATAAGTAGGATGAATTTTTAACAGGGTCAAAAGAAGGAATAGGTAAAATCTAAAGCAGGAATAGGGTAAGAGAAACAGAACAACAAAATGCGAAAAATGAGGAAGAGCGTGTTGGCATAAAGGTAACGTTGATATAGAGTAAAATGATGTTAAAGGAAAAATGAAAATAGAATATAGAACACTAATCCCAAAATAAAATAAAGAGAAAATAAAATACTTTCTTAAAAATAAAGGTAAAATAGTAGCAGTAATAATACTGATTAAAAATAAAAATATAATAATTAAAAAGGTAAAAATCAAGTGAGAAAAAAGAAAAAAATTAGTTTCTTAGGTAAAAGATGAAAAAATAAAAATATGCAGTAGTGAAAGTCATTTACTTACTCTACTGTTCTGTTTGTCACGCCTATTTCCTGTAGGTAGTCAGGACAGTATTGAAGTTCCCTGTGTTCCACTGCTCCTCTGTATTGTAAGCCACAGTCCTGATTTTCAAGCAGGCCACATTTCTTTGTTTCTTAGATTCCTTTATTTGTATTTACACAAGGGTCAATTTGTGATTCCATCCCTGGGTGGCAGTGTTTCTGAATTGACCTCTGGGGCTATAAGTCCTCTCTAGCCAGTATTTAGCTTTTGTTTTCCCTGTCACACTTAATACTGGTTTGGGAGAATGGACTGCCCCAGAGCTGATTCTCCCCGCTCTGATCCCCGGGTTCCACAGAAACAACTTTCCCTTGTAGTCTCTTAGAGTGTCCCCAATTGGATGATCCTATGTACTGGGCTTAGTAATCAAAAGCAAGGATTTAAACAGAAAAAAAGAGCCAGAGTAAGTGCACGAACTTGCAACTTTTTCCCTTAGCACTGCACGCT
The DNA here is from genome assembly GCF_000147115.1 of Myotis lucifugus. NCBI lineage: Eukaryota > Metazoa > Chordata > Mammalia > Chiroptera > Vespertilionidae > Myotis > Myotis lucifugus. Next base: position 11,756,829 of record NW_005871048.1, read on the forward strand.
TTTTTCCCTGGCACTAAGCAGCCAGCACACTGGTAAAAATTTCAGGCTGCCTTTTTGCGCCCAGTCCAGCTATGGGTCGATTTTTACAGTTCACTTCTGCCAGCAGCCCTGCAGATCCCCTTCCACATTCGTGGATCATGCTAGCCCCAACGGCTGTGGATTTTGTGGGGTGCAGACTTCCTGAACCTCTAGATCCCATTTGCGCATTTCTCTCTCCGGCCTGGATCGCAGACCTCACCTTTCCCTAGGCGAAATCTGACCTTTCCGTGAGAAGGTGCAGAGCTCATCCGAGTCTGCGTATTCACACTGCTAGAGATCCAGTGTTCCTGGGTTCACAGCTGGTTGCTGGGTGTTGTGGTTGTCGAGACCCAGGCTGTATAGACTTCTGATAACAGCCACTCTCCCCTTCAAGATGGCATGGTCTCCGCAGCAGAGCTGGTCGCTCCGGGAGAAATTTCAGCCGCAGTGGAGGCTGCCCGGTCAGGGGAGCCCGGTCCAGCAGTCCCCAACAGTCCCTTGGAGTATAGCTGTCCCTCACCCACAAATATACACTCCCCATACATCCACACGCTCTCTTTTTGTTCTCCCTCTCATACTATCTTGCAGTCTGCCTTCCCATCAGCAGCCATCTTCCTATCTAGTTCATATTTTTGATATGGGTATAGAATTCTAAGTTGGCAGTTATTTTTCTTTATTGCTTTTAAGATATTCTGTTGATTCCTGGCTTCTGTTTTTCCTGATGAAAACTTTCCTGTCAGTTTAACTGTTGCTCTTTTGCAGGTCATTTCCACCTATTCTCTGATTTTAAGATTCTTCTCTTTGTCGTTTGTTTTCAGCAGTTTTGCACTAGTGTGGTTCAGAGTGATTTTTAAAAAGATATATATCTTATTGATTTTAGACAGGAGGGAGAGGGAGAAAGAGATAGAAACATCAATGATCAGAGAGAATCATTGATTGGCTGCCTCCTGCACACCCCCTACTGGGGATCGAGCCCACAACCCATGCATGTGCCCTTGGTGGGAATTGAACCTGGGACCCTTCAGTCCTCGGGCCAACGCTCTATCCATTGAGCCAAACCAGCTAGGGCCAGAGTGATTTTTTAAAAAATGTATCTTGGTGTTTTTAAAACTTATTAAATTTATACTTTAATCTCTGATCAGCTTCAGAAAATTTTCAGACTTTAACTTTTTAGGTATTGCTTTGGGCCAGTTTTCTTTCACTAGAATTCTGGTTTTAAGTATGTAACTCTTCTGACAACATTCCCTCTTTCTCTTATAGTCTCCTGCTTTGCCATCCCTTCACCTCCATGCTTCTTTTATTTTCTCGTTCACTAGTTCTCTGTTCAGCAGTATGTAGGCTGCTTTTAAAGCCATCCACTGAGTTTTTCAGTTCTAGAATGCACATTTGGTTTTTTCTTTTGTAGTTTCCAATTTCCTGTCTCATTCTCAAAATTGTTTTTTAATTTTTCTGAATATGCTAAGCATAGTTATTCTTTTTAAAATCTGTGTTTGAAAAAAAAATAATAAAATCTGTGTTTGATAAGTGTATTATCTTGATCATCTGTTGGACTTTTCTATTAGCTCTTAGTTCTCTTGGTTTTTCTGTTATGGTTCCTTTTTTTTCCTTCTGTCCATTATTTTTGATTGGAAACTAAAAACGTTATGTTGAAGAATCCTATATAAAAAAAGCCTAATATGCTAAGTGTCTGGTTGTCCTGTGGGCCGTTCAACCAATCAAAGTGTAATGCTAATGATATGCTAAGGCCGCTCAACCGCTCGCTATGACATGCACTGACCACCAGGGGCAGACACTCAGACCGTTAGGTTAGCCTGCTGCTGGAATCCGGCCTGAGCGAGATGGGCCGGACACGCCCTGGAGCCCTCCCGCGGTCCCTCCTGGGCTGGCCAACCTCCCGTTTCTCTCCCCACTCTGATTGTGCACCGGTGGGGTCTGTCAACCTGGCCTGCGCCCTCTTGCAATCCGGGACCCCTCGGGGGATGTTGGAGAGCCAGTTTCGGCTCAATCCCACAGGCCAGGCCGAGGGACCCCACTGGTACACAAATTCGTGCACTGGGCCTCTTGTATAAAAAATAATTTGAGCCTTAGTATAATATCTTCTTCTAAATAGTATTTGTATTTGCTTTTTGGTTTTTTATTATTTATATGAGCAGTCCTGGATTACTTTAATATTGAGATGATTTAAAATTGGATTGTAGTTCCTATGATGTTTGCAATTCACCTTAACTTCTACAGTATAGACCTTCAGAGCTATAACCCAAAGTGTAGGGGGATTTTGAAATTCCCTTCTTTTTCTTTTAATGTTTTAATTGATTTTAGAGAGAGGGAGAGAGATTTAGAAACATCACTGATGAGAGAGAATCATTGATCAGCTGCCTCCTGCATGCCCCCCACTGGGGATCGAGCCCACAACCCAGACATGTGCCCTGATTGGGAATTGAACCATGATCTCCTGGTCATAGTTCGATGTTCAACCACTGAGCCACACTAGCCAGGCTCAAAGTTCCCTTTTCAGTGGGCTCTGGACTCCAACTTCTTCTCTAGCTCTGTACGGTTGTCAAAAGCTCCACTCAGTTTTTCACCTGTCTCTCTAGAATTGGTAGCAGCCATTGAGGGAAGCTTCCCTAAATTGTAGGCTTTACTTTTCTTATTTTCTTTACTTTCCTGGATGTTGTTCCCTTGTTAGCTCTTACATGAAGTCAAATAGATTTTTAAAAATACATTTTTTCAGTTTTTTTAGTTCTTAGTGGGAAGGTGATCATATTACCTCTGCCAATTCTAAATGTGAAAGTCTTCCTTATTCTTTTTTTTAAAACTACCATTTTTTTTCTATATATGCGGCATTCAAAATATGTATATTCTGTATTTTCCCAATACATCAACTCAAACAAAACTGGCTTTTGCTGTATAATTATTCTTGATTTTGTTAGTGAATAGAGAATGCCATCTAAGTCTTCTCTTTATATGGGGCAGGCAGAAGTATAATTGTGAGTACACAAAATACAGAGTTTATTCTTGTATTATTATTAATTATTGTATTTGCATACAAACACCTGCAAACCTACTTTTGACCACCCCTGAATTTTTTTTTTTTGACCACCCCTGAATTTATATTTCGTTTACATTTTCATTTCTTAGAGAAAAATAAGAATATTAGGAATTCTTAATTCAAGAGTTTAAAAAATATACTTTGTGTAGTAGTTATGTTTAATTGAAATTATTTTCAGCAAATTAACATCAGTAGTTTGAAGTTCTGTACTCTTTCAGTGCTTGGTTACCATAATATTGCTAACATTCTATCAGACACCATTCCATTGTAGACCACTGAAATCCTGGATCAGAATAAACATATCCAAATAATTAGTCCCTGTAGATACTATTGAAGACTAAACTTGTGGAGAGATAAAGTCCTAGTCTATTATTATCTTCACTGTTTTTGAATTTTACTTATAGGTTTAAAACATTTTCTTAGTATACATGCTTTGTCCAGGGTCCCCAGGGCCACCCCCATGTTTGGAGGTGAGTTAGCATATAATTGTACTCACAGCTAAGACTTATTACAGTGATGTAATAAGGAGATGCAGATAGATCATAATGAGAAAGGCACAGGTAGGGTCTAGAGAAATCTGTATGTAGGGTTTTTTATGCTCTCTTCTTCTCATGAGAGGTCACAAGGGTTACAATCTTCTCCTAACAACACAAATGCATGTGTGCAATGTTTCTGCCTAGGAAATCCCATTAGAGACTCAGAGCCCAAGATTTTTATTAGGTGCTGCTGGTCATGTAGGCACCCTTTCCTGAGCACATATCCAAAATTGTAAACTCCCAGAAGGAATGCAGGTCTTCAGCATAAACTGCATACGGTGAGCCACCTTTATCATTTAGGAAAAGTTTTATGTATGTCTTGGAACTGTTTCCCAGATGGTTGTCAGATTTCAGCCAATGGCTTTGCAGGCAGGCCTTTCTTAGGATAGCTGTCTTCAGACGACTGTGTTATAAGCTTTTCTGTACACATGCCTAAAATGACTAATTGTTGAAATTTTCTGTAAACATTGTATGTGAATATCAAAGGCCTCTGTAATAATTTTTGTTTTGATAATTAGTAAAATGTTTATTATTAAACTTAGGTAGCTAAAACAGTTGGGTGGTTATAATATCTTAATATGTTTTATACATGTTTTTACTAATGTGCCAGTGCCTGTTGTCAGTTTTAATCCATATGTGGGAAGAACAAGACAGTGTTAGAACATTTAGTACATCTAAAAAGACTGTTTAAAAATTAAATTATAGTGGGAAATAATCTATTATGAAAAGACACTTCAGATGTCTCCTTTTAAAGTTCATATTGAACCACCCACATATTTTTCAGATTTCAGTGGACTTGTTTTTCTATGGGAGCTTTTTGAGGAAAGTACTTTGCTACTAAGAATTTTGATTAAACAGCTCTCTTGACAATCAGAAATAATTTCTGACTACTATTAGAATCAAATTGGAGAATCTTAGATATTATAGACTAGATTTCTTATTTCCAAATATGAAAGCTGACCCAGGAAATTAAGTGACTATCAGCAAAACTGTGAATAGCTGGTTATTTTCATTTTATTAGGTTTTAGTTATAGATATGCACCTGGAAACATTATTTAAAAATATCAAGAGGCCATGGATTAATTTTGAATTTCATTCTTGGATATCTTTTCATGCCTAATTTGGTCATTTCATTTCATTCAACAAATTTAACAAGTATTTTTTTAATCCTTGTTGTGTGTCAGACACTAGTTTTAGGTGCTCGGTATCAGTTTATTTATTTGTAATCAAATTAAAATCTGTCCCATTAAGGGTAGGTTGGAGCTGCCTGTTATTCTGTAGGTTCTTAAGTATATGCATTTATTACACTGGATCCTGGTCCCTCAAGATATTTTATCTCTTTTTTTTCTTCCCCTTAAGGTAATACTGCATTGCATGATTGTGCAGAATCTGGAAGTTTGGACATCATGAAGATGCTTCTAATGTATTGTGCCAAGATGGAAAAGGATGGTTATGGAATGACTCCCCTTCTCTCAGCAAGTGTGACTGGTCACACAAATATTGTGGATTTTCTGACGCACCATGCACAGACTAGCAAAACAGAGCGGATCAATGCTTTAGAGCTTCTGGGAGCTACATTTGTAGACAAAAAAAGAGATCTACTTGGGGCTTTAAAATACTGGAAAAAGGCAATGAACATGAGGTACAGTGATAGGACTAATATAATTAGCAAACCAGTACCTCAGACACTAATAATGGCTTATGATTATGCCAAGGAGGTAAACAGTTCAGAAGAGCTAGAAGGTCTTATTGCTGATCCTGATGAGATGAGAATGCAGGCACTATTAATTAGAGAACGTATTCTTGGTCCTTCTCATCCTGATACCTCTTACTATATTAGGTATAGAGGCGCTGTCTATGCAGACTCTGGAAATTTCAAACGATGCATCAACCTATGGAAGTATGCTTTGGATATGCAACAGAACAATTTGGACCCGTTAAGCCCAATGACCGCCAGCAGCTTATTATCTTTTGCAGAACTGTTTTCTTTTATGTTACAGGATAGGGCTAAAGGCCTGCTGGGTACCACTGTTACATTTGATGATCTTATGGGCATATTGTGCAAAAGTGTCCTTGAAATAGAGCGAGCTATCAAACAGACTCAGTGTCCAGCTGACCCCTTACAGTTAAATAAGGCTCTTTCCATCATTTTGCACTTAATTTGCTTGTTAGAAAAAGTTCCTTGTACTCTAGAACAGGACTACTTCAAAAAGCAGACTATATACAGATTTCTTAAGCTGCATCCAAGGGGAAAGAATAACTTCAGCCCTCTTCATCTGGCTGTGGACAAGAATACTACATGTGTAGGGCGGTATCCTGTTTGCAAATTTCCATCTCTGCAAGTTACTGCCATACTGATAGAATGTGGTGCTGATGTGAACGTCAGAGACTCCGATGACAACAGTCCCCTGCATATTGCTGCTCTGAACAACCATCCAGACATCATGAATCTCCTTATCAAATCAGGTGCACATTTTGATGCCACAAACTTGCACAAACAAACTGCTAGTGACTTGTTGGACGAGAAAGAAATAGCTAAAAATTTGATCCAGCCCATAAATCATACCACATTGCAGTGTCTTGCTGCTCGTGTCATAGTGAATCATAGAATATATTATAAGGGGCATATCCCAGAAAAGCTAGAGACCTTTGTTTCACTTCACAGATGATAATTTGACTGTATTTTAGCACTGTTAAAGCACGAATTATTAACAGTTGTTTCATAAATGAGCACTGTTGTGATAACACCAGCATTCATTTAGCTTGATATCATCGTGCTCCCATTGGCTAAAACATTATAAGCATCAAATTTACAGGATTGGTTTCCCAGTATTTACTATAAATATACCATATAATATATTGTTTGTGAATTATTGAAAAATGTAATGTCATAATTCAAATTTCTAAAATTGTCTGCCAAAGGCTTATTCATTCTAGTTTTGTTTGCTGTTGGGTGTTTGGGACAGAGTTAACCATTCTTCAGTGGTATCTTTATACCCTTCTGGTTTGTGAATTTTATACAATTGAAGGTCTTTCTTTTCTGCTTTTTTCCAAGCTTCTCCCATTTTCACTTTATATTTTTTCTAACCATTTCTACTTATCATTTCCCCATCCCCTTATGGACCCATAAACTTTATGTACAAACTTTATGGACTCGTTACCATATGCAGTTACCATAAGTGCTTTATCTTCTCTACGCACCGGCTTAAACTTGACTGTTGTATATTAGCATATTTTCTATGCAGCAGTTGATCAACTTCAACTCAAAACACTGTTGAGTTTCTTACAAAGTTCATTTTATGAAAGTACTCTTGTAGCATGGCAATTTTTAGAGCTATTGGTTAGCTACCTGAGCTCAAGCTTTTTTTTCTTCCACATCTGAGATTTCTTTCTCTAATCCACTGAAGTTATTATGTGCTAAATTTGGGAAACAAATCTAATTCATTAACCCAGTTGAAATTTAGGTCTGTCATCTTAATATATCATGCAGTAAAAGGAGGAATCTTTTTAAAGTGACCCACCTTTCATGCTGTGCCAGCATTGTCCTGCTTGTGCTGATGAAGTGATTAGGTATAGAGAAGCTTAAATTTAAACTAAAATTTATCACACAGCTTAATGAGTCACATTGAAATATTCAGTAATTGAACTGCAAATCATTTTTAGTTACAAAAAGAGCTAAAGCATGTCAATGGCATGATGCTTGCCAAGCCAAATCTAGACATCTAGGATAATTAAGATATTTTAGTATGCAATTGACTGCCATTGTATCAAAGGTCAGTAACAGTGTTCTTTCTTTCTTCAAGCTTAAGTATACCTTTAAAGATAACTTGCATGAATTATTTTGGTCTCAATTATTTGTCACCATAGTTAAACACACAAGGTTGCAGTGCTTTTCCCTTACTGAAAGTTAGCTTTTCTTTACTTTTTTTCCCCCCTCAGTGTTTTTTAAACAGCTTTATTAATGCCACAGAAAGGGCTCTTTTAACTTAAGATAAATGAAACGTACTAAAAAAGATTCAGGTAATTATTAGTCAGCACTTTATTGTTTTTCACAATAAAATTTATGATGGCATATTTGCCCTGCAAATGTCTTACTTAATGAAATTGTTATAAATAAAAACTCCTTATTGGTTTGAGAAAAACTCGGTTTACCTGTGAGTTTAGTGAGCTGGATCACTGGGATTTTTCTGTCATTTTATTCTGAGGGTTGATGTACTAGTATTTAAGGAGTCATCATTGCAAACAGTCACATTAGGTTTATTTCATCTTTACTCAGTAAAATACTTGTAATGAAGAATAGTAAATAAATAAAACAGCATTAGACTTTGTGGTTAAATAATTGAAGTTTAATTTTTAAAAAGATATCCTTATTTTACTAGGTTGTAAATTTAATTTCACCATTAAAAGAGGTGAATTGGATTTAAATGGTTCCTCTCTAATCTTTTGATGAAGAGATTTTAATATCTTACCATGGGCAAATTTGATGAAATATTTTAACTGCCACATATATTAAGAATAATTTGTGATTTAGACAAGTATTCTAGAAATATCAGACATCAATATTTTGAAACCATTGACTCTAACCTTGTGATACAAGAATTATATATGCCTGAGCTAATTTTTTTTTTTTAAAGAAACTGTTGCCAGTAGAATAAATCTACACTAGTTGATCGCAATAATTTTTGGGTAAAAGATGAGCAATTGGATTTTTAAGTGATTTAATATTTCCTCCTTTTTTGGGAGTGGGTTGAAGGGCCTACATGCTCTTATAGTAAGGCACATCTCACACTGTTGTACAGGTGAACTTGAATTGTACAACCCTAGTATAAATTAAGGATTTCTTTACTTAGCATTTTTCCACCACTAAATTTAGATAACTTAGAACTGTTCATCAATCTTGATAACTTGAAATGCCTTATTTCACTTAAGATGCAATTCTACTCTGTTTGCCATTTCCCCAAATGCCATTAGGAGTGCTTGAAAAATCAGTTAGTTTAATAGCTAAAAATTGTCCATGATTTTTAGAGGAGGTTGGTAATGTGACCTGAGACACTGTTTAGGCCTTTGTCAGAAAGTATTCTCAAAATTGTTGTGAGACTGAATAAGATAAAAATTTTGTGGGTTTTTTTAAAAACCACAAATGAGTAATTTAATACTTATTGAGCTAATTGTCATTTGAGTCCATCTAAACTACATTGTAGCATGGTGATGTTGGCTGGAGTTAATAATATGTAAGTTTTTATTACATTTCTATAAAAATGCCCTGTTAAGGCCTGCTGAATTTTAGATGTTCCACTAGTGATCATTTCTGTAAAAGAAATGGTCACTCTACTCAGATTTGATACTAGTCCACTTTATAAAGACAAGTGGATTATAGATTTAAAAGATCGTCATTTTCTTATCCATAAATATGACAGGCACATAAACCCAAATCAGCAACAGATAATTTGGTGCCCAGTATGATTTTGAAGTTAAGTAATTGCTCACTTGTAAAGTGACTACCTAATGTATAATATTTTAGAGACCCCCATCTACTGTGACTTGGGAAAATTGTTAGGCTATATTTGAAAAATTAGTTCTTTAAAATCATATTGCCCAGCAGAAACCTAGGTTGAATTTTACAGGTATAATAATCCTTGTAAATTAATTTCTCAGAATTGTGGGGGCTGAATGAGAGAATAATCATTCTTGTGCACTCTAACAGCATTATTGCTTGGAACTTTAACCATTTTAGAGTTAGATACTAAGGAAACTAAAATTAATTGGTCATCATCTCCCCCCCTTCCCGTTATATGTCATTAAACAACTAGTTTCTCTCCCTTTTGTCCATTCCCATTGTGTATTTTTCAGAAGAAGTACTGTATTCAGGTGCCAGCCAATAAATTGTCACACAATGGAAAATGATATGCCACAACATTCATTGTAAGGTCTAATAAAATTAAATTTGCACCAAATACAAGTGTATTTTTATTAACTCTTAATACTTGATTGATGTTATCTTAATGCTTTTTGATAGCAGACTCTTGCTTCAAAAAACAATTTATGGTTAGAACTTAAGACAGCATTTATTATTAATATTTCTATGTAAAAAAGATGACTTAGGTACAGGTTTGTGTTTTTTTGGGGGGGTTTTTTTCAGTGAAGACCATAGAAACTAAAGATGGGAAGACTTGTCAAATGCATGGGAGAGGGATTGCTTTTAACTCTTTGTTTTTAAACTGCTTTGGTATTAAGTATCAGAAGCATGTCATAAATATATTACTGTGAAGGTAAGTTTTAGAAATTTATTTCCATCACTTTTAAATCATAAAACCTAAGTGCTCATTGTCTTTTCCTTATATGTAATCTTCCTAATACAAAAAGATTTAATAGGTCTAGAAAATGCACTGGCTGTAATTTCTACACTCTCATGCATAGACAAATATTCAATAGAGTAGGCTTCCCCCTTTTGAATCATTAACCTGCCACATCCATAACAAGTACATGCTTTGCCATCCTTTTGACAGGACCCTTTTAAACCATAGTTTTCTATACCCTTGGTTCTGTGGTTGTCCCTGAACACCACCACCAATATTTAAAAGAAAGTTGAAATTTATAGGGTAAGGATATTATATTTTTAAGGATTTGAACAAAGAAAAGTCTTATGTCCTCAAGATACTCCTTTTAAAATATTTTTTTAATCCTTTCTCCCATCTCTGTACTATCAGCAGGTTCTTTCTTGAATAACTTGGGGTTATGGGAATTGTGAAATAATTGGTTCCTTGGTGCCATGCTACCTTACATTTTGTTTATTGTAAAGACTTTTAAATAAGATCTCTAGTAAAATGAACTCAACTTTATATAATTATCTCAGATGTATAATTTATTTTCCTAATATTTGATATAAAAATTAAACTATAGTTCTCTGCCTTAAAAAATTGAAAATTTATACTTACAAAAGGAATACATTTAAAACATTCACATTAAAGAAGGATTTAAAGAGTAGTAGTTAAACTAAAACAATTTAGGTAATATTTAGTCCTAGAATTTAGCTGTAAATCAAGAAGTGAAGTGGTTTAAATTTGACATTATTGCCAAAAATAAAAATGGAAAAAAAGATTCGGTCTATTCTAGAAAAAATATTTCCAAAACTTTCCAGTAAACAATCTCTTGTAAAGTGAGATCTACTTTAAAGACATATTTGAGCCTTATTTATTTCCTTTTTTTCTTTTCTGAAAGACCAAATATAACTTTGGCTGGTTTACATAATAGTTAACCAGTATTAATTGATCCTAGGATTGGTACTTAACAATTTTATGTCTTTGTAGATTATAAAACTTTATTTGTGGTAATATTTAGTCCTAGAATTTAGCAGCCACCTTGATTTCTTAAGACAAAATATTTAATCTACTCATTACAAGGGCTCAACTGGAGACATTTAAAAAACCAGAAAACGAAAATGACACTGCAGCTTCATACAGCGTCCTACACAGCAATCAAAGAAAGAAGAGACCATCAGGAGAAAAACGGCAACACAAGATGGGCAGGTCAGGGCTCTTGGGGGGAGACCTGCTCTGAGTAGTTTCCTTGCAGGTTCTCAAAGGTTGTGGGTGTTTCCAGAACTTAGCAGCATGTGTGTTCAAAGGGCTATTGGTGTTGGGTTCTCAGCAGGCCCTGCATGGAGAGCAGGATGGGCTGACCATTTGTCCTCCAGGATGTCCAGGCAGAAGTGACCGGTGTCCACGTGGTGGTGGTGAGTGGGCTGTGACGGCACTGTGACAGTAGGTAGGCTCTGACTGTAGCCATTGGTGAACTCCCTGGAGAGGCTTCAGATCTTTACTGACTGTTCTGGCTGCTCTGTGGATGGTCTGCCCATTTGAAAAGGACCAAGTCAGGGAAGGCAGAAATTCTCTTGTCGCCAGAGAATTATCATGAGTATCAGCTCCTGCTGGAGCCTCTTGCTCAGGAACCCACTCTCCCCCTCCCCCCCTCAACCCCCCACATACCCCTTACTGGACCCCACTCCTTTACAGGTATCTGGGTCTGGGTTCTGGGTCACTATCCCCACCTCAATTCTTTAATAGTAAAAGTAATGCTAGTTGAGTATTCAGTCAATAATATTGAATTCCTGCAGGACCAGGCACTGTCAAATGATAATTACTAAGACTTTGGAAAATAAGCAAAAAGAAAACCACCAATCTCATCTCCCAGGTATACACAGTTAATCCTTAGGTATATTTTATGTATGTGTTAAATTCTTTCAGGACAAATTGTTAAAGTAGTGGATGGTAGCTAAATTTTGGGAAATTCTGAAAATAGAATTAGGTCAAGGATGAATTTAAATGTGTGTGACTTGTTTATAATGGAGTTTTAATGGAAAATTGGAGATAGTCCTCATGCACTTTCAAGGTAATCTTAGACAAATATATGTACCAAGTAGCAAAATAAGTCCACATTCTTTGTTAGTAGGCAACAATTCCTTGCTAATCTCTGGAGTAGCTGATGTTAGGATACCTTCTATTCATCTAAATGTAACTTTTTAAAGAAATTGGAATCTTTAGTTACACATAAAGAGCTTATACATTTAAACCTTTCTGATTTTTCTATAATCTTAAAAATAAATGTGTTTATAGTGCTTAATTTTCTATCACTGACTTACTTTTGAACAAGTCTTGATTTGTGTGAATTATGAAAATTACTTGTTATTTTACAGATGAATGATATAAATTAGTAAGATTTATAGAATATTTTTATTTCTTGAATACGTTAATACTTCTTAAAAGTTTGGAGTAATTTCAGTTGTACAGAAAAGTTGCAACGGTAGTTAAAGAGAGTTCCTATATATCCTTTCTCTGGCTTCCCCAACTGTTAACATATTACATGGTACCTGCTTATCAAAATTAATTTATGAAAACTAAGAAGTTAACATTGGTACAATGCAATTAACCAAACTATAAACTTTATTTATATTTCACAGTTTTTCTAATAATCTACTAATGTCCTTTTTCTGTTCCTGGACCCAATCTAAGACACTACAGTGTATGTTGTAGTCATTATATCTCCTTAGTCTGTAACAGTTTCTCAATCTCTCCTTGTTTTCCTAGACATTGACATTTTGGAAGACTACTGGTCAGATATTTTCTAGAATATCTGTCTATTAGAATCTATCTGATAATTTTTTATGATTTTACTAGGATTGTCATTTTCTAGGGAAGAATACCACAGAGGTGAAGTGCCTTTCTCATTATATCACATCAGTGGGTACATGATACCAGTATGACTTATCACTGATATTTACCTTGATCACTTGGTTAAGATGGTATCTGCCAGGTTCTTTCTATATTTGACCATTACTTACTAGTACACTCTAATCCTTACTTTTAAGAAAACAATTTCTTACCTTTCATTTTGAGTACTTATTTTTCTCTCATTTACTTTGAGATTTTCTCTGTCTTCAGTTTAAATACTTCTGTTACCTTGTAACAGACAGCAAAATATTTCTCCAGCAAAATGGGTATATTTGGGAACAAAAAAAAGAATTGCAATTTGGGATATGCCTGCAGTCTAATGGTGAACTGAGTGCAAGTCCAGAGAAAAAAAGGAGAGGAACACTCAGTTATGGACTTGGAGGGGCCATTGGAGGAAATTGAAATTTTGAAGTATAGCTATGGCGGTCTTTCATTGGCTGAGCTGTTATTAGGCAAGGAGAAATCTTTTCTTCCTTCTGCTGAGGTAGTAAAATGGTATCACTTCCTGTTGGAGATGAAAGGTATGCCTCTTCCCGTTGGAGTTTAGTGCATGCATTGAGTGACATGTGAATGAAAATTCTCTTTTCTAGTTTAACCAACTCCATTTTAAATGAGGCTTCTTTTTATTAATTTTCAGACTTTAGAGATAATGTAAAGTAACTTTAATATTTCTATTTTGAAGCAGGGGAAGGAAGGTACTGTGTGTGTTAAACTGTTTGTTTCAGTCTAACAGCTCTTTCCTCAGCATTTTGAAGATACTCTTTCATTGTCTTTTGGCCTCTAATGTTGCTGAGTTCTGTCATTCCATGTTTCATTTTGGGTACTCATTTTTCTCTCATTTACTTTGAGATTTTCTCTGTCTTCAGCATTTTACTGTTTCTTTGTGATTTGATTAGGTGGGGTTGATTTATTTATCCTCTGGTGACTCAGTATGAGTCTAGTCTGTGGACTCATGCCTTTCTTTAATCCTGGAAAATTATCGCCCATTATATCTGTCTATCAACTCTTCCTCATTCTCTTTATTCTTTCCTTCTGAAACTTTTATCATACATATTGTTAGATTTTTCCAATCTCTTCTTTGTCTCTGAACTTTCCTCATATCTTTCATCTCTCTATACTAGATTCTGTAATTTTCTTAAAACTTTATTCCGTTCACTAATTCTATTATCTCTAATCTGTTAATACATCTATGAAAACTTAAAATTTCAATGCCTATGTTTTTATTTTTAGAAGTTCTATTCAAGTTTTCTTGCTGATTTTTCAATTTCTCTCTCACCTCCTTAAACATTCCTACTTTATGCTCCCCTGTAGTTATACTATGAATCCTCTTATTTATAGTGCTTTTTTTTTTCATGAAGCCTTTCCTCCTGGAGGCTGTAATTTTATTTTTGTTGCTATCCTCAACAGGTGCTATTTCTTCAAGTGGAAGACCTCTGTGTCCAGGACTTTGGGAATAAATATCTCTCCAGACCAACCAGGCCCCTGGGATTTCAGCATTTATATAAAATGTTCAGCTTGGGCATCCTATATGAAGAGAGTGAAGTAAATTTGGATTCTATGCAGCAAGTGCAGGCTTAAAGTTCTACTTTCTCATTGGAGCATATTGTTTTTAATCCACTTTGTATTAATGGATAGACAACCAAGGCTCCTAGCTGTTTCATTGGACTAGAAAGATAAGGTGGTCTTGGCTCCTATACTCGAGGAGTAGTCTTTCTCGGTTCTTATATGTACTAGTAGAATTTAGTTTCAGCTCTCTGTCTAGTTGGGATTCAAGGAGATGCCTTCTGTAGGTCTAAACCTTCAGTCCTGGCCATTAGATACCCCACCTCCATCAATGTTGGTATTAGCTTGTGCACTTACACTTTAGCTTTGAATTCCTCTCTTTATTTCTGGAACTTCCTTTCTTCCTTTCTTTCAAACTCAGCTATGTATTAAAACAAATTGGGGGTTTGGGAGGCAAGGTATGTTCATCCACCATTTCCATGTGCTTGGAATGAGTGGGTAGTCTCAAAGCTAGTCCACCAGTCTCATTTCAAATTGTCACAAGTACCAGGGTTACTAAGGGATTTCAGTTTTATAAATTAGAGTTGAATCAAGGTCATTCTTACATTGATATTTTCCCTAGAATTCAATTATACTTTGTTAATGGATCAGCAAAGCATAGAATTATAATTGTGTTGAGAGTCCTATATGACCTTGGTCATGCCCCTGGAATTTAGTTTTGAATGTGAACATTGTTTTTTCCTCTGCCACAATAAAAAGCAAAGTTGCTTAGAGCAACCTGTAATGAGGCCAAGATTTGGGGCTGAGAATCTTTTGAGCCACAGAGCAGTCTTCATTTTGTAGTCACTGTAGACCTAGCTCAAGTAAATCTTCCTGCAATGTCCAGGCCAACAGGGAGGATGAAAGTTTGTATATTGCATTTCCTCTAATTTACTAGAAAAATTCACTTGGGTTATTTTGGTGTACAGAGTACAATTTTTATTTTTATTATTTACACATATTTAGTGTTTAATGTTTAAGAGAATATCTTATGCCTCTAGCAATGGACTAACATCACAAGGTAGCTGAAAGAAGAAATGTTTATTTAATATATCTTTTCATTACAAGCACCCCTTTTACTATGTATTACATATTGATCCCCAAGATACTTCATTTAATATATACATCTATATAGAAATACATACATGTTATATATATTTATATAGAATATATTTAAGTTTACATTTTACATATATGTATGTATGTATATATATATGAGAGAGAGAGCAATCCCTCTCAAGATACTGTAATATATAGCTAAATGATAATGCACTTTGCTGGACTCTGCCAACAGCATAACACATAGTATATTTGCAGGAGTACTTGTGTAAAGTTCAGGAGAGGCCTATTAAGTTATAATGGCAAGAATTTTTTTTAGTCATAGAAAATGATAGCCATTCAAATGTCAGGTGTCTAAGAAAAAATTAGATCCATCAGATGGGAACACACTTTAAATAATTGTGACTACATTTGTTGTGCTTGCTGGTCTCCTAGTTACCCACAGGACAGGACAGAATTGCAGAGAAGATGTGGTAAGTTACTCTGATTGTCAAACAGCTGAAAAAAATAGTCTGGCTCTGGTGATGAGAAACTTATCTGTTCCAAAAGCCATCAAAGCTCATTGGGGCCTTTTTATTGCATTCAAATCATTCAACATGCCTTCTTTGTAACAAACAATTACGGAGTTAAAGGATTAAGTATTAATTATGAATGTGTTCAAGTTCCTTCGGTAATACTGAAGACTACCTTTCCTAGAAATAGGAAATTACAGGTGGTTTTATTTATTCATTTAATTAGATTCAACAGAATAGGTCATTATTCAAGTATAAAGATTAATATATTACTTACATGCATGGGTCTCTATTACTAGCTGTGTGACCATGAGCTGGTTCCTTAATGTTTCTAAGTCTTAGTTCCACAGTTAATGAGAATTAATAATACCTATCACATGAGGTTGTTTTGTTTTTTAAACTTGGGAAACATTTATTTACTTTCCCACATCACCAATCATTGATAAATCTTATATCTCCTCAGGAGAACATAGCACTATCGAGCATCCATTACATCCTATGGAGAACTTCAATCTTAGGTCACCACATAAGGTTTTTATGAAGAGAAAATAAAGCATTTGAAGTGCTCAATAGAACAACTGGCACATAATCTCTTAGTAAATGTAGTAACTATTATTATTTGGTGACAAAATTGATAATAAAATAAGATAAATACTGGATTTATTTGGATTTTAACCTTTAAATAAACTTTACATGTACAATGAGCTTACTTTCTACTTGACCAAAAATGTAAATTTTTTATTTTCTGAATTCTTGAATATATAACTAAAGAGTGCAGCTGGTGTTCAAAACTAGAAAGCTGTTATACTTTCTTGAACAGTGAACTTGGAAGGTGGTAGGAGGAAACAGCTACAAATTAGAAAAGCTTAATTCTCAATTTTGGATCATGTAAGACCTATTACATTAAAATTTTGTAATATCTTTAAAAACAAGCCCTGAAATAGCAAGTATTGGAACGAAAAATGTTCCAAACTTATCAAATGCTTTACTTTGAAGAGTCTCAAATGTTTTGTCTTTCAGAAGTAGAGAATGATTACTAATTCTGCATCTAAGGGAAAATTTGCCACATTTTTAGTATTATGAGCAGACTCCTAATGCCCAAAGGGAATCATGTTCTGTCTTTTATTGCTTGTGGGAGGGGTGTTGCTAAGAAACAGAATTCCTGATACGTTGTGAGGAATGAAACTTGTCATTTTAGTGATGCACTGAGAATAAATGCAGTCAAGGCCATGTATTTTCAAAATCTAAAGCTGTTACCCTCCAAAGAAGACTGCATCTCTGGCTGATTAGGCATAACTCATCTGATTATGTGAGGCTCAGAAAACAAACCTTAAAAGCCTATATATTGATGCTCTAAAACAGTGGTTCTCAACCTGTGGGTCGCGGCCCTTTTGGGGGTCGAAAGACCCTTTCACAGGGGTCGCCTAAGACCATCGGAAAACACATATATATTACATATTGTTTTTGTGATTAATCACTATGCTTTAATTGTGTTCAATTTGTAACAATGAAAATACATCCTGCATATCAGATATTTACATTACGATTCATAACAGTAGCAAAATTACAGTTATGAAGTAGCAACGAAAATAATTTTATGGTTGGGGGTCACCACAACATGAGGAACTGTATTAAAGGGTCGTGGCATTAGGAAGGTTGAGAATCACTGATCTAAAAGCATATATTGCATGCCAGATCATTCTCTTGTGAGTGTTTGAAGGACAAAAGGAAAACAGCTACAGAGTTTGAAGGATGGAAGGAAGCTAACATGCACTGAGCGCTTCCACCCAAGTGCTGGACTGGGCTCTGTTATGGCCACATCTTGCTGACTCCACCTGGTCACTGGTGAAGTAGGTGCATCATTTCCACTTTACAGATAAGGGAATATGTTCATCTGAAACTTGACCAGTGTCACAGGCTGTTAAGTGTTAGTGCTCCTAATGACAAGCCTTTGTTATTTGACTCCAAGTGCGGAGTTCTTGCCACTAGAGCTTCCATCCATCAGCTTCCATTTTAAAAAGACTAAAGAAAGTAGGGTCAGAGTTAAACCACAACTGCAAAGGAAATTAGGCAAATTCTATACTGTCAAGACATAGGCCTAGATTTTTAAGAAGGCCCAGATTCCTGGTTTCTTCTGTCTGCCAAAGAACGGGCACTTTCTTATCATTTTTCATCCTGTAAGGTACTATACACACAAGTGACTATGCATTCTTGCTAGAGATCTTTAAGGCACAGAGAATAGAGTATTACTGACAGTCTTTTAGGGATAATGGGATTTGGTACGTTCTAGGAGACTATCTGAGATGATTGGGATCTCTAGGGTCCTTCCAATTTTGTTTCTTTTATACCACCACATTTTCAGACATCTATTCTCACGTCTTTAGCACTGAAATAAGTTTTCTCTATGATGACAACTGGGAATAGCTCATGGGAATAACCATTGTATCCAGAAGTAGGAGAATTCATTCACCCAACATGTATTGATTGAGAGCATATTATGTGATAGGCAGTATCACAGGAGCTGGAGAATTAGCAGCAATTAAGGCAGAATTCCTATTCTCATAGAGCTTATCTTCTAATGGAAGAGCGACATATAGAAAATAATTTCAGATAGTAATGTGTGCTCTTCAGGAAAAGAAATATATGTGTGAACAATATAGAGGGATGGAGAGTGAATAGGAATGGGACTGTGGTGGCAATTTAGAAAGGGTGATCACTTCAGGTCTCTTCATGGATCTGCCATCTGCACTGAGAACTGAGAAATAGGAAAGAGAGCTGTCCAACCTTCAGGAGATAGAGTGTTTGAGACAGACTAGCTAGTGTAAGGCCCAGAGGTGGGCTCCAGCCTGGTTATTTAAGGAATGACAAGGACAAAACATGTGAGTAGGAGAGGTTGACAAGTGCATTACATCAGGCCTTGGTGGCCGTGTGGAGGAGTTTGGATTTTATTATGGGTATGATGGGAAGCCATTAGAGCAGTGGTTCTCAACCTTCCTAATGCCACGACCCTTTAATATAGTTCCTCATGTTGTGGTGACCCCCAACCATAAAATTATTTTTGTTGCTACTTCATAACTGTAATTTTGCTACTGTTATGAATCATAATGTAAATATCTGATATGCAGGATGTATTTTTATTGTTACAAATTGAACATAATTAAAGCATAGTGATTAATCACAAAAACAATATGTAATTATATATGTGTTTTCCGATGGTTTTAGGCAACCCCTGTGAAAGGGTTGTTCAACCCCCAAAGGGGTCACAACCCACAGGTTGAGAACCGCTGCATTAGAGGGTCTGACCTACAATTAACATGCTATATGTTATTGAAATATAACTCTGGCTGCTGTCTGGAGAATTAGTTGTAAGTGGAAGTTGGTAAATTTTAGAAGGCTGTTACTATATAGTCCAGATGAAAGATGAGGATGGCTGGGCCTAGGATTATAGTAATGAAAATAGAAGTGGAAGGATATAGGCTAATGCTTAGAGGAAGTTCCTAAAGGATTGTTGATGGATTGAATGACGAGTGTGAGGGTAAGATGAGGAATCAAGGACTCAACAAATGCTTGGCAACTTGTCATTTTCTTAACAGTTATCAAACAAAAGGCAACCTGCTGATGATTACCCAGTCATTTCTGTCACTCCTAGAAACAGCGGCAGTGACTGGCAGTATATTTGCACTTGTGAGTGATGATGGGATTTTTAAAATTGAGCTTCAAAATGTTTTAAATCATTATTTTAATTTTGTCTCAAAAAGGAAACAGCAAATATTCCCTTAGCTGTCAGAATCTTAAAGAAGAAAAAAAATATCCATCCATACACACTCAACACACACATACACATACCACCAGAAATGATTTGGTTTACGTAGAATACTGAAAGTATCTGTTAGAATTTTGAAAAAGAAAACAAAAAAACCCATAGGCATAAATAAATGAACTGTGTAAATGACTTTGATTCACATGGAACATAAATATAAAATCCACAATGAAAAAGGCTTTTTAAAAAAATGTTTCCCTACTTAAAGATTCATGGGAGGAGATATTAAGGCAGTCTGACCATCCATGTTTGGAGTATATATTTCTCCCCCAAATAACAATAGTGCAAAAGTTAAAAAAGAAAAGAGTAACAATATTTAGCTTATGGGAGCTATAAAACAGAAAAAGAGAAGCACAAACTAAATGTGCGGGTTGCACACCATGAGAAATGGATGAAAAGAATTTGTGAGCTAACAGGAAAGGAAGACAATGCCTTCAGGGACATATGATATTCCCTCTGGTGCAAATTCAAGACAATCACCATGCAAAGTTGCTGTCCCTGATTGCTAAGCCAATGCATAAAGAGACTTTTCTTAGTGTATTAAATTACTCATTGTCATCAAATTAATACTTAAAAGTACACAACTAAGATGAAAACGTCTTCCATCAGTAAATCATTGGTGGTCTAGAGTGGACCTTTATCCATCCCTGCACCATCCAAACCCCAACCCCACCGCCCAGCGTCATCCATTCTTGTCTTCTCGTAACAGCTTTCTGATTTTGTTTGATAGACTAACCCCTCTCCCAATGATTACAGTCTTAGTGTGACATTGACCAAGGCAGGGCATTCAGATGCACCATCTCTGTGGATTTAATACAAACAAACAAAAATGACTGAACTCGTTAAACTCAACAATGACATCTTAAAGTGACTCCCTGTTGATTTTGATTACCTAGATTCCAGAGCAGCTTGATTCCTGTCCCTGTTGAGATTTGGTTCTTTAGCTTTTCCCTAGTGAATATCACCCCCCCAACCCCCCATATCCTGTCAATAAATCCCTTTTCTTGCTAAGTTAGGTGGTATTAGTTTCTATTGCTTGCAATAGAAGAATCTTAGCTGAAACAGTTAAATTTTATCTTTTTAGTAACACACCCTGGTGGTTTAAAAATTTTTTTTGTTAACTCTCACCAGAGGACACTTTCCCCATTGATTTATAGAGAGAGTGGAAGGGAGGGAGGGAGGAAGAGAGGGAGAAAGAGACAGAGAGAGAGAGAGAGAGAGAGAGAGAGAGAGAGAGAGAGAGTGAGAGAGAAACATGGATGTAAGCAAGATGCATTGATTGGTTGCCTCTGGCACAGGCTCCAACTGGGGATGGGCAACCCAGGTATGTGCCCTTGACCAGGAATCGAACCCATGACCCTTTGGTGCATGGGCCAATGCTCTAACCACTGAGAAACACTGGCAAGAGCAACAAACCCTGGTTTTAATAAAACCTTGGCTTAACTGTTTTGCAAAAGAATGCTAAGAGACCCTTATGCTCTTTAAATGCCTAGTGATAGTTAAGGCTTCAAAGATAGTAGTGTTAAGAATCTGCATATTTAGAAATGGCTTTAGATGCCACATCAGTTCCCATGACTTTCTCAGGTTGACTTTTGTTGTGATACAGATATTCATTTACTCTAATGCTGCCCTTGTTCCTATAAATCTTCTTTATATGTGTTTTAAAATAACAACTACATGTCATACATTTTTAAAAGGTCCATATTCAGTTTCTGTTGCTTTTCTGTTTTCAGAAATGTTCACAATTAATTAAGATGACACTTTTTTCACTTGTGATTTGCTGTCAAGAGAAATGGTAGATGTGCAGATCAAACACAAGGCACAGATCAGGCCAGGGTGATCAGGCTTGCAAGGTCATGTGACTTAACAGGGCCAAGGCCTAGCCTAGCATTCAACACATGGGGAATGATGAGGGTGCATTTGAGAAGATGGAAGAAAGAGTGGATGTTTAGTTTTTTTTCTTTTCTCTACTATTTTTTTAAGCACCTTCAACATGGTGTCATTCTGCACAGTAAGTCTGTTACTGCCCTATTGCTACCTCGGTTGAAATGAAGAACCTACAATTTAGCACAATAGTCACAGAGATACAGAAGGATAATAAAGCCACCAAAGAGAAAGGCAACTTAATTTGCAAATGACAGGAAAGACAGGAGAAGTAGGAAGATCATTAGCTTACATAACCAGGTTCAAGTAGAATAGGTGTTGGGTATGGGAGCAGGGCAACGTGTGCTTTAATTTGCCAAAGATAAGTACCAGTAAAATGTGAGCAATGTTCATATAAAATAATAAGGAGTTGGATGCCCTCACTGAGCCTGCATTTCTTCTAGCATTGAGTTGTGATTGGAGGAGGGTCTTCTAGAGATAAACTAGTCAACTTGCTTTTCAGCCCTTCACACAAACAATATTTTTATTACCTTAAATTGATGGAGAAATTCCTACTCCCCCGACTTTGTGTTTCCATGAACGATCTTTCATTTGCAGGCCACCTCTCTATCCCTTACTCGAGGAGAAGTAGCATCTGATGGCTCAGCTCTGGCAGGTTTCTCCCTGGCCAGCCTGTGCCTCGCAGCAGATGCGTTCTCCTTTCACTCCTGTCCTCCATGCAGTAAGCACATCTGGGTCAGGCCGAGAACCCACCTTCTGTACGTACTTCGGGAGATTTTTTTCTCTCTGTCCTTGCTATCGCGGCTCTGTAAGTTATGAGGCAACAATGACTAGGTAATTTTTGGATAGTCTGGAGACCCAGCCTCTTTTGTAGGTGGATCCAGGAAGCAAGTGATATGGATTCCATCTAGAGGTCAACCTGTTCAAACCGTTCATGAGGGCTCTGCCTAACCACCTCCCAAAGGCCCCACCCCCAGATACCATCACACATGAACTGGGAGAGGGTCTCTGTGTTCTCAGTTGGATGGGTGTTCAGGGATAGTTACCAGCTCTCCATTTCTCTTTATGCTGAATGGGTTTGGCCATAAAGGTACTAGTTAGAAATCATGTGTAAGTACTTATGCCTGGGCCAATGCATAATAGTGAGTGGGCAGGATAAAAAGCAGCAGAAACATAACCCAGAGAATGTAGTCTCAGGTTACCAATAACAAAGTACTCAATTTGGAGAACCTAAATGAAATAATAGAGCTGCAAAACTAAATCCTAGCTCTAGGTTTTAGACTTCTTTCTATATCAGAACACACACACAAAAAGTTCAAAAACCAAATGTCTTGCCTCCACATAGAACATTGTGTTATAGTTTTTTATTTGGGAGGGACACATACTTTTGTGTATTTTTATATGCTTTATATCTTTTTGTAAAGTGGCTGTGGTGGAGGTGGAAAACTCTTAAACTAAATAAAAGGACTCTTAAACTAAATAAAAGGTGGTCCTGAATTGCCAAGAGTATTATGGTAAATTTGTTCTCAGGATATTTATTTTTCCTTTTCTCTCATTTAAATAATAAGGTATGCATTTATTCACTCTATTTTTTAGCAAATCAATATCACAAAATAAACCAGTATAATTAAACTCATCTATCCCAGCCTAAATTTCTGGTCAGCAAAGTTTTTAAAGCAAAACAAAACAAAACAAACAAAAAAAACCTCTCAGTCTGATTTTCGAACATAAACAATAATAAATTTCTTTTCAGAAAGGGGAATACATTTTCTTGTTTATAGTTTCCTTTGATCTCAGATCAGTAGCCATGCTGAAATATAGTCTTGACAGGAACCCCACTGCAGCACTGGGATTGATGTTAAAAAGTGGACCAGAAGTGCCTGATCTTTTGCTTGTTTTGAAACAATAAGCCTCATGTTGTAAAAATGGCAGAGTTCTTACTGTCCCTGGTTGAGCATAGTTAAATCCTGATCCGTGGGAGCATGTTTGTATTGCAATGATCCTAATTTACCATAAATTATTCTCCCCTGAAGCCCATAATAAATATAGTTTTAATTGCATGCCAACTGTTAGACCCTAAAATTAGACAGCTTTGGTCATCCTTTGCCAAAGGGAGGAGGTGTTCAGGAATATTTGAGTTGAGATTTTCTGTGGCTCCAGAGGCACTTTGGGAGAGAGAAGAGGCAGCAATATGTATGATGAGTATCTGAACAAATTTCAGTTGTAGAAGCCTTATTTCTGGGTCAGACAGAAGCCATGTTCAAAACACCTTTCTCAATCAGTTAAAGGATGGTGCCCCAGCCGAGCCTTTTATCATCTCTCTTCTTTTGAATCTCCAGGGTCCATTTTCATAGCTGCAGCTAAAGAAGGTGAGTTAGAGACTTGTTCCAGTGTTCTTCTTCCTTAATTAGCAGAAACAGTTCCCACTTAGGAAAGATGTTCATGCCCTTGTGACGAGGAGCCTTCAAATAGTCACTCTCTAAAGGAAAATGTAGGACAATCTTACAAATTAATTTGAGCACAAGGGAATTCAGGCCATGTGTGAAATTAGGTTGGCCCCAATAGAAGTGAGGTTAGGAGCACCTGGGAGATTTTGAGTCTCCTCACCCCCGCATCAGCACGCCTTTCCCAGCCCACTCCCAATGGAGCAACTTGCTCCTCTGCTCCAGCTGAGTGGCTCTGGGCAAATACTTAACCTCTTGGTGCCTGTTTCCTCATCTGACAAATAGGGAGCATAACAGTACCTACCTCACAGTGGCTGAAAGGATTAAAGCAGATGCTGTTTATCAAGTGTCCACACACCAAGTGTCCTTTATTCCTCAATTCGCATTTTTAACAGAGAGGAGCATACTTTTTAAAAACAATTATTCCAGCAGTGTTGGAGGATTCATATGTTCTTTCAAACAGCTGATATCTTTCTTTCCTTTTTACTATTAAAAATATAATTAAAATATAATATAGATATATGCAGAATGTCAACAATATACTTGCAACTCCTTTTTTGCAATTCTAGAGTAGTCTTTAGTTAACAGAACAATAAGTTGAATTCCCCTTTGGGAGGCATGTAAGTTTTCCCTTTCATAATTCCTTTCAAAATTCATTCCTTTCAAATTTCCTTTTTCTTCAGCAAATCTGCTCTTCCATGGTCCTGAGTATGTTTAAGACATTTCCCAGAAGTCGATGAAAGCATTTGGGTGCTGTTCTTCTAGTGCTCCTTGGCTTCTTTGAATCTCCTTCACCCACATCTCATTGTTTCTCCAAAAGTTAGAAAGTCATGTTGCCGATGCTTGTGCTTCTACTACAGAAGGAATAAATAAACAAAACAAAACAAAAAAATTTTTTTGAAGCAAATTCCAGGTCTCAATCATACATCAATCAAGCAATTCAGGATTTCTCGATGATTTCTTTTAAAATATCCCATTTGCTCAAGACTTCGCTGCTAGGAGGGTGGGTAAAGGCTGTGTTCTCTGAAAGGGTCAAGGTCATCTTTGTGAACCCCCAGCACTGTGGCTTACTTTCCTGTTGGCTTAACTGTGCAATGCGTTTCCCTCTTTTTCCACCTACAGTTTTGAATAGATAATAAATATATGTGGATATTCCCTTCTTTTGTAGATCTGTGGTGTAATATAAACCAGTGCATTTCAAATTTTTTCTTTGCTTTCACAACACTTTTAGGAGGAACTGCACCAGAGAAAGTGGTGAAAAGCATCCCTTCATTCCTAGTCTCTCAACGTCCAGCCCCTGCCACCACTTTCACCAGTTTCCTCATATACTCTTCCGAGATATTTTAAACATGTACAATTATGAATGTATATGTAATTACTCCTTATTTTTACACAGCGGGTACCATTCTCACCACAGTGTTCAGCAACTTGCCTTTTCTACTGAACAATGTCTTGGTCATTATTACAAATCTGGACACAAAAGTTTCTGTTTCTAAAGGATGGTCTTCTTCCCCTCCTGTGTATATGCATGTGCATGTGAAGCTTTCTTTAAATAATATTTTGGCACACTTAATGCCAATCTCTCTCTCTCTCTCTCTCTCTCTCTCTCTCTCTCTCTCTCAAGTTAAGGAATAGACATAGAAGCCTATGATGTCTGACTATTTAGTGAGGATTCTCTCATGCTCTCAACTTCTTTTCTGCTGTCCCCCACTCCCCAACCTGCCTTGGATCTCAGGCATGTGTCCGGAATGGTATTGTTGTCAGGAGGGTCCCAATATGTTACTGGGAAACCCCCAGTTGGGCTCGGGTTGTTGATGAGATGATGTTTTGACTGCTGGTGGGTTGGTCTGACCATGCTTATCGGTTCTGCTTGCTGGATTCACAGCTGAGTCACCTCCTCAATCGCTTCACATAGGCCTTGGAAAGGAAACTTAAAACTTAACCCTCTACCCATGTATATGACACTTAATGCTCTATTCACATAAGTATATGTGTTCTAAGATTTAAAATAATATGATTATTTTTCAGATTAATTCAGGTGCTCTATCTATCAGATTATAAGTCCTCCCTATCAATTCCTGTCCTAGAACTGGTTTCTCTTCATTGTCATATTAAAAGGACTCTGTTGCCATCTGAGGGATTTTTAAACTGACAGTCTATGATTACTTTCTTAGTACTTTTGCCAATTTGTAAGTACCAAGGTAGTGAAGACCTTTTTGGGGTGGGGTTGTGGAGATCTGGAAAGAAGTAGGAAGATAGAGTAATTTGATCTTATGGATGGGTATATAAAAAATGAGTATTGACTAGAAGATTTGTTTTCCTTTGGGTGTGATTGGTAATGGTCATGCTTCTAGATCTAGCACAGAGTGAACAGCTATTATGAATGGAAAAGTCATGAGTCTTAAGAGAGGGCTATCTATGTTTGTTCTTCTGGGCTCTCTGATTAGCACCCTGATTTTTCTTTGATAGATTCCCTTTCTACTTCTGTGTGTGGTCTTGGGAGGAAGCCTTAGGGCCCATGTGGGACCTCTTCCTGCCTTAAATAGCCTTAAGGAAGACAGGTGACTTGGGCTTGGCCTTTGGATGTTGTCCCCAGCCTCTTGAGAGAGTGGTGTAGTAGGATTGGTGGTGGAGGTTCGGGCCAGCAGTGTGGTGCCAGGCTACCCAGGTGAGCCTTGCTTTTGTGACATACCTTTGCTGTCAGCAGTATCTCCCCTAGACAGGGGCAAGAGGGCCACCACTTTGATTCTTCTGGCTTCACCTCTGCCCACCCAGAGCCTGTGTCTTCCCTTCTAGACCACAGTCTGATGTGCGTTGCTTCTCCAAGTTATTTCCCTGCTCTCTTGATGGCATTTAGCTTATGGGTGATTGACATGACTGATCCTTGAAACTGCTGACCGTTGAGCACTCCTTGCTTGTATCTGACACAATCTGCTACCCAAGACCACCACAAGCCCACTGTAAAGGGCATTAATTTTCTTGTCTGACTTCCATTCTTTCTTTCTTCTGGTGGCATCACTTCAACTTTCCTTTGGAGTAGCAGGGGGAGGGACTAGTGTGGCAAATCAGTTTGTTTTATCTCTCGATCACCTGATTTGTTCAAGCAGAGCATGCCACTCCAGTCAGTCCACTATGAATCAGTGCTGGGACTTATGTAAAGCTATTAAGAAGGAGAGAAGTTCTCTTTCCTTAGTCTAATTGGGTGAAAGCCTGGGTTCTTTGGCGGGGGCGGGGTTCCAATGTGAGAGTGTGCTGAAAATAAAGCCAACTCAGAGGAAATTAGGTGAATAATTTAGCAAGAGAGAGTTTGATTGATTCCTGGCATCATTTGATCTGAATTATGTATCCAGTAAGACCCACCTTCCATCTCCCTGAGACAATAAATTCCCCTTTGCTTAAGCCTACTTGTCTTGGGCTATTTCTCAGTTGGAATTCACAAAGAGTCCCAGCAGATTCAACCACCTAACAAGTGGGGGGAAAATTACTTTTCATTCAAAAACAACAAGAAATGCTATAGTTCTTCCTTGCCTTCCTCCTGTCCTCCCAGAGAGTGTAGGAAAGTGAGCCTTGGCATTGGACTTGTCCTCAGAACAGAAATTCGTGCACAGGAGGAACAGAGCACTGTTTCTCAGAGCATTATCAAATGGAATTGTGGGCCCAGGATGATGTTTGTGCCAAAGGACCTTTGTTCTTGGGGAACCTGGTGCTGGGTCTTTCCTGAAATTGCCCAGAATTCCTGACCCCTCTGCAGACTGAGGGGATCTGGGCATGTTTCTCCAGCTCAAAGGTTGTTAGAGATACAGCAACCAGAAGATGTTATCAGAGGAAGGGCAGGCTATAGAGAATTTCTAATAATTTCACAGTTGAGGTGTGGATTTTTGAGCAAGTTTATATACTCTAGAGCAGTGATTTTCTTTTTAAAAAAATATATTATTATTGATTTCATAGAGGGAGAGAGAGATAGAAACATTAATGATGAGAGAGAAACATTGATTAGCTGCCTCCTGCATGCCCCCTACTAGGGATTGAGCCTGCAACCTGGGCATGTCCCCTTGACTAGAATCGAACCCAAGACCTTTCAGTCCAAAGGCTGATGCTCTATCCACTGAGCAAAACCAGCTAGGGCTAGAGCAGCAATTTTCAAGTGGTGTGCCACAAAAACTTTTAAAACATGCAATACCTGACTATTTAGTCAGGGGCACTGACCTCTTTTCCCTTAGATTGTCAAGTAAAAAAATGACATCAGCTAACACAACAATAACAGCCCGGTGTGAATCAATCAAAACTATATTTTTTTTTGTCAGATCGGCAAAAAATATTTTTTGGTGTGCCACAGAACTTTAGTAATTAGTTTATGTGTGTCATGAGATGAAAAAGGTTGAAAATCACTGCTCTAGAGACATGGGGAATCCCAGGGCTCTCAGTAAAGCAAGAAAGCTAGAGTGATGAAGCAGAGAGGACATTGTAGATAAGGAAGCAATTTTCAACTGGAAAATGTAGCAACTGCAAAAGAAAACACAGAACTGATACTTCCTTGGCTGCTCTTACTGCGTGGGCACTTTTTAACCAAGTTAAAAAAAAAATTGAGTCATCAGATTGGTTTACCAAGCAGGAGGAAATTAGTTGTCTGTGCATTTATTCCCAGCACTCACTCTGCCTTGGGCCCCATGCCTTATTCATGGTTCAGGGAGGACCGGTTGTGGGTGGCTACCCTGAAGTCTCCTGGCTCACCTTCTCCTGTGGGAGATGGTCCCCTGCCAGGGACCTGGCCGAGCACCTGGAGCATGGTGTTTCCTCATTGCTTCATGCAGATGCCCAGACCTCCAGTGGGGGAGACCCAGAGGTGACGCTGACGGGTTTCGAAGTGGGGCTGCCTGGAGGTCGGTGCGGCACAGGCTGGGGAAGCTAGAGTAGAGATCATTGGCATTTCCTTCAACCAAATGACTCTTTGAATAAAAGCGAGTCAACTAACCAGTTGGTTTGGCATCTTGTAGACTCCACCCCACCCTTCAAGTTGCCTCACTGATATGCAAACATAGGGCTTTGTTTTCTAGGACTTTTTAATGTATTTCCCAATCTTCCCAAATTCTTTAAAGCATATTTGACACTATATACATATTTTTTAGTGCTATTAACTATTTCCTTAAAATTACACAAAGAATTCGTGCTTATTATAGACACATAAGAAAATTTAGAAAAACAACACAAAGATGTAAGAATAAGCCCAGAGGTCATCTTTGTTAACATTTTATAACATATATCTTTTTCTTTGTTATTATTGCTTGTCATTTTTTTTTTTTAGTGTATTCTAGACATCTCTCCTTGTCAATAAATACACTTCTGTGCAGGAGAATAATACAGAACAAGAGACCTATCTGGCCACATGGCAGCTGTTTAAATGTGAAAGACATTATCCTAGCCTCTATTTTCTAAGTTAACCCTCTTCACTTTCTTTCACGCTATTAAAAGCTTTCCAGACACTTCAACATCCTTCTTGCCTTTGCTGGCACCTCTCCAGCTGACCAAAGTCCATCTTTAAAAGTAGTTCCCAAAATTAATTTGTGTATCCTAGCTGTGATCTCAGTAGATAGCTCAAAAGAGTATTTCAAGTAATCTAGAAAAAACCACTTCTCTAAGTATTTTGGCTTAATGAATAATGAATCAAAGTAAGCATTGGCTGTTGATATGGCTGTTGTTTGGGGAGGTAGCACCCTACCCATTTCTGCTTATGACCAAGTGAAATCCTGATGTGGTAAAATCAACAAGAGGAAATTACAGAGATTCTAAGCCCACACGTGGACTAACAAGGAGCAAATGCCTTGGAAAACAGAGCTCTCTGTAACTCATGGGTCTAAGCTAAGAGGAGTATGTTTACATTAGAATATTTAGGAGAAATTGTTGAATTGGGGGCAGGAATATTAAGCCAGATGGCCTAGAATATTGAAAAATAGAAGGAATAATAAAGATTATTATCCAGGAAACTAAGGCCCAGAATGAGGATTGGATTTACCACAGTTCACACTAATTATTGGAAGAAAGGGGAATAGAGTCCAGATTTCTAATCCCTGGCTCAGTATACTTCTCGCTACATGTTATTCTTCCCTATACGGCCCATGGAAATCTCAACTTCATTGATGCTGTGTCTCCCCGAAGGGGATCAGGTGAGGGAATGGGAAAATGACTTACTCTCTGGATATTATTATGAAGTTAATGCTGTCAAGGCTAAAGTGACTACTTATTCTTAGTCTATTCCTTCCCACCAACCAATTGAACCCTTTCATTCCTACAAGTAGGTATGTCATTTTTAGAATATATTAATAGAGGTCTCAGTTATTTCCCACTTAAATTTTGACTTTACTTGATAGGCATTTTAATGGACTATTTCTTAGTACATAGGTTATAAAATCATTTATTCTTTGGGCCAAATGGAACGAAACAATGATTGACCATTGAAATGTCATATTTAGTGATAGAAAAAGCAGAGCCACTCATGAAAGAAAAAAATTCTTTTGGACACATCCTGATAACACATGGGACTAAAGGACATACTTTGACCCCGGGATTGTGAGATTTCTGAATTGACTGGAGCTCTTTGAGACCCTTGGGAGTCAGGTCCATTTACTAGGTATGACCTGAGGTCGAGCTTGCTGACACCTTACTCTCTGGTGCCAGCTGGCCAACCATTGCAGTGCCAGCTTCTCCATCTGTTAAATAGGGGTGCTTTCATCACTGTCAGTCTCTAATACCTTCAGGTCTATTAGGAGGATTCATGAGCAAGAGCCATAAGAATCAAAATATGAAGTACCACTATCAGATCCTTCAACTTTTAGTAAAAAGCCTGGGCAGTAGAAGTAATCAAATGCAATATGGCAGAGAAAAGTGAGTAGAGAAGAAAATTTTAACTGTTTTTAATAACTGTGACTTCAAATCTATTTCATTAATCATAATATAAGGTTGTAACCCCATCTCTTACCTTTCTTCCCTCTTCCTCCCCCTTTTCTTTATTCCTTTTCCTCATGTTTTCCCCTTCTTTCTTCTTCCATCAGCTATTATTTCTCATATCACAAATTTCCCCTTTATTTCTGACCCCATCCCACTATCCTTTACTCATCTAGGAATATCAAGATGCACTTTAGCAATGTAGGCATAGGGAAAGGTAAGATACATGAGCAAAAAGTCGACCATCTTTCCTTGTTTGAATTTATATTAAAATATGTTTTAGACCACCTATAAAGTGCAAGGCACTGTGCTAGACATTATAGAAGCTGCAAACAGGTGAGCAGATATTCCCTAGTGTTTATAGTCTAGTGGGGGTGGGAGGTGGGAGAAAAAATAACCATGACTTGGGAGAAACTGATTAGTTCCTTAAGAGGGAACATGACTTGCGCTGGGAGAAGGGAGTAGTCCAGGTATATCCAATGGAGTTTACTAGTATAGAGCTAGGTCCATGGAGTGATTAGTATACAGCAGTTAATTTATTCATCATTTATTCAACAAATATTTATAATGTGTTTCTATGTATCATTTATTATGCTTAGAACTGGAGATATGGCACTAAATAAAGGCAATATGGTCTTCCTTTAGTCCTCAGGTTTCTTCAACTATAATATGGGGGCTTGAACTAAATGGTATTTAACATTACATCTTGGCTTAATGATTAAAGATGGAATGTTTGAACTTGGTACTTGGAAAAGGTTCTATGATCAGAAAAGTTTGGGACATGCTGGGATCAAAGTTAAACATATCTTGTCCAAGGTCATATGGCAAATCTGTGAACCAACCTTGGGATGATAGGATGTTCTCTATCTTGATAGGGGTTTGGGTTACATAGGTGAATGCATTTGTCAAAACACAGCACCTGTATACTTAGCATTTGTGAATTTCATAGTATTTAAATTTTATAGCAGAAGGAAAGACCTGTGAACAGACATTGAGCTCTAGCTAATAATATACATGCTGAAGTATTTAGGGGGAAGTGTATTGAGACTTATAATTTACTTTGAAATGCACCTAAACTAAGATGGGGTATGGATGAATAGAGGGATGGATGGATGGATGGATGGATGGATGGATGGATGGATGTGCTACAGTAAAATGATCATGATAGAATCCAGGTGGATCAGACCAATATTCACTGGAAAGTGCTTTCAACTGTGTTGTATGTTTGAGATTTTTCATAATAAAATTTTAGAAAAAAATCACTGTAGCCAAAAGCCCAGATTCCTGTCCAAGGGCTTCATCTTTCTGACCAGCCCATGGCTCCTGCTTCCCTCTGTGCCCCAGGAGAAGACCCACTACCTAAGGGTCTGGCTGCTGGGTCTCAGTAAGACCTGTAAGCTGAAAAAGGCACCCTGTTGTATGTGATGATTCCCCTCCGAGGCAAAGAAGGTTCACCCTTTTTCATATCAAGGAAAGCAAAATTCCCTCTAGCTCAGTTGGTCCCCTCATATTAACAAGCCCCAAAGCGCTCTTTGAGGCATAGTGAGCAGTTCTGAAATAACCCCTCTGCTTCAGCTGTCATCACCTCTGTTCCCAGCTGTTCCCTGGGCTTTGGCAGCTCCCACTCCCCACCCCCCAGCAGTCACTCTCTCACTGTTGTCCCTCCCTCAGCCTCCGTGATGCCTCATGGCCTGGGTTTGGGCAAGTCCAGGAACCATCTGATTCCTTCTTTGCCCTTTCTCTCTCAATCCCATCTAAGATAAATCCAGGGATTTGAGCAGATGGCCCTGTTTATGGTTTTAGTTTGTTTAATAAATTAATCAGGCACATCTTAAACTCTGATTTTAGTCCATTTTTGAATTATAATAATTCCTGGCATTTGCATGTGCTTTTTTTCTTTCTTTCTTTCTTTTTTTTTTTTTAATTACAAGCACATTCCGTCTCTTTCCAAAATGCTCATTTAAATTTTCACAAGATAGACTGGCAAGTATTATTTAGCTTTCACGGGTGGAGAATCAAGGAAATGGTGCAAAAACATTTATGGAGTTCCTACTGTATGCACTCACTTGCTGCATGTGTCTGTGTACACTGTCCCACTTAAAACCCACGGCCTACTTGGGAGGTGCTTATTATATTGGAACCACTTTTACAAGTGAGGAAACTGAGGCCCAGAGAGAATATTTTCTGAGGTCCAACAACCAGATGACAACTGACACGAGAAGTGTAGTTCCACAGAATGTCAGAGTAGGAAGGGGAGTCACTGACTTCCCAGACCAGCCACTGTATTTTCCAGTTGGGGATACTGAGGCCTAGAGCATAGATGTGAGCTATTTAGAAGAAACGCTAGAATTAGAACTCAGGTCTAAATTTTCTGACTTGACTTAGAAAACAAGAAACTCCATGTAGATTTAGACATATGGGGAAAGTTGGAGAGTTTCACACCCACAGGGTGTCTGTATGCCACTTCCAGGCTGGCATTGCAGATTTTAAATCTGGCATGAGCTGAGTGCAGGGTTGTCTTGAAAACTTAGCTGCACACAGCCTGCAAGGCACTTGGGCAGCCCGGACATGCCGATGTTCCTTTGTTCACTAATTGTCTCACAGGACAGGAGGCATGGAAAGCGGAGCAGAATCAACAGTTGTGACATAAACATTGACATGAGACGTGAACAGGAAAAAGAAACATGGCAAATAGAGCCCACCGTAACCGGGCCCTGGGCCTGCTCT
This sequence comes from Myotis lucifugus, assembly GCF_000147115.1. NCBI lineage: Eukaryota > Metazoa > Chordata > Mammalia > Chiroptera > Vespertilionidae > Myotis > Myotis lucifugus. Next base: position 11,790,586 of record NW_005871048.1, read on the forward strand.
TTCACAGCTCCCACATGTCACATTCTGATTCAGTTTGACTGGGTTTGAGGGTGAAGGGGGAGTGCCAAAGCCCAGTTTCCTCACTGATCTCATTTGCGGGTGCATAAGCTTTCTTATCAATATCCTCTGGATATGGCCATACACTCCCAAGTATTGCCGACAGTCTTACTTCTGAGCTGATATTTGCCTCTCTCTTCAAATAGAGTTGGTAGCTCGACCCGAGGTTACTTTATATATTAAGTTGCTTGTATATCAGCTAAAATTGCTTAGTCATTTAACACATGGGGCTCCTGTCACTGGAGGTAAGCCATCCTGTACGAACTGTCCTGTGAAAGTTGGCTTGACTGTCTGAACGTCATGTAACAAGGCTGGACTTGGACTTTATTTGGACTCCTACTTAGAAGAGGACTCACCTCTTACTGGAAGTGTGACTGAAAAGGGACAGTATTGATCTTGCCATATTGCAACCTGGGTTGGACTACCGATGTCCCACACGTACTATTATGTAAGCCTGAATGAGCCAAGCTTTGGTGAATGTACACTTGCAGACAGCTGGCATCTGACTACTATTGGGTCCTACGGGGCCTGGTCATTTCCTTGGTACTGGGGATGGTTTCCCTGAAAGGAATGTGTGTTCTTGCTGTCAGTCTTCCTAGCACGTTATTCCTGGGCAAGGTGATCATGTAATATAATATCCAAATTGGGCTCTTTGGGGAGTGAAATGGGGAAACTATTAATAATTATACTGGAACATAAGGTGTGAACCAGGACCAATGGTCATCTCTCTTTTAGGACACTCAGAGGTGAAATAAGAGAAAAGACTGCATCCCTGGGCTCTGAGGAGGCCTGGAGCACTTCCTGGCCACAGTGGCAGCAGACTGGGCACTGAGACGGAGAGGAACGAAGGGACCCTGGTGCAGGTCTGATTCTTGGCACTTGTTGGAAGCTGTTCTTTGAATTGGAACGTGAAGTCCAATATCTCTGGTTTGTAGGTGCAGATTCTTCAAATGATATTGCCTGGACATTTGTTATGTGTGGAGAATGAAGGGAAGGCCTGGGCTGGGTATAGAAACACCAGGAGGAAAGAAGTGTCCTGTCCCTGGAGGGCTGAGTGGTGGGAGCAGTTGATGTGTGTGTGTGTGTGTGTGTGTGTGTGTGTGTGCAGGGGTGTCTCCAGCAGAGCAGAGCCATGCACAGCCTACAGCATCCTCCGGAGGCAGCAGGACAAGGACTCTGGTACAGACAGGCACAGAGGTCAGGGGCCTGGGGCAGAGGTCCTGGCTGGCCTGTTGAGGGCCTTCCACCATCTGTGCACACAGCATGGCTGCCATGCTTCACTCACCTTCCCAAATCCACCTCACTCTTTCCTGTCCAAGTGATATCATGGGGTATTTATTTTGCAATCACAAGTGACAACGCTTTTAGATTTTGTATCTTCTTGTGGCTTCTCATCTTTGGAAGGATAATGGGTGTGTTTGGGAAGTGATCCGAGTTCCAGGCTTCCTCATACTCTGCACACACCTCTGCATTTGAGTTCTGAATTGTAACTGCCTGCTGGCTTATCTGGCTGATCTCTCTCCCACTCTCGTTGTGCTAACAACGACTTGAGGTTGTCACATCCCCAAGGTCCAACACAATGCTTGGCTAAAAGCAGTAAGTCTTGTATGGGGAGAAATGGAAATGACTGTGAGGTGGGAGAAAGAGATGTCAAGATTTAGGCCCCACGCTTCTTAAAATCTGAGATATCTAGGTGGCTTTTCCAGTGTAATATAAAAACTCGAGTCTCCTCTTTTTCTATTGCTTTCAATTTGATTTTGTTGATCTCTTCCTACCCTACAGAGAGGGGGGGGGGGGGGGAATGGATCTTACTATTGTGGCTTAAAAAAAATTGGAGCAAGAAGCATTTATTTTAAATTAAATGCATCTGGAAATATTTTTCTGAGTGCTTACACCCCTCTCCCTGCATGCCCCCCACCCCCCCCGACAGTTCTTATAACTAACTAGAGGCCCGATACACAAAGATTCATGCAAGAATAGGGCTTCCTTCCCCTGGCTTGATGGCACTGCCTTTCCGCCTTTGCTCCGGCTGGGAGCCGCCTTCCGCCTTCGCGCACTGCCCAAAGGCCTGGAGCGGCCAGGGCGGGGCAGAACACCTGCGTCGTTGCCATGGCAATGACACAAGTGTCCTGCCCAGCCGCTGCCATCTTTATCACGTCAATTTGCATATTCCCTCCTTATTGGCTGTGGGTGCCACCATCTTTGTCGTGAAGTGATGGTCAATTTGCATATCCCATCTTTATTAGATAAGATGATATATAGGGATGCTTTTTTTATCACTTCCATTTTTTCAATTGTCAATATTGCCTTGGAGTTCTGAAGTTATTTCATACCATAATCTAGAACAGTGGTCGGCAAACTGCGGCTCGGCAAACTGCGGCTCGCGAGCTACATGCGGCTCTTTGGCCCCTTGAGTGTGGCTCTTCCACAAAATACCAGCTCTTCCACAAAATACCAACTTTTGTGCATGGGCCACGAAGTTTCAATCACACTGTACGTGCATGCCCACACGTGGTATTCTGTGGAAGAGCCACACTCAAGGGGCCAAAGAGCCGCATGTGGCTCATGAGCCGCGGTTTGCCAACCACAGATATAGGAGTATTTGTCTTGCAGTTTTTCTTAGAAAATTTTCTAGATTGAGCACAGGGCATTAGAAGAAATTACATGCTATGCTATCTAGTTGTATGCTTTTGTGGGTTTGTGACTGTTGTCTTTATCCCCCTGTTTCTCATTCATAGGGAACTTATGCTATGACACTGCATTTGAAATTTTATTTGTAGAAATAATGTGAGGCCAAGGATGAGAACATAATGCCCCACAGAGCATTTTCATTTGCAGCTGACACGCAGGGACCACTGTAATTGAAGTCCCAGACTTGAGACTCTCTGAGTCACCCATGTGAGGACAATGTTACCTCCCATTCACTCTCACCGCTGTGGTTCCCCAACTCATCTGCAACTTGGAATTGTCTGGGGAGCTTCAAAATACCCCAATGCCGGTGTCCCATCCCAGAGACTGTGATTTAATCGGTCTGTGGGGTGGCCTGTGCTTTGGAATTGTTAGAAGCTCTCCAGTGATTCTAATGTGCAGACAGGTTTGGGAAGCTTGCTCTAAGAGTAAAGCTCTTCAGGACCTCAACTTAGTGTGTGAGTATTTATCAGACTCTCCACTTGGCAGTCTCTTTTATCTGTTTTGCCAGTGAGGCTGCCAAATACCACAGCTCCACATTGCAGCTGTTTCTTCCTGACTGGGGCAAAGGCAGCTTTGAGTACTTGCTTCTCATATTCATCCAAATTTTGGCATGAAAATCCTTCACTGTCTTATCAGCTCTTTGATGCTTTTAAGAAAAATTAAAATATATATTGTATTTATATTTATAAAATATATATTTAATTGTATATTTAAAATATTATATATTATACATACTTAAACATATATAACCCTATATAATAAAAGCCTAATATGCTAAGTGTCTGGTCATCCAGTTGACCAGTCAACCAATCAAAGCGTAATATGCTAATGATATGCTAAGGCTGCTCAACCACTTTCTATGACATGCACTGACCACCAGGGGGCAGACACTCCGACTGGTAGGTTAGCTTGCTGCTGGGGTCCAGCTGATTGGGACTGAGCAAGATGGGCCAGACACACCCTGCAGCTCTCCTTCGGTCCCTCCCCAGAGGGCCAACCTCTCACGTCCCTCCCTGGCCCCAATCATGCACTGGTGGGGTTCCTTGGCCTGGCCTGCACCCTCTTGCAATCTGGGACCCCTCAGGGGATGTTGGAGAACCAGTTTTGGCCTGATCCCGCAGGCCAGGCCGAGGGAACCCACTGGTGCACGAATTCATGCACCGGGCCTCTAGTCTACACTAAGAAAAGACAAAGATGCTAATTGACCATACCTTCACTATGCTCATCAGCCAATCAGAAGAGTATGCAAATTAATCCAACAAAGATGGCCGTTAAATTTGCATACTGCAGGCAGATCCTGCTGCACCTGCCCTGTGCAGGTGGCAGCTTGATCCCCAGCTGCTGCCCGCCCCAGCACGGGATCCGGGTCTGCCATGTGCGGCCCGGGGTGGCGGGGGTGGGGGTCGGGGGAGGAGGTGGGTGGCAGCACGATCCCGAGCCGCCACCCGCCCCAGTGCCGGGATCCGGGCCTGCCGTGTGTGACCGGGGAGACGGGGCAGGCACCGCGGGATCAGGCGTGCCATCTGCCACCAGGGGAGTGGGCCTAAGCCAACAGGTGGTTATCTCCCGAGGGGTCCCAGACTGTGAGAGGGCACAGGTTGGGCTGAGAGATGCCCCCCGCCCCCCGCCGCCAGTGCACAAATTTTTGTGCACCAGGCTTCTAGTATTAAATAAATAGGTATATGTTATGTAGTTTTTTCTATTGTTGACCTCAATGGAAGGATTGATTTATCCTGCCATTAAGAGAATTGAAAATCTTCCAATTGCTTTTTTTTTTAAATGTTCAATGATCTCTGAACTTTCATTGGCCTACTGTCCCCCTAAGGGGTGCTCCTCAGACACCACTTTGCCATCCACCATCATGCAGGTGGTCGTCATTTGGATGGATTGCATAGAGTTGCTGTGGTCCACGTTTTTACCAAAATCAAAGTCCTTCCCTTCTTCCAGCAGGAGGCAGTAGGTAGAAATCTCATCCTCCAGCTTGACTTTGGTGTTCAGCAGGGCCTGGTACTCCTGGACCTGGTGCTGCCCCTCTGCCCAGGTCTGAGCCAGCTCTGCCTCCAGCTGCTCAGGATCCCATTGAGCTGTTCCATCCACATGGCATAGCATGTCTCCACCTCCCTCAGGCTGTTCTCAAAATTGGCCTTCAGATTTCTCATCAAGTCCAGGTCAGTCGCCAAGGACTGAACCATACGTCTCAGTTGCATGAGTATCATCTCAGCAGCTCCTGTCTTGACAGTCTGTGAGTTGACCACTATGGTGCCCTCCTCAATCTGCTGGGACCAGTATTTGTCTAGCTCCTCTTGGTTTTTCTGAATTAGCTCGTCATACTGGGCATGGATGTTCGTCATGATCTTGCTGAGGTCTTGATATTTGGAGGCATCCAACTCCCCGGTCAACCCAGAGTTGGCAATCTGGTTTTGTAGACCATTTATTTCCTCCTTGTAGTTCTTCTTCATGAAGAGCAGCTCCTCCTTGAAAGCCTTGATCTGTCTCCAACTGCAGCTGAGTGATGTTGGTGTCATTAGTGACCTGTTGGAACCCTGGATGTTTCTCTCCACAGAGTGGTGCATGGCCAGCTCCATCTCATACTTGACTCTGAAGTCATCAGCAGCAAGATAGACATTGTCAATCTGCAAAATAATGTAGGCATTGCCGACAGAACTTGCAAAGACCTGAGCCCTCAGGTCCTCTGGGATCTTGAAGTAATGCCCCCTAGTCTCTGACTTGGGGTCCCTTCTTCTGCAGGTGTGTCTGGATTTTGCTCTCCAGTCTCCTCTATTATCAACCTCCAGGCTACTCACCCTCTCCAGGTATTGAATAATCTCTTTCTTTCTCTGGATGCCCCCTATGCCTGCCAGACCCCGGGCCATCTCTGCAGCCAGGACCCTGGACCCCTAGCCGCCCCACGTGCTCGTGGAGTAGGCCATGGAGACCTGGGAGCCCGAGCCCCCAGGGCATATATAGGCTCTGGCCACACTGCTGGCCAGCTGGGCCTGGTGGCTGGGTGACTGTATGGAGCCCAGGGTCCAGTAGTTGGTGGAAAAGGTGGAGCTGGTGCTGAAACTTATTGTCCATGGAGGAAGGCAAGAAGCCAAGACTCAGGTTCGTGCTGTTCCTCCCCCAGTGTCTTTTAAAAAGAAGAAATGGGTAATATTTTGGAGTTCTTACCCTTCTGAAAATGTCTTTATTCTAGCCACTCCTTGGAGTCATAATTTGGCTGGGATTTGAAGTCTAGACTGAACCTTAATATTCCTTCAAATATTTGAAGGCACTATTTTATTGATCTCTAACATTCACTGTAGCTGTTGAATAATCCTATTCCTACCTGGTGCCTGTTTCCTTGCAAATGACTGCCCCGCCCCTGCTCCCGTCCCCCCTCCCACCCCCCCTTATCTCTTTGGGAACCATTAGGATCTTCTCTTTTCCCCCAGAACTCTGACATCTCACAATTTACATACTTTTATAAGGATTTTATTTCATCCATTTTCTTGGGCATAAAAAAGACATTTATCATCCAGAGATTTTTGTTTTACTGCTAAAAAAGTTTGTCATCTTACTTTCATATTTTCCACCTCTCTGTTTTCTCACTTCTCTATTTTAAGAAATCATTTTGGTTGGATTCGTCCTTTATGTTAATTATGTTTTCTTTTCTATTTTTTTGTGCTAATGTCTTTTTGTGCTAGTTTTTAGATTTCCTCAACTTTATTCTTCAATCTTTCTAATGAATGTTTTAATTTAATTTAATTTTTATTTCCAGAAGAAATTTTTATTTCTTGTTTTTTTATTTATCTTTTTACATAACCTCTACTTCTGGGTATAAGAATACATTCACTTCACTTATTTCTTTAGGGTTGTAGATTTTTAAATATCCTTCTCTGTTTGTTTCCTTCAGATTTTTTTTTTCTTTATTCTTGTGACTATCTTTCTCTTTCATGTTTGCAGTTTTCCTCAGTTGCCTGGGAGCCTTGGCTTTCTGTTCATATTTAAGAGTGAGCCTCCAAAATATTGCTTGGAGGCTCTGAGTGAGTAGGCAGGACTTGTTGACCTGTAGGCTCCATTTAGCAGGGAGTTCATAAGAAGGAAGGAAGGAAGGAAGGAAGGAAGGAAGGAAGGAAGGAAGGAAGGAAGGAAGGAAGGAAGGAAAGGAAGGACTAATTAATAAAGAGACTTGACATGAGATATAAATTTGGAATACATGGGGGAGCCAGGGAAGCTTAGCTTTAGTAACTAAGGTCTCTCTGAATCTCTGGACCCAGGGTTTTTTATTCACACATTTTTGCCCTATAGCTAAGCAGATATACATATCAAAGGTAAGGCCTGGTAAACAGTAAAATTATCAGGTTGGGGAAACTGCCCTCAGCTGTCTGGCAGCAGGCAATTATATATGCAGATTTTCAGGTTTGGGGAAATGCTTTCAGCTATTCCAGCAGCAGGTAATATTATTCAGCCCTGCTGAAGCCTCTAGTTCCATCAACATTTTATGAACTTTATGACCTGCTGGAATTAGCCCCCAGCAGAATATAACTCTTCAGTCACTAGACTTGGAAATGAGTAGCCTTACTTTGTGAGGAGAGGGAAGGATATGACCACTCCAAAAGAAAACTTTCAACAACGTCTGTTTTTAGCTCCTCAGCTCAACCCAGCCCTTCATTGTACCTACTGTCTCCAAAGCTGAGCATCTCACAGTTTTCCCTCAGGTGAATTGGCTCACTTATTAGTGGTTATGCCCCTCCGGGTGGCTTAGATCGTTGCTTCCTCTGCATTGTGAAATCACTCACTGCTCCTCTATCTGGTCCTATCTTCTAAAATTGCATTTAATTCTTTTGTCTGCTTTCATCTTCTTTATTCTCTTTGTCTTATACAGGTTTCTACTTTCTTTTTGTTGATGTAGTTCCTTAACTATCAATTTAGTGGAGTCTTAAGCAGAAGAGGAGGTAAAAATCCTCATTCTTTTTTGTTGTTGTTGTTGCAAAAAGCTTTATTGTCTCATTTGGTCCAATGCATGGGAGAGGGCTCCAGGGTGGTTAAAGGAATGCCTAGTAGTTTCGGGAAGAGGCTCAGGTAAAAGCCAGAGATGCCAGGGTGGTGCGGGGCTCGGAAAGGCCTCTGGGCTCCAAAGGCTCCTAGTCGTGCTTGAGGGTGAGCCTCTCTAAGAGATACTCGCCCAGCCCAGCCTGGGGGCCGGCCAGCCTGCGGAGGTTAGTCAGGTGGTCGCCCATCTTCTTGATGAGTTTCACCTCCTCATCCAGGAAGTGGTTCTCCAGGAAGTCGCAGAGATGGGGGTCTACACGGGTCGAACCCAGGGCATGCAGATCCAAAAGGGCCTGGTTCAGGTTCTTCTCCAAGGCCAGGGCGGCTTCCATGGCGTCCTGAGTTTTGCCCCACTCATCCTGGGAAGGTTTCTGCACGTCCTGGAAGAGAATGCGGCCGCAGCGCTTGTTCTGCAACTTTAGGAGATGCTCCGCGCCCTCGCGCTTCTTCTCCGCCAGCTCGCCCACGCCCTCCAGAGCCACATCATCGCGGTCGAAATAGTAGCCCAGAGAAAGGTAGGTGTAGGAGGCCCGCAGATGCGGCTTGGCCAGGCGGTTGACCGCAGCCTCCACCTCAGTGGAATAATTCTGACAAATTTGGGAGCTCATGGTTGTTAGGCAATAAGGAGTTTAAGGTAGAAAAAAAAAAACACCAACAAAACCGGTGTTGGCTGGTCCGGAGGGTGGTCCTGAAGGTGGTGAGTGGATAAGACACAGGAGAGTGGCCGGAGGCTGGAAGAAGGGGCATCCCTGGGTCTGTTCCGTCCAAACACTGTTGAAGCAAGAGACAGATCCGGGAGCTCCGAGTGCGCTGCCAAAAATCCTCATTCTTGAAACATATTCCAATAAACTTTAGACAGCTTGTCTGTTAAAGACAACTTACTAGCCCTAACCGGTTTGGCTCAGTGGATAGAGCGTCGGCCTGCGGACTCAAGGGTCCCAGGTTCATTCCGGTCAAGGGCATGTACCTTGGTTTCGGGCACATCCCCAGTGGGGAGTGTGCAGGAGGCAGCTGATCGGTGTTTCTCTCTCATCGATGTTTCTAACTCTCTATCCCTCTCCCTTCCTCTCTGTAAAAAATCAATAAAGTATATATTTTTTAAAAAAGACAATTTACTAGGATTGCTTTGGATTTATAGGTTAACTTGAAAATTGCCACTTCTGTGTTACAGTGTCTTCATATCCAAACATGGTAAGTATCTCCATTTATTTTGATCATTATTACCTTCTGCAAGTTTTTGCAATTTTCTTATGTTGGCTTCATTACTAAAAATACTCTGATGAAGAGCAGTAATGACACAAATGAAAAGCATATGTGAGCCTGAAGATTGACCTGAAAATTTGACCCAGAACATAGGGCAAAAGGACAAAGAGAAAAACACATGAGGGAAGAGTTAAGAGACTTGGAAAACAGATGCAGTAATTCCAACAGCCTTCTAATAAGAGTTTCATAAGGATAGGACCGAGAGTATAGAGGAAGAAATGAAAGAATAAAATTTTCTAAAGTTGCAGAATGAGGAAAACACACATCCTACTCCACATTGTGGGCAACTTTGCAGAAAGATAAAGAGGAAATTCTGAAGGATTCAAGAGAGCAAAGATAAGTTAAATAAATTTATGCCCTGAGGATTTTCTCCACTCATCACAAACAGATTAGAATCACTGACTACAGAGATAGCAAATAAAAACTGCAAATATTTATCCCTTGGTAGCAAACGTTGTCTGTTACCAGAACCAGGAAACCCAGTGGAAGTTGTATCAGCATGGCATTGCTATATATGTCACTCTCCTTTCTAGACATTGAGGGACCACCATTAACAGCAGAAAGCACAGAGCCCATTTATCTTCCAGATAGTTGTGATGCCTCCAGGCTCCCCACTCCTCCATTGAGCATGCTCCATTTGGAGAGCCACTCTCTCATCTTATCCTACCATCAGTTCAGAGTCCCAAAAAACTCTTTGAAACAGAAGTGGGGGGTGGGAGGACTTGGACACTTAGAATTACACGTTTCCCTGCATCTTGATGGAGGGGGAGTATCCTTTACATTAAGGGAAAACCCAAAGCAAGGCCTGAGACTGCCCAGTCTCAATCTCAGATTTCTCTTACATTCAGAGGTCCAAGAAGAAAATATGTTTATTGAAAGATCCTCTTGAGATTTTAAATATGTTTTTATTGATTTTTAGAGAGAGAGGGAAGAGGGATAGAGAGATAGAAACATCAATGAGAGACTTCAATCCGTTGCCTCCTGCACTCCCCCTACTAGGGATTGAGCCCACAATCCGGACATGTGCCCTGACCAGGAATCGAATTATGACCACCTGGTTCATGGATCAGTGCTCAACCACTGAGCAACACCAGCCGGGCCCTCTTGAGATTTTAGTGCTCTGCCAGTTCTTTCCCTAATGAGATGTGGGGCAAATCAAATTGTGTATTTACTAAGCAAATGTATATAGCATATAGCTTACAAGCTTTATCTCCTCATTTTTCAGATGTGCAAATAGATTATAAATGGCAGCCTGAGAAGTATGGGTGGATAGTCTCACCTGTTATTAGAGTTATGGAGAAGGGCATTTTTTAATGCTGATTATGTGTACTATAATCTGTCCTAGCACACACTGTTGAAACTCTTTCCTTTGCCTCCTTTAGATGCCTCTGAATTACTGCCCAACTACAGGTTCAGGACTCTACAAAGTATGAGCATTAGAGCCATTAGACTGAGAACCTGAACTAGCCTGAGAAAGTGGAACAGCCTTTCTCCACCCCCATTCAATTGCTCAATAAATGTGAGGTTGGTGCCTGGTGCTGGGAAAAGAAAAGATAAACATGGCCCTGCCTTTAAGGGACTAAAATTCCAGCTTCATCACCTATTGCCCAGGTAGGCTTGAGTATGTCATTTAAGCTCCCTGATCCTTCAGTTTCTCATCTTTAAATAGAATGCTGGCTTCGCCTACCTGACTCACAGGTTGTGTGTGTGTGTGTGTGTGTATGTGTGTGTGTGTGTGTGTGTGTAGTCAAATAATATACATAAAAGTGGTTATGAGAAAACCCATAGGACATTATTATCATTTTCCTTACAATGTCTTTGTCCTAATTAATATGAGTTTCTAAATAAATGGTGGATTCAAATAATGTTTTCATTTCCCACCAGAATGAGCAGAGTATATTTCTTCTTGGTGTGTGATAGCTCTTTCCCCTCCCTTTCATCTCCTATCATCTTTTTTCACTGGGTTCTGTAGGGCATGTGTTAGTCACTTCTGCTCTGGTTAACTACAAAGTTCTCTGCCCTTCCCTTGAAACACCAGGAGAGAGTATGCAATGCCATTGGCTGGGAGGTTTCTCACTGAGCTCTCCTGGGTGGTTTCATCCTCCATTCCTGAGCTTCCCAAGGGGTGTCCCAGCTGTTGTATTGGGGCTGATCAGGAAGGCAAGGCTGATTTCCATTGTTCGGGTTCTGATTTCTGTCCATGGGGCTTATCAGGCCAAACCACCTATTTTCAATCAAGTTAATGATAACTAACACTTCAGTGTTCTAAGAACTTTACATACATTAACTTATTTAGTCCCAACAACAACCTTGTGTGATCCCATGTCATGGAGAAAACTGAGACTCAGATTATTTAACAAAGTTACTCAAGGTCACAAAGCTGGTGAGTAGCAGAGCTGGACTTTGATCTCAAGAAATCACTCCCCAGATTCTAGACTCCTAGCCACATAGTTATCCTGGCTCTTAAATGAGCTTTGCTTAACTGCCAGCTCAGAGTCAAGAAAATCTCCCCGAATTTAAAGCGCCTAGCAGGGTGCTGGCATTCCTTAAATCTTTGATGATTTAAATAAGAGTCAACTCTGAGGTTTCACCTCCTCTGTACTCAATATTCCAGCCAATTGGACACTGATCTCCTCAATGCTTAAATATCAGGCTAATGGCTGGTTGAACCATGTGAAATTGTCACTATTGGCCATTTTGGACCTATGTAAATGGCAATTTCACATGGGCCAACTTATCCTCTGCTGAGCCCCTACTTATATTATACAAGGTTTAATTCCAAGCACTTCTGTTATGCCATTTCATTTAATCCTCACAACAGTGCAGGCATGCCTCGTTTTTATTGCTCTTTGCTTTATTGTACTTCACAATGCTGAGTTGTTTTTTTTTTTGTTTTTTTGTGTTTTTTTTTCAAATTGAAGGCAAGATCCTCCACCAGCAAAAAAGTTATGACTTTGTTGTAATACTCTTTATTGTGATGGTCTTCCACTGGGGTATGCCCGTCCATACTTCAAAGTGTTTTTAATCTTCATTTTTTGTGAGCAAGGTAACAGACTCAGACTCACTAGCTGGAGGTCACACAGCAATTGTAAGTGGTAAATCCAGAAAGCCTATTCTAAAATGGGTTCTTTTCCACCGCACAGCATCTGTCGTGCAGCTGGACATCCTAGAAGCAAAAATGAAGGGTTACATTCAACTGGCAGACTCAAGTGATACTAGTTTTGAAGTGAGTCATGTGTCAAAAAGGGAAAATAATATGAGCTCTGGAAAACAGGCAGATATGACTTAATCAGTAGCAAAAGTTGTCTTTGGAAAACGGCATCAGACCAGCTCAAGTTTCTTCAGTGTGGTCACTGGAGTCGTTGTGGGTGTGCTTGCGCAGCTTTAAAGAGAATTGGGGAATTGAAGGTTGATTTGCCTAATTGGAGAACTCTGTTCTGCATAGCTGATCAAGGGATGCCCAGATGGAGAGCATGTGAAAGAGCAGGAGACTATTGGAATTCCAGGTTGAGACAAATACAGCTTGGAATAATTTAGGGGTAGTTTGGGGGAGAAGTGAGGTGGGGAGGTGTTTCATAGTTCAACCAGAAAAATTGAAAAAGTGGGGCTCCCTAGCATCCCCGGTGCTGACTGAGCCGTCTGGAGCTTGAGAATCCACCTGGAAACATTTTGGAATGACTATGGACTGTAAGTTATGAAACCTCTGCTGGGAAGGGAGGTGGGAGTGCTAAATGGGCACAAACACACTGAGATGTGTTCCGATGAAGTGGAGTATTATTCAGGAATAGATGCAGAAACAGTTGAAGTGCTTCCTAGGTGCTCATTTTAAATCTTTGATTTCCCTCTGTGGGAAACTACTTTCATCTGGTTCTTTTCAATATGGATTGAGTCATGTACTCTTTATTTGCCACAAGCATTTATTTGCCATAACTATTTTAAAGCATTGGACAAGTGCTGCCTCATGCTTAGGGCATTGATTGGAACACCCTTGCTGAGCTGCTGTCTCACCAAGCATAGGAGTTTGAGATGAATTCCCAGCCACTGGAACAAAAACTACCAAAACAAAGTATGAGTGAGTGTTGTCATTGACGAACAGATCTTTGTTTTAACTTTTTATCTGGGCAATCTGCCAGGTTGGGAGCATAAAGGTTTGCAGATTGCCTTCTCAGAGTTTATAATCTTTTTGAGGAAAATATGCACACACAGAGGACAGTGTTTTGTAAATGCCAAATGTGTGGTGAATAGACAATGGAAGTTATAGGAAGCAAACAACAACAATAACAAAACAAAAAAAACCCACACGTAAGTGCAGGAAAGAAAGGCAGATGTATCTTATTAAATACTAAATTTTGTATTTTATTCAAAAACTAATAAATTTTGCCAGATACATTTTTAAAAAAGAAAGTTATAGGAAGCAAAGAGGCTGACATTTGCAATGCAGCTAACAGAGGCAAGGATTGCTATAGAAGGTAGATTTGAGCTGATCCTTATTCGGGGGTCCAGGGGAGAGAACAGAAGTCATTGCAGGCAGAGGGAATGGCACATGCATAGACACACACACACACACACACACACAATCTAGGGGTAGGAGAGCCCATATTTGCCTAAAACCCAAGTAAAGCAGTTTAGGGAGAGCGGAACAATTGTTGGGGAAGTAGCATGAATGCCCCTTCTTTTCTCTGTCTACATGTTCTCCTGGGTGATCTCATTCAGTCTTTCATGTTTAAATAATGTCTATCTACTGATGATTCCTTTTCTTCTATATTCCAGACTTGCACATTCAACTACTATTCAACATCTACAGGAATCTAAAACTGAACACATTCACAATGGAACTCTTGGTTTTTACCCTCCTCACTTGCCCCTGCCTTCCACCTCCCATGTCCTTCTCCTCTTGGTAAATGGCATCATGATTCATCCAGGTGAGCAAGCCAAAATCCTGGGAATCATGCTTGACTTCTTCTTCACTTGTTTCCCCAACCTCCACTCCATCAGAAATAGAATCTCAAGTCTGTCCACAAGTCTCTGACTCTTACTGCTGCCACCCTGAGTCTGAGGCACCAATCTCTCCCACTTGCCATTCTGTAGTAGCCTTCAAGAAAAACAAAGATTGCATTTTCCAACTGCCTGTTGTCCTTTATGGTAAAATATTTCCTATATTTTTCTTTCGTCTCATCAAAATGAATCTATGAAGAGTTGAGCATGCATTATGCATTTATTCATTCTCCCATTTGCCATTCTGTAATAGCTCTCTGATTTCAATCCTTCCAAACTTTCTCTACCCAGCAGTCAAAATAACCGTTTTGAACTGTTCTCAGATTAAATGCCACTTACTCTCTGGTTCTCACTGCAAGTGATCTTGGCAGGCTGACTCTACTTCACTCCCTGTATCAGAGGGTCAGCATGTAATACTAACATGGACAATCAGCATATTCTTTTCCTGTGTCACAGAGATTGATCCAGAGATGAACACATCTGAGTTGATCCAATAAGACTGTTGCTAGAACATTGGGAATTGCTGGCTGTAAAGATGATGTATGTATGCCTGAGCTACAGAAACTCGTCCATAGGCAAAGGCTTCCTGGGCTAAAGCCCTCTCAGGACAAAGGAGACTAAGACATGGAAAGGACCAAGTCCTGTTGACTCTGTTGGAGCCCAGTGTAACCCCATGCTATGCCTCTACTTTTCAGTTGAGCCAATAAATTCCCTTTACAGTTTGGTTTTCATGGGTTTCCAGGCTAGTTTGCCCAGCAGGATCTGACCCCTGCCTAGACTTGAACCTTATCATAAACCTTTCTCCTTTCTACACTCAACCTTGGACCTGAGATACATTAAGCCCTTTCTCACCTCAGTGTCCTTGTCTTTGGCATCCATGTTGCTTGGAATTCTCTTCCCTGGATTTTTAAGAGGCTGGAAAACTCAAATACCACCTCCTCAAAGAGCCCTTCCAAAACCACCATCTGAGTAAAGGAGACTCCTCATGTTCCCTTCTATCGTGGCCCCTTCCTTTAGAGCAGTGATCAGAATCTCTCGCTCATTTGCTTCTTTGTTTACTTATTTGTCATTTGGCTCCCCCATTAAAGTATTAGCTTCATGGCAGCAAAGATTTGTCTGTCTTGTTCAACTTGTACTCTTGGAGTGTAGCTCAGTGCCTGTTACACAGTACTGGTAAGTGCTTAACAAGTGTTTTTAAATGTGAGAATGAATGAATGCATGCATGCACGCTCAACTCTTTATAGATTCATCTTGATGAGAAGAAAGAAAAATATAGGAAATATGTTACCATAAAGGACAACAGACAGTTGGAAAATGCAATCTTTGTTTTTCTTGAAGGCTTTACCTGGAAACCATGGAGCAGAAGGTCTTGCAAAGGAGGTGATCATAGCAAGATGTGTTCAACACAAGCCTATGGTGAGTCAAGGCAGCAGATGGTGAACTGGCTGTTCTATGCAAGGGCACAATCCTTACCCTTACCTGTAAGTCACCCTCAGGAGCCACATCAGGTCGTCGGCTGCCCTTGACCGAAGTTGCCATGCTAGGCTGGGTATCAGGTCCGGATTATATCTTCTTGCTGGCATGAACCCCCACTTTCTTTGTAAGGGTTATGGAGTGAGGGAGGCAGTCAGTTGTGAAAGGTCCTGCTTCTCTGATCTTGCCAGCAAGGCTTTTGGATGTACTACCACTGCTAAGGTGATGTTAACCATAGCAACCATGTGCAGTGGTTGTTCAT
This sequence comes from Myotis lucifugus, assembly GCF_000147115.1. Classification (NCBI taxonomy): domain Eukaryota; kingdom Metazoa; phylum Chordata; class Mammalia; order Chiroptera; family Vespertilionidae; genus Myotis; species Myotis lucifugus. The sequence continues at coordinate 11,806,361 of NW_005871048.1, forward strand.
GTTGGGACTGTTCTAAGTGTTTTATATGGATTAACACAATTTCCATAGCCACCAAGGTGTATTTGTGATGGCCACAAAGTCTTTGGTACTTTTCCCCTTGAATCTGGCCGGGCTCTGTGACTGCTTTGACCAATACAATATGGTGGAAGTTAGGAGGTGCCTGCTATAAACTGTCTTTTGGAACTTACTCTTGGATGCTCTCTAAGACAAGCATGTCAAACTCAAAGGCTAACACAGGCCAAATAAAAAAGGTTTAAGTTTATGGGGGCTGCAAAAAATCAAAAGCTTCAATTTTTATAGAAACATAGGTTTATTTTGATAGATACATGCTGAATACAAAGGGCTGAAATAAATGAATAATCGTTAACATAAAATAATAGAACATTTTAATAAAATTTTTTCTTGAATATTAACTTACCAGACACTGAATAACTGCACAAATTAATAAGCATAACGCAAATAAACCTATTTTTTTTTGTTCTCTGAAAGTGAAATATTTTCTGTTGCGCACACCAAACAAGTCAGTCCAAGACTAATGACGTGGAAATCGGCTGCTAAAATATTTGCTGCTAGTATTAGTGGAGAGAAATGATGCACCTGCAAATAAGGCATGTAAGGGAAATGAATGCAACACGATTATAGTAACCAGTCATTAGCAAACGTTGTAGTTCGTTATTAATAATTATGTATAACAGGATATTGTAAAAATTAAGTTACAAAATTTTTTAATTAAAACGTTTCTTACATACCGTTATATTGTCTGGGCCACAAAAATATTCGTGTGGGCCACATGCGGCCTTCAGGCCGCGAGTTTGACATGCTTGCAGAGAAGCTATACACCATTTAAGAAGTTTGAGTACTTCACTGTAGAAGCCACAGGGAGGGGCCAGAGATTCCATGGATAGGCAGAGGGGCCAGCTGAGCTTAGCCTTGAATTGTTCCTGGTGAGGCACCAGACATGGAAAAGGAAAAGCCATCTTGGATCCAGCCAGCCCAGGTGACACCACATGGATCTAAGAACTGCCCAGCTGAGCCTGCTTAAAGTCCTGACCCACAATCTTATAAGCAAACTAAAACGAGTGTTTAGACCTCAGTGTTTTGGGTGGTGTGCATTCAGCAACAGATAACTGGAACAACCACACTGTGTCCTAGGTGAGGTCTTTATCCTCATTTTACAGATGGAGAAACCAAAACACAGAGAGGTTCAGTGACCTGCTCAAAGTTGTGCAATAGTAAGAAGCAGACATGGAATTCAAGTCCAGGCAGTCTGTCTCCAGAGCCTGAACCACCACGCTCTACTCTGCTAAGTCTCAGCTGCCCAACAGTAAGTCCTGCGTGCCCTGGCTACTCAGATTCAAGATTCCTTAACCTCCTAGGGTCTCAGCCTTCTTATCTGCAAAATGAAGGGTTGGTCCAGATTAAATATCAAAAGCAATTTCTCAACTTGCTTTTTAGCAGGAAAATTAGGCCAGACAATTCTTCATTGTGGGACTGTGCTGTACCCTGTAGGAAGTTTAGGGGTATCGCTGGGCTCTACCCACTTGATGAAAGTAGCACATTCCCTCTGCTGTCCTGTTCCCCTCCTGTGACAAGTGAAAATGCCTCCAGACATTCCCAAATCTCCCCTGAGGGACAAAATTACCTCCAACTGTGAGCTATCTCAGCTCTCTTTCAGGCTCACTTTTGCTGTTTTGTTACCTCTGTAGCATGCTCTCCACTGTCCCCCTAGCTGTGCTTATCTAGTGTTTAAAACTGAGGGTGATACTACATGGAGATGTTGATGGGACTTTGTCCCTGGTGGCCTCTAAGCTCCATAAGGACACTGTGTCTTACTTGTCTTTGTATTTTCAATGTGTAACACAAGTCTTGGCTGGCTCAGTATTGGTGCTCAGTAAATTCTTATTACAACAATGAATGAATGAATGAATGAATGAGGTGGTACATTGTGGCAGTTTGTGAGCATGGGTTTTTCTTGGGTTTTTCTTGCAGCTGAAGCTGGTTTGAGTCCTGGCTCTGCCACTTACCAGCAGCATAGAGTGGGGAAAGTTACATAATCCTTGACACTCCTCTCTGAAATAGAGACAGTGAATTGTCTACTTCACAGGGTGTTGTAAGGAGAAAAGATAATATCTGTAAATTGCTTAGCTCACTGACATGTAGTAAATGGTATCTTTTACAAAACAAATGGATTTTAATTCATGCCTCCTCCCCCTTCACATGCCTTATTCCTCTTTCTACAATTCTGCCCGCAGAATTTGTTGACACAGACACTGTTGGAAAGTCTATTTCTCTTTTCCTCATGAATTCCTCACTGTTGCTGTGAACTTTTCTCTACTCAGTCCTGGATTCAAATTTGGAATGCAATCTTCTCTGCATTGTCACCAGGTGCCACCTCACCTCTATGCCCTCTGACTGACCCAGAGAACAGGGGCAAGTCATCTGAAGTCTTAGGGAGGACTCACAGCTTGTTCTCTTCAACCTCAGGGCAAAGGCTGGACTGGGAACCAGATAAAGGGAGGTGGCAGGCAGAGCCAGGGGCAGGGGAGACCATGGACAGACCATGGGCAGCTGTGTGGTAGCAAGATAAGCTTGTTGCCCTTCCCTTCACTTCTGGGGGACAGTGCTATTAGTCACTACGTAATAAATGTAGCCTCAGGTAAATTAATGAACCTTTTTGAACTTGAGTTTCCTCATTTGTAAAATAGGGATAATAATAAACCTCCCTTCCAAGGGTTGTGGTGAGAATTAAGTGAGGTAGAGTCTAGCCCAGACGCTAGAGTATAGAACTCAGTAAATATTATTATTTTGTTGTTTGTAAATATTGTTGTTGTAGTGTTATTACATTATTATTATTTTCATCATTATTGTTGCATCTTCAGCACTTAGTCAAGGTATGTTACTGCTCGATATAGGTTTGTTGAATGAAAATGAGTGTGGGAGTGAATGAACGAGAAAGAACATGTGAAAAGTTAAATAATGATAATGAAACTCATTATTAAAACAGGCCAACAATGCAGGGAGACATGACAAGGTGGCAAGGTGTGTAATTAATTCTCAAATGGGAGGCATCTGCCAGCAGTTCGGTGACTGCAGAATGAAGCATCCCGGTGAGATGGAGCGGCTGGGGAGCCTTCACAGGAGGCAGGAGGCTGAGATGGTCCGTCCAGGACAGGTGGGAGCTCAGTGAGCAGAGAGGAAGAGGCGGCAGTTTCAGGTGGAGGTCCCTCATACTCAGACCTCGCATCTTAGGGAATGTGAGCATGGAGGATGCTCCCTTAGGGAGCTGCAGTTGAATTTGGGTTTTGGATCTGTGGCTTAATTCTTAAGGGCCCAGCCCCATCCCGGAGTCTGTGCTGTGCTTGCCGGAGAGTGGGAGGCCACTGCAGTGCAAGCCCACACATCTGCAGAAACATGTTCTTTGTAAACCAGCTCTCTATGACAACCATTGCATGTGTTCTCGGGCAGGGGCCAGCTGACTCAGGAATTAATCAAACCCTTTTATGCCAATTCTCATCAGTTTTCAAAGGATCTTTACACAGAACACTCCTAAATGCACAGTGAATGAATATTCATAGATGTATGTTCCCCACCCCCCGGTCCAGAAGGGCGCCGCTCTCAGCGCTGTTTGTGGTTTCTTGGTAAAGGGGACTGGCTTTGGCCTTTGTGCTCATTGCATTGAAGAGGAAATGAGTTAGTCTCTGACCCCAAAGAAACAGAATGTCCTTCTTGCCAAAGGCCAAGACGTGTTGGGGAAGGAGTCAGAGCGTTTCCAATCACAGGACTTGTCTTCAATGTGTAGAATAGGCTGGCACATGTATTCTCTGCAAAGGACCCAGGTTACCCCTGAGGGACCCATGTGACTTGGTTTCTCAGCCTGTGTTTCCTTCACTTGCCTTGCTTGATCCACAGGTCTCAGCATTCTGACTGGACATTGCCTTTCAGCAACAACAACCCCAACACCTGAGGAGTACTTGACAGATCGTGAGGGGCTTCCATCCACATGATCTGATTCCCTGGACTCTCCTGACTTAATTTGTTGCCCAGGTGAGGGACCTGAAGCTCAGAGAGCGAGTTAGGTCTCAGAAAGGCAGTGAAATTAGAACACGTGAATCCAGACCCCCAGGCCAGTGCTCTCTCTCTCTCCGTGGTCCCCACTACCCTCCTGTCACTACCCAGGGTTCCAGCCACTGACACCAAAAGTCTCATAGGCTCAAAAATCAGTCTTGAGGATGTCAAATCAGATCTGAGTTCTTCATCAAGGCTCCTTTCTGAAAGGGGGCTCCCAGGGGCAATCGTGCTACAGAGCACTTCCGAGACCCAGAGCAAGCTGAGTGGACTTGACACCCCCTAGACTCTCCCAGTGCTCTCCGGGTGCCACTAGCACCTCTCCATCACAGGGGGTCTTCAGGGCTGCCCCCAGCACAGGGGCCCATCTGTCCTCAAACATTTCCTCTCCCAAGCAGGCACTCACTCTCTTATGATGCTTGTGAGGGGCAAACAGGCCAGTTGCATGGAAGACAGTTGCATTATATCCCTCAAAATGATAATTGCATTGATTCTTGGATCCAGCAATCTCACTTCTGGGAATTTTCCTACACACATATTTGCCTACATCTACCAGGATGTGTGTATAAGATTGTCCGTTGTGGCCTGTTTTATAATGGCAGAGATTGAACACAACCTAAGGGACCGTCTATATAGGACAGTTAAATGAACAGTGATGGATCCACATGAACACTACACAGCTACAAAAATGAATGAGGCAGTAAACTGACAGAAAATGATTGACAGCAAAATACAAAACAGTGTAACTAGTTTGCTACATTTTGTGCAAGGGATGGGAAATGAATATAGATTCATATTTGCTTGTATTTGCATAAAGAAATAGTGAAGAACCAATACTTTGGTGGTGGAGAATGGGATGGAAGGGGTGATAGTAGGAAAGAGAGTGTTAGACTTTTCAATGCAACTTTTTATATCATTTTGAGTTTTGAAACATGTTAATAGATCATCTATTCAAATAATGAAATTCAACAAACTTGCCCCCTGCCAGCCAGCCCAGGTGGAAGCTTCCTAGGGCTATATGCATTTGAACAGAATCCAAATCCTTAGCCCTTGAGCCATCACCCAGGTAGCTCATCCAGTCTTTGGAACATACTGTTACCCCACAGGAGCTGGTCAGGAAAGAATGCGTCCTCCCAATGTAGATATGGTATAAAGTAAGGAGTTTCCTGAGCTGAGCAGTGGAGTAATTGCTTGGAGGATTGAGAAGCTGCCCAAGGTTGTTTTAATGACTTGGGGACTTTGTGGAATTCAGGGCCTCATGCTTTGGAGCGCAGGTGAATTCCCAGGTCATCTTCCTGCTATGCTCTGGCTGACTGAGTCCTGTGGCCCCAGGATACGCCACTCTAAGAATTGGCAGACATTCTGATGCCTGCTCTACTCTGCCCCTGGCCTTGTCTAGAAAGAGGCCTGGTTTGACCTGGCTTCTAAGAGTGAGGTCTTGGCACCGGCTGCCTAATTCCAACATCAGGGTAATATTGGAGACCTTAAACCACCCCAAAGGCATAGAGTTTTCCCACTCAGCAGCAACCAAGTGCCTGGCGGCTCTGGCCCTGCCCAGGGAAGATTAAACAATCCAATTGCACCTTAACTCCCCTTACTCCTAACACAGACCTTGCTCTTCCCAAATATGCCCCTCTCCTCTTGTTATTGGTATGAATTCTGCCCAAGAAACTGCCTATGTCTTTGTTTTACTAGACAAAATTAAAATGAGCCCAGCCTTCACCTCCTCTTCTCTGGGGGGAGGGGATAGGTGTGGGAGTAACTTTGTCATTCTTAAAATTTTCCTAGAGCCGTGAAAATAAGGTACAAAACAGCAGATTTTTCCTGCCAAGCAAAATAGGTTTGCATTCCACAGCTTAGAACATCTCCAGGGTGGCTTCATTGGTCAGGAATTTGGAAGCAGGCCTCTGAGCACCCATGAGCATGCAGCAAGTGCTGGCGGCTGAGTGAGGCAATGGGAACCTCTGGACTCTTCCTAGAGGAGAAAAAGAAACACACCGAGACTAGGGGGGAGGAAGGGTGCTGAGCAAAGGGGCTTCATTTGCCCATTGGCTGCACTCTTCAGGCACCTCCACCATGAATGACAGAAAGAGGAGTTTTAACTGGTTTGGTTTCTTCCTTTTCAGATAGAACTATTTCTTTTGCTTCATCTTGCTTCTGGGGAAACATCTAGATAGGTCAAAGGAACATAGACAACTTATCTTCCTCAGGAAGAGCTCTGAGTTGAAAGTCTAGGTGCAGATCCAGGCCCCACCCACAGAGGATCTGTGGTTGATTTCATTGCAGTCTGCGGGCCTCAGTGACACATCTGGGGAATGGGTAGAATGAATCTTTCTTGTATGCCTTGAAGGAAATTATGAAAAGAAACTAGGGGCCCGGTGCACAAAATTCGTGCACTGGGGGGGAGGGGGGGTCCCCTCAGCCCAGCCTGCCTCCTCTCACATACTGGGAGCCCTCAGGGGATGTCCTACTGACAGCTTAGGCCTGCTCCCTGCTCCCCTTGGGGAGCAGGCCTAAGCCACAGTCTGGCCTCTCTTTGTGGGAGGCGACCGGGCTGATCAGAGGAAGGCACCAGCCCCATCATCCTGCTGCTGCAGCCACTGCCAGTCACTGCAGCCACCAAGGTTTTTTCATCAACATGAACTCCAGTCCCTTCACCATGAAAAAATGACAACTTTCTTTAGGCATTTCTTAGGATGATGTTCCCGGGACCCAGGCCACTGGGCGCCTATGTATGCAAATTAACCACCATCTTTGTTGGGTTAATTTGCATACTCATCCGATTGGCTGGTGAGCGTAGTGGAGTGACACCAATTTGCATGTTTCTCTTTTATTAGTGTAGATGAGCTGGTTCTTTACCATGTTTTCCTCTCTCTTCCTGTCTTCCCACCCACCCCATCTTCTCCATGGTACTTTCAGATGCCCCTTAAAAACACGCTGTATGAAAATACCTGAAGTACAGGTTCAAGGAGCTCACTGTTTCCAATAGGAGAGAAGCAGGGCACATACCGACCACAAGAGACTGAGAAGATGCTTACACTATGCTGTCAACAAGAATAAAGCCTTGAGGTGGGACAGCGAGTCCCTGGCCTAGGAGCCCACTGGGAGGAGTCACAGTGGTGCCTGGAAGGTGCAGGGTGAGGACCTGGGAGCCAGGTGTTAAAGGTAGGGGTGCTGCAGTCCCCTTCAGGGCAGACAGGAATGTGTGCAATGGCCAAGAACAAGACGGTGAGCAAAGATCTCTGCTGGGTGAACAAAGCCTTCCTGCAGGCAGGGCCCAGTCTCTTGGCTGCAAGACCTGAATATAGTGTGGATTTGGGGGATGGGCAGTTTGGGGAGAGGGTGGGTGTGCTGAGCAACCCCCACGCAGGTTAGCACTTGGCCTTTGTGTCTCAGAGCAAGGAGCGCCAGCTGAGAAGCACTCAGCCCCTCAGAGGCCTGAAACTGCCTGTGCTTGTATTGTTTTTATTATTGTCATCACTGTCACCAGGTACCTGCGCATGGGAGCAGGGCTTTGTGGGTCTGCCCATGCCTGGCTCCTAGTGCCCCTCAGACAGGCCAGCCTGAGTGCCCAGCACCCTGTTCCCACCCCCAGGAACGGTCCCCGAGGCACACGCGAGGCAGAGGCTCTGACGGATTAAATCATTGGCCTTTGGCTCCTCCAACGCCTGCTCAACTGCATGGCTTCTAGTTCTTTCTAACAACACACACATCTAGAAACCTGTATTAGGTAAATGTCTGTCTGGCCACAGGTCAGGCTAAGGCCAGAAAAGCCCCTGCCTCTTTAGAGCCAAAGCACCTGCAAGGTGACTACAGCTCACCCTTCATTTGTATTAAAAACGACCTAGGAAATATGCTTCTGATGTACCTAATTATGTTTCTCAAAAATTCTGGAAGGCCCTGGCTGGTCTGGCCCAGTGCATCGGCCTGCGGACTGAAGGGTCCCAGGTTCGATTCCAGTCAAGGGCACATGCCTGGGTTGTGGGCTTGATCCCCAGTGGGGGATGTGCAGGAGGCAACTGATCAATGATTCTCTCTCATCATTGATGTTTCTATCTCTCTCTTCCTTTCCCTTCCTCTCTGAAATCAATAAAAAATATATTTAAAAAATTAAAAAAAATAAAAATTCTGGAAGAAAAGCATAGTCAAATCTTAACCTATGTATGTGCATTTATATAATTTTCTCTCAAAAAAGACTGGCTGTTAGAAAAGAATAGATTACAGTAATACCTGAGGAATTTGATGACACATTAATTGAACACATACTTCCACTTAAAGAGTTGCCCTGTTTCACTTATCTCAGCTGGGGCTGCACCCAGCAATTTACATTTCACAGTCACCATTAGTATTTCTGCTACGCCGAAGGGTCAGTCTGTTTCAAGACTGTACTGTCTTGTTTTGTTATGGAGGCTGAGTCTACAGTACGGAGGTAACGGGATGAAAGGGGTAGACTCACTTAATCATCTGGAAGATTCTGGGGAGTCCCTTATCTTTTTTTATAAACAAAATATCCAGAGGTCTTCACATTTTATCTGAAAACGGTTTTGCAACCAGCAGTGCTGAATCCTCGCTTAACTTGGGAAATCCCCTTCATTTTCCCTTGGAGTCCCTGGGCCTTTGGGCTACGTAAAATGCTCCAGTGTTTGTTCTGGGGAGATATTCGTGCTTGAGATGGGCTGGCAATAGTTGCTCCAATTTGTTCTTTAAGGAGAGTGAGGATGAAAGCTTGTTTTTGTTTAGGGTCTTGGCTTGCTTTCACTTGAAACAGAGGAGAAGAAAGAGGAAATGGAATGAGGAATGGGAATGAGAATAGAAGAGTGTGAGGCAAAGTCCTTAGTTTAAATTCCAGAGAAGAAGCAAGGTTAATGTACACTCCTTCCTTCCACAAATATCTATGAAGCTCCTTCTATGAGCAACACTTTGTACTGGTGGGTGAAGCTTGTTTGCCCTTTCAGATTATACATAAACTCTTTACCTTTACAGGGGCTTCCAAGACAAATGAAGGTCACATGGGTAAACGAGAGACGCATAGATTGCTACAAGGCAATATGGTGAAATGCTAAAATGGCACCGAGTAAAGTCTCTGGATACAAGGGCAACTCCTGAAAGGTCGTTGCAGAGGAAAGAACCTGAGTAAAGGGGTGGGGAATGAGAAACCCACAAGTGCTTAGGAACTCCGGGAGGCTCATCTGCGGGTGGAGTGAGGACAGTGAGGTGGCCATTGCAAGACAGGAAATGAGGGGTGAGAAGGCCTTCTTCACCAGGATGGTGGCAGTGAGAACATAATGGGCAGGGACAGTGTGAGAGACTGTGAGGCAACATACTGGTAGAATAAATAGTGCATGGAAATGAGGTGTATGTGAGGGCCAGGGCAAAACAATGGCCAGAAAATACCATTCAACTTTAAGTTGAAACCCTGAGTATTTGGAAAAATATGATACATTCATAGAGCATTCAGTATCAGAAACACACACACACACACACACACAATTTTTTTTACAATGATTTTGTAACATAATGAGATATAGTGGAGAGATCTTAAATATGGAGAAAAATATTAATCTAGAGCTTATGAGACAGTTTGGAGCTAGAGATAAATATTTTGGAATCTTCTTTATCAAGATGATGAAGTTGAGGGTAGATAAGATTGTTAAGGATCCTTAGGGCCAAGAGGGTTTGGCTCAGTGGATAGAGCATTGGCCTGTGGATCAAAGGATCCCTGGTTCAATTCAGGTCAAAGGCACATACCTTGGTTGCAGGATCCTCCCCGGCCCTGGCCCTGGTCTGGGCTCCTGCAGGAGGCAACCAATCAATGTGTTTCTCTCACATCGATGTTTCTCTATGTCTTTCCCTCTCTTTTCTATTCTCCCTAAAAATCAATGGAAAAATATCCTAGGGCAGTGGTTCTCAACTTTCTGGCCCTTTAAATACAGTTCCTCATGTTGTGACCCAACCATAAAATTATTTTCCTTGCTACTTCATAACTGTAATGTTGCTACTGTTATGAATCATAATGTAAATATCTGATATGCAGGATGATCTTAGGCGACCCCTGTGAAAGGGTTATTCGACCGCCAAAGGGGTCGCGACCCACAGGTTGAGAACCGCTGTCCTAGGGTGAGGATTAACAACAACAACAACAACAACAGATTGTTGGGGAATACTGTACTTAGGATGTCAGATAGAAAAGATTCTCTCACAAATAGAGCATAAGAAAAAGAGCCAGAAAGGAAGATGTGGTAACAACCCCAAATGCAGCTGAAGGCCAAAGATCGTGGGCCCAATTAATGAATCATCAAGACATTTCCAACAAGCAGTTTCAGTTAGGTGGGGATGGGAAGCAGAAGTCAGGACACAAAGATGTTTAAGAATAAGTGAGTGTTGAAGAATTAACAACAGCCAAGAAGAAAACTCTATCATTTGGGCAGGAAAAGAGAGGGCTCAGCTGTAACAGCACTGATGAACACAGATAGAACGTCTCAGTGGCTGGTGACATTCTGAAATACTTCTTGAGGATGTGGCTTCCCATATGTCTCTGTACCCCAGGCCTTTCCCCCACCCAGGCAGCTCAGCCTTGCAGTATGTCCTGTCTCAGGGAAGGGGTACTATAGCAGACAGAAGGTTTCTCAGAATATCATCATTAACTTTGGAGGAATACAAGGCTCCCTGGTCTTGTTACTAGATAAAGAGCCCTATGGTTAGGCAAGGAGGAGAGTTGAAAGGGAAGTAAGGGGTGATTAACCTTGTATTTCCTGAGAAACGGGCCCTGTTCCCTGAAGCTCCATGATGGTTAATTTTATGTGTCAACTTGGCTAAGCTTTGGTGCTCAATTGTTTGGTTAAAACTAGGTGAGACGCTGCTTTGAAGGTACTTTTTAACGATGTGATTGACACTTACAATCAGCAGACTTTAAGTAAAGCAGAATGCCCTTCATAATGTGGGTGGGCCTCATCTAATCAGTGGAAGGACTTAAGGGCAAAAACTGAAGAAGGAATTCTGCATCCAGACTGCAACATAGAAACCTGCCTGACTTGACTTTCTTGCAATCAGACTTAAGATTGCAAGACCAACTCTTACTTGAATTTCTAGGCTGCTAGTCTGCCCTACAAATTTTGGACTTGACAGCCCCCCATAATCACATGAGCCAATTCCTTAAATTCTCTCTCTCTCTCTCTCTCTCTCTCTCTCTCTCTCTCTCTCTCCCTACAGTGTTTTGTTTCTCTGGAAAACCCTGACTAATAGAAGCTTCTTAAAACTCCCAGAGGGGTTCAGGGAATGTGAGAGCAATGGAATATAAGATCCCAGAAAAGTAAAGGTAACTGAAGTGAGTGAAATAGGAGTGGCAGAGACAATGAAGAGTTAGGGACCCAAACTCCTTTGAAAAGGGGTGACTTCTACTCAACCCCAGGCAAGGGTTGCCCTGTGGGAATGAAGTTTGGTGTTATCAGACAATGTGGTTAATGAAGAGAAACCAAAATCCAAATTATTATGGGAAATCACTGCAGGAAGTGTTCTGTAGAAGAAGTAGGTTTTGAGCATTCCCATAGAAGTGCTATCTACACTGAAGTACAGGAAATACTGGGTTTAAAGCCATACAAAATAATCATAAGCCCTCCCTCCCACCCACCCACCCAGGGTCCTCCCTACACAAAGAGTCTGAGCCTCTTTAAAGAAAATTAAAGATGCTAACTTTGGTTAACTGACATTTGTTTTTATCTAATCACCACCATGTTTCCTTGTTTTAATGCTGAGGAGAAAGTGGGTGGGGAGTGAGGAGGGCTCACCTGTCCATGGACTTCATTTATGTCAGGTTTTTCAGTTCTATGAGGTATGTTTTAGAATCCTTTAGATGAATGGTGTTTCATGAAGATAAGGTAACGTGAAACATCAACCCAAGTTATTTCTATCTTGCTGCTTTGAAAGGGCATCATAGCTCACAAAGCAGAGACAAGAAGGAACAAACAACAGAAGTGAGAAGCAAGCCTTCGCACGTAGGAGGCAGGCTTGCATGGAACATGGGCTTATGTGGCAGGAGGTATGGATGTGATCACGAAATTGTAGAGCAATTTTTTCCCCTGGGAAGAAAGGTTCAATGAAACAGACCAACCTGTCGTTGAACATGACATAAATGCTGGTTAGCACTATTGAACCACAGAAAGCTCAACTGATTAACTATTTTTTTTTCTTTTAAAAAGCAGCTAATTGCCAAGGACATATTTCCCCCTACTTTTCAGTGCATTCTGATGTTAGAGCAAATTTGATGATTCATGTAATTGAACAAAAATATGTGTTATTACATAAGAGAAGGGAAATGATTAAACTATCACTTGGGCGCCTCTGATTTCATAGTTCATTATGCAGCATGTGGAGTGCCTTGAAGTTTCCTATTCTCTTCATAGTGAAAAATGTCCTTTGGCTGAGATGGCTTCAGGTAAACAATTCATACTAAGAAGTCAGCACCAAAAATAATAACACCCTAACTCTGGAAAGTTGCCCTGAAAATGTGGTGGGTGCAGATGACACTAGGAACATCAATGAAAGGCCATTGCTAATGCAGCAACTGGAATGCTCATGGCAGATGCCGCGCGGCAGGGCCACCCGCACTGGCTGCAGCAGGGTCTCTGGGAGGGGTCCTTTGCCAGGGCTCATCTTTCACCCTGTTCCAATCACTCTTCTAAAAGATCGAAAAATGAAATAGGATAGTGAAACCTTGGCTTAAAATCACAATTACCTGGGGAGGTTTAAAATATATATTGATGCTTGTTCCTGTCACCAGGAACTCTTATTTAATTGGTCTTGAGTTGTGGCCTAGGCATCGGAGTTATTTTTAAAGCTCTCAAACTATTTCTAATATGCCGCCCAGGTTGGAAGCCAGTCCTTTTCTTCAGAGCTCAGTAAGTTATGGGTTACAGAATGCCAGAGCTTGCAGAGAACGAATTCCTTGCTTTATGAACGAGGCAACAAATACTCAGAGAAACCGAGTGATTTGCTGACAATCACACATCTTATTAATAGCAGAGCAGTGGCTAGAACCCATCCCAGTGTTTTTTCTGTAATACTCTACCACACAGGCTTTGGTTGATTCCCTGGGGAGAAATTGGGGACTTAAAAGTGCTTGTGAAGTTGTTAGAATATTACGTAAGTAACTCCCCATTCCCCCTCTACACAAGTTCACCCCTCAAAATGCTATTCTCCGTTGTTGGGAATCTAGATATAGATGGAGTGGGGTCTCCCTTTCTACCTTAGGGTTTCCTGTTTGAAGTTAACATGCTTTCTAAGATAGGCAAACATCTACAAAGATTCACTAAGAGCCTGTGTGTGTAAGTTCTGCCCTTTGGTGAGGTACTTTGTCTTCACAGACTGCCATGCATGGCCTTTGCTTAAAGGAAACCCCTGGTTTTATTCTGTGCTAGTCCATCCATTGATGCACAAATGGAGATGAGCACCTATTAGAGATGAGAATCTTTGCTGGCTGCTTCGAACACAAAGATACATGACATTGTTGCTGTTTTCAATCAACATCTGCTCTAAATGAGGGATAAGACATCACAGTGGACTTGTTTTCTTGCTTGCCCAGCATCTCTTGGGGAACCACGCCTCTCTCCAGATTTATGCTGAGACTAAGGATGGGCAAGTGGTGCAGGCCGCATCAAACAGGACAGCCCCAAGGCTACTGGAGCTGGGGAGGAGATAGGAGAGGCTCCAGTCTGTGGAGCCTCCAACTTTGCGGGCAACCACAACCAGAGGGAGAAGAGACGGGAGCATGGGCCTGGTGGCACTGTGTGAGCCCCTGGATTAGCCTTGCCTAAAGTTCACTGGACTCTCCTGAAGACCCAGGACTCCCCAGATACATAACCCAAAAGCTCCTTCCCTCTTTTTTTTTTCCTTGAGCTAGATTGAGTCAGGTTTTTCTCCGTGTCAACTACAAGTCCTGAGATATGGAGGACTCTTTTATCTCAGGCCACTTGAATTGCTTGGACAGTCTGCTCCCATTCATCTCTGGATGGCAAACCCAGCTGAGGACTTGGCCAGCATAAGTGCTGATAAATGGGCTGTGCTGCCAGTCCTGTCCAGTGGCTATTTAAGGTCAGTTTGTTTCCAGAAGCTGGGAGAGAAACTGGTGGGGACATTTGTTTGGTGATATGTACATTAATGTGATTTTCACTGTAACATCCTCATTTGAGGGGGCTCTGGCATCACAATAGCCTTTGTGGATGAGATGATTTACTTACCTGAAAAATAAATTCACCACACGTCTGAATACTAACCAGAGGACCAAATTTGAGGCAGCCCTTAATTCTTAATTCTTTGGCTGTTAGCTTATATAGAAGGTGTAGCTGAATATGGGACCTGGGATGTCAGCTAGTTTTTCACTTCATCATTCTACAAACTGACTTATAATCATAGATGTGTCACTGATGCGGTTACTGAATAGGCAAACTTGGTCTATGCTTAGGAAAAGAGAAGAAATATTTTTGGAATGTAGTTGATACTTCAAAAATCATTAAAATATTTATCATAGGAAATATTAGGACTTTGTTATCTTTCTTCTACTCATTTTGTGATTTAGAATTGTGTTGATTTTCAGTTATGTATCAGTAGGGAAATCTACCATAGTTTAGCCTCTAAAAAATTTAATGTGTCTTTAAAGTAGCATAAAAAGCAAGAACTGAAGAAGGAAAAAGTATACTCGGGTGGGAAATGAGGTTCCGAAGAACTGGGGAGCAGGAAAGGGCCATAAACTCTTTAATCGTTAGAATACAAAACAGTTCTTGGTAGAAAATGTTCTAGAAATGCACAAAAGGTTTGTATTATTTTATGCAGAAAGAGAATCTCAATTCTTTTGTAAACAGCTTGAGGTTTCAAAGACTCTTTGGCTTTCTAATTTATTTAAAACATCAATTGCTTCATGAATTGGCCTCAAGCACTCCTTGGTAAATTATTTATGTGGTACTTGACTGTTGCTGCAGGTTTATATCAAGACACAGCTGTATAAACAAAGACTATTAACCGATTGGTTGGATTTAGCAGACACTTCAGTCTGTTTAAATCCACTGACATTTCAAATTACTTTGTCTCCAGATTCTTTGCAGAACAACCACTGAAGGTGACGGGAGTGTTCAATAGTCCCAAAGACAAACAATGTGTGTGTTGGAAAGAATGACACTGAAGAAATAGGGACTGGCATTCTGTTTACACTCAAAATCATGTGAATTGCAGAGAGGGTGGGAGGCAGTCAAAATGGCTCACAAAGGAAGGAGGGTTCAGACAGTCTTTCTGGTAGTGCTGCAAGCTCTAGGAGGTAGTTCCATAGAGAGTGCATGGTTAGTCATTGCTTATTGGCCCATTGTGAAATATTGGGTTTCCCCCTCCATATTCTTTCTCAGATAAGCTTAGGTGACTATTTTGTTTGAGTTCCCCCAAGAAGACCCAGAGACCAAGACTGAGTTTGGCTAGTTATTTGGGGGTAGACCCCAAGAAGCACTCCTGAAGAAGTGGGGATAGTAAGACAGGGAAGGGAAGAAAGCCAATAGTGGATGGCCACCGTGGGCACCTACAGCTCAATCCTACAGAAAATCTTCAAGTAACCATGTAGACTGAGCTTCAAACCTTTCCCAGGGAGGGTTATGGAAGATGGGATAGTTAACCACTAACTCTCCTCCCCTCATTGGTTGAGAATTGCCCCTGGGGGCTTTGAATCCTGGAGAAAACCCCCAGGCAGAGGAAAACAGCTGGTACTTTAGATGAGAAGCTGTCAGGGGCAGGGAGAGGGGTCTGCCATCACTGCAGGTGAATAGATAAGGGACGTACTGATGGAGCATTGATAGGGTCAGCCACACTGACCACTTTTATATATTTGAAAGGTGACCTTTCATTATTTTATGATTGATCCATTTGTCGTGAGAAATTATATTTAAACTGATAAGAACAGATACTACACTTAGCCAAAAGTCCGAGAAGCGATGAGAAATTATATTTATTTTCTCCAGTAGGAAGAGGGTCTATTTGAGTATTTAGGGAGGGTTTCCCAGTCATACCCTGCAGGAACATTAACATGACATGTGAGTGATATAGCAATATAAGCGTAGTTAAATTATCAAAGTGCCTCCATGGTAGGAAATGTTATAAAGCTATTAACACGGGTGGGGAACGTCCAGCCCTGGGGTACATATAAGGCCTAAGAAATCATTTGGTGTGGCCCTGCCAAGGCATTATGGGTGAGTTAAATGTTTGGCCATTTAGCCGGCTAATTTTTAAGTTGATAATTTTTGTATGTCCCGTGAATTATGTTGTAAATATCCAAATGGTCCATGGCATAAAAAAGGTTCCCCACTCCTGCATTAACATCATGTTTTTGGAACTTTTAATAACATGAAAAATGTTAAGTGAAATGCCACTGTTAAGTGAAAAAAAATAGGTTATAAAATTATAATTTCAGTTACAAGAGAAAAATATTTTTACATAGAAAATAGGACTAGAAAGAAATATACAAACATATTCATGTTTATCTCTGGGTCATGAGAGCAATGGATACTTTTATAGCTTTTTATATTCTTCTTTATTCTCAGATGTTCTTCAATGAACATTTGAACATTTTTCTTTTGTTTTAGTGATTTTTTTTGTTTTCTCTGTAATTATTAGATCAAGTGGGAAAGTGCTGGGTAGACAGGTGGACTTACTCTTGAGCTTGTTGGTGTGAGCACAGGGCAGGCTGTTACTCAGCTCTGTCTTGCTGCCCACTTCCCCAGGGCAATCTGACAATCTGTGGGTGATCATTTCAAGGTTAGCTCATGAGCCTGTTTCTGCATGAACTTGTGAGACCAAGAGGGCTGTTCCCAGATGGTGTCTGCTCAGCAAGACTTCTTCGAGGGCTGTAGGAGGCAGTTGCTGTTACCTGCTTGGGTCAGAGGAGAACACCCGGAAGGCAGTACCTGGGATGAGGAATCCATGAGTCCTTTTTTGGGTCAAACTGAGGAGCACATGCTGATTCAGTTTTATATAAATTTTATGGCCCTTAGTCAGCAGCCATTCAGGGTAGTGGTGGCCATGGGGCAGTGCATTCTCAGCCCCATCTGAGGAGAAGCACGCTGCTAGGACTGGTAGAGGAATGAAAACAAGAGTATCCTCAAGGTCGCCGAAACCAGTTTGGCTCAGTGGATAGAGCGTCGGCCTGCGGACTGAAGGGTCCCAGGTTCGATTCCGGTCGGGGGCATGTACCTGGGTTGCGGGCACATCCCCAGTAGGAGATGTGCAGGAGGCAGCTGATCGATGTTTCTCTCTCATCGATGTTTCTGACTCTCTATCTCTCTCCCTTCCTCTCTGTAAAAAATCAATAAAATATATTAAAAAAAAAAAAAAGAGTATCCTCAAGGAGGTAATACTCCAGAGGGAAGGTAATGTAATCCACTGGAAATTATTGCTCATATAAAGAAGGGGTGATAAAGACCAATATAGCATTCAAATAAAATGTGTTAGGAGTTTGGAAAGTGGTTGGTATAAAAAATATGCCTCTGATTTATCTTCATGGAAAAGAAACAGCATTTGGCCAGGCGGCTGATGCTGAATTTCCCCAGAGCAAACAGGATGTGGGGGTGGGGAGAGAGGATGACAGCAGTACACAGTGGCTGATAGCACATGTCCTAGGAAGATTCCCCTAGCCAGTGGTCGGCAAACTGTGGCTCGCGAGCCACATGCGGCTCTTTGGCCCCTTGAGTGTGGCTCTTCCACAAAATACCGGCTTCTGCGCATGGGCCACGAAGTTTCAATCGCACTGTACGTGTGCGCCTGCACGTGGTATTTTGTGGAAGAGCCACACTCAAGGGGCCAAAGAGCTGCATGTGGCTCTCGAGCCGCAGTTTGCCGACCACTGCCCTAGACAAAGGGAGGTGAAAGAGACTAGAGAAGGCCCCAGCCCATTTTTTTTAAATAACCCTATGGGAGACAGTAAGACCTAGGAAACCTATTAGGAAATAGGTGATCAAAGAGTACTCAGCCAATGAGGAACTGGAGGAGGGCCTAAATAAATAGGCTATGTCCCCTGCCCCACGTGTGATCCTGTACAATGGGCACCCACTCTCAAGAGTATGATTGAAAGTCTCATTTTCACCATGCTTCTGTTTCCTAGTCTGTCATTTGAAATTTAGACAGGTGAACCATTTCTCACATTGGGGAGGGTGCACTAGGAAGGAGTCACTGTGGACTGGAATGATTGAGAAAAGCTTTCTAGAGAAGGTAGTTCTTTGAATAATGGATCAATCATAAACTAATGAAAGGTCACCTAACTCAGTAGCGTTTGTTGTCTTGGGTCATAGACAGCCCCGAGAATTTAGAATTCTGATCATGGTTCTGTCTCAGATTCCCTGTGTGTCATCAGGAGTATGATTCCTGGCCCATAAAATGCCAACGCTAACAGCCATCTGCCCCATGGACGCGCTATGATGAATAACTGATGGTAAACACCCTGGGTAAACTTAGTGGTGCTGTTGCTACAGGCTTAAGAAATGTCAAATGGTTAAATACAGAGGCAGGCACCAGTGGGTTCCTGAAATATAAAACAATGATTGTGATAGAAAGCTCAAGAGTGCTTGAAATGCTGTCTAGATTTAGTAGCGAGTTGATTCAGGAGGAATTTCTCTTCTTGGGTATGCTAGTAACAAGCTGGAGATAAAGAGGTGGAGTCAATCGGGGACTATTTATTCAGTCCCTCATGTATGCTTAGCACTAAGCTGGGCAACATTAAGGGTATTTAAAAATCACTAGCAAGAGTGTTGTTTGGGTGAGTTTATGGCACACAAACCTGACCTGGAAGCTATAAATCCTCAGGAGGGCAGACACTCAGCTAGAATTGTATCACAGAATTTAGAGAGCCCTTGGGAAGAACCCTAAGAAGGTTTACTCTTCCCCAAAGGTCTGATTCATCACTGAATCTAATTCATCATGTCTTTGAGCACAAGACACCCTATGCACTTGCTTGTTCCATTAATGTGAAATGGATTCGAGTGAACTGGAAACCATGCACCAAAAACAAACACAAAAGCAGCACTGATCTCTATTCGCACAGAGAGCACACCTTCCTTTATGCTGGCCTCTATTTGCAGGGCAGCTGGGCCAGCACTGCACAGAAGCTGCGTAAACACGCACAGGGCCAGCTCTCCTGCCCTCTGGGACTGCCCGTCCTGCTGACTAAGGGAAGGAGGAGAGGTCAAGGTTTACTCGGTCAGTTCTGGACAACAGGAGGGGCAGTGTGGCTATTTTTGCACAACAGTTTATCATTCTACACCAGGCTATCAACCACCTGATAAGAGTTTATAATGAATCTGGAGAAGAAAAACAATAAGCAAACAATAAAAATGAGGCCAGGGGCACAGTAGTAAACACTTCCTTGAGGTGATATTTGCAGCATTTTTGCAAATATTGACACTCTAAGTATGAGACTAAAAAACAAACCTGGCTTATAGCTGGGCCAACCATGTAAAGTGCTGGGTACTCCCTTAGAGAGTTTTTCGCTGACCCTGAGATCTAGCATGAAACGAACACACTTTTTTAAAAAACATATTTTTTTATTGATTTCAGAGAGGAAGGGAGAGGGAGGGAGAGAGGGAGAAACATCAATGATGATCGAGCCCGCAACCTGGGCATGTGCCCTTGACTAAATGAACACTTTTTATGTGCAACCTGTAGTCTCCTTGGCAGTAGTCGTCTTCTATGCCCCATCTAAATTCATAAAGGGCTTCCTCTTCTGGATTATAACAGCTTAAGTCCCCTCTTCTTGAGAGAGTTTCTGATCAGGGCCTGCTACCCCATGGGAAGGCAAACTAACATTTGGTTGGTTAATTATCATACTCCAGATAGAGTAGGCAAAAAAAAAATATTGTAAAATTACAGCAAAGAGAAGAGGCAAGTGGCTTGTACGAAGCTGTGTAGTGAAGAGGAAATACTCTTGTGGCAGAAGGAGAAAGAGGTCTGTGGGGTTTAGGGAAGGGGATGTGCCCTCTTTTGGTTCAGGAGCCCAAGCAAGTAGCTGGTCCTCAAGGGAGATGGTTGTGTGATGTGCCTGAGGAGATGGGGGTACATGCTCTGGGGTTCTCAATCCTGGAAGCAGCTCCTGTGCCTCAAGCATGGGTAGGGCAGCCACCCTCAGGGCAGTGTGTGTGTGTGTGTGTGTGTGTGTGTGTGTGTCCAAGCAGGGTGGAGCTTTCAAGCAGGGTGGAGCTTTCAAGTGAAAATCAGGATGTGGTCCTTCTTGCACACCCAAGTGAAAGGAGCAGCTCTAAGCATTTTCATCCATGACCCCATCAGACTGGCCTTCACATGTAACTCTGTCACTCAGAACCTCCACCTGGCAACCCAGATTTCATGGAACAAAAATTTATTTAATCTGGAAAACAAAAAGAAAACTAACTTAAAAACATAAAATTGGCTGGAGAGGCTTGGCAGGACCTAAGCCTCTGTGCAACTGAGGCAACCTGAGCTCCGGCTTCATTTGTTAGGTAATAAGTCAGCGCTGTTACATTTGACCTGGTTAAACTACAGTGGGGCCTTGACTTACGAGTTTAATTCGTTCCGAGACTGAGCTCGTTAAGGAGCTCATTAACTCAAATTACTTTATCAACTCAATGCAAAAAATCGGTAGAGAGACAACTGGTATCTCAAAAACTTGTTAGTCGGGACACTTGTAAGTCAAGGCCCCACTGTAGTAGAAAAAGAGCCCTAATGGGCCCTTGCTCACCATCCATAGACATCCTTCCTTCTCTTGAAGGTATTTGACACCTCCTGGTTTCTACAGCTTTTCACACCATCCAAACCAGGAAGGCTCTGAAAATGGGTCCTTTACACAATTTGTTTGTTTGAAGGCTTACTCTTTCCGTTAACTAGGTTACTCAACCAGGTGTTTACCTTTAATTAAAAAAAATCTTTTATTAAAGAATGAAAGGTTCACTACTTCGATAATCTCTCCCCTGCCAAGTCTCAGCCTTCCCCTTCTATATGTAACCATTTTTAAAAGAAACTTTTGACATGAGCAAGCAGTCGGGAAGGGTGGGAGGAGGGAGGAAGGGGACTTCCTGTCACACCTCCCTGGAACGTTTATCTGGTTCTGAAGGAAGACGGAGTTGCTCTCTTGATGATATGAGCAAGCTCAGCTCTTAGTCTCTCTTCATCTAGGGACAACAGGTTTTCCAAGATCGATGGACTTTCTCACAGTTGGCAGAATCCTCAGGCTCACATAAGTGATCAACATTCTCTGAATCTCACAGTGGAGAGATGAAGGAAGACAATGGAGTCTTTTTCATGGTCTTTGCTAGAGAGGGTGCTAAGAATCCAATTTCGCCAAGAGAGAAGACCGTTTCACTGTGGACATGCAAAAGACTGCTATTGATTATAAAGAAAATTCCAAGAAGGATTCTAAAACATTCAGAGCATGGTGTTCATGCTACTCACTCAGACATTTGGTCTCATTTGAAAAAGGAAATCTCATTGTTTAGGAATTAGACCCTACATATACTAAAGAAAAATACTACAGTATAGTTAAAGGTGTAGTATTTTATGTATAAAATATTGTTTACCTTAGTTGACATTTTCTAATCTTATTTGCCTTGAGCATATGAATAAAGAAACAGCAAGATCTTGCAATAGAAAAAAAAGAGCTTATATATTTTTTTCCATATTTGGGTTTATGACTGTGCCTCTTTTTTTTTTTCATTTTTAAACAACAACTCAAGCTTTCAGAAGAGGATTAGAAGTTTAAGAAACAGCCTTGACCTAGGGTGAAAGAGCAATGCACAAGGAGTTAGGAGGCCTGGATGCTAGGCCCCCTTCAGCCACTGGCCAACCAGAGGACTTGGTCCGCGTCACTCAAGCTCTCTGCCTTGACTTATTAGTGCAGTGAGACGCTGGGCTAGGTCATCCCTCAGGTCCTTCCCAGCTCCAGTGCTTGCTTAGTGATCTTCCCCTGAGAATTCCAGAGCCTTTACATAACTCCAAGGCTAAGAGTCCATTTAGGGAAGCATAGGGGCCCCAGCTGTGCTCTCATCCCATAAAACTAGTCAAGCTCAGAGAGATATTTCAGCCAAAGGTATTGTGGGAACGGTATGTTCAGTCACAGACCAGGGAGGGCTAATAGAATTCATCATCCTGACCATACAGGCCTTGGCATGGGGCTTGCTAGGGAAATGGGGCTTTTGGTTAGAAGTCTAGCATAATGGAAATGTGTGCGGGAGAGAGACCTAAAGCAAGGGCCAGCCAGCTCTGCCACAAACACTGTCTGACCTTTGGCTCAGTCTCTCACCTCTCTGTGTGAAGTAAGGGTAATAAGATCAGTCCTGCCTTGCTCAGTGGCTTTTGATAAGATAAAAACACATATGGAAGTAAAAAGAGTTTGAAAACCATACCATGCCACATAAATAGAAGGACTGTGATCAGCTTTGAAAGGCGTTGCTGCCCCTGTGCCTGGCCTAGGGAGAAAGCTGGGACGGGGACTTCGGCACCGGGGTGAAGGGAAGAGCTGGCCTGAGGGAGGAGGAGAGGCAGATCAGGCAAAGGGCAGGGCCAGAAGACCGTGAGTGCAGGGGGAGGCTCCTATCCAGCAGTCAGCTTCAGGCTGGGGTCTTTGGAAGCCCCGAGCCTCCTGTGTCCACTTCAAAGACCCTCTGTGTATGGCCTTACTGCTGGAAATGTCTGTTGTACTGTTTCTTCTAAAGACAAAATGATTGTCTATGGGACTACAGGGGCTGATACCCTGATGTCCCACCCTAGGGCTCTCTAGAGCCTTGCTTGGGGGCCCCTGGTGTGCTGCACAAGAAGCAGACACCTGATCACGTCACTGGAAGGGGCTCATAGACTAGTGAGGCAGTGACAGTGCTAAGATCGAAACCAGGGCAAGTAATAGCAATAATAATCATCGTAGTTACTATTTATGGAACACTGTGTGCCAGATGCTGCACCAGATGTTTTACATACATTTGCTTATTTTATCTTCACAGCTGCCCAATGAGCTTATTATATTATTATTTAATATCCAATTTAGAGAAGTTAGGAGAGGTCATGGAACCAAATCCTATCTCCTAGCTTATCTTCATCATAGAATTCACTTTGAACCCAGTTTGTCTGGACTCTAACTCCTATCCTCAATCATTGGGCTGGTCTGCTTCTCTTGGGTCCACAGGTTCTTATCAAGTCACCCCAAAGTTGTCCAGACTCCAGCAGAATCCCAAGGTAATAATTGAGTCAGTCCTGAGCAGTGACAAGATCGAGATACAACAGTGATCCAAAAAGTGCCCGACTTGCTTCCCTTTTTGGTGAGGATAATATAAATGAAATTAAATCTAATAAAAAGAATAGTTCTGCACTGGTCTAGGAAAAGTAAGCTGTCCTAGAAGGGACAGGAATGATTTGTTGTTAATGATTCCAGCTAGTGGTGTGTTGATGCCGGTCTGCACTGGCTCACACCTGCCTTCAAGAGCCCATTTTGTGCATCTCTTCCCAAATCCACAGTCATTGAAATTAGGAGTGAGAATATTAACACTGTGGAAATGGCAAACACTACAAATCAGAGTTTTACTTCCCTGTAGAGCCAGTTGTTAAACATACCTGCACTGATTCTAGCCGTTTGTCATATTTTTCCCCAGTGAATTATAGATGCCTATGAAGAGTTGTTTCTGAAATGTGGTGTCTAGAAGAAGGCCTTAATTCTACATATGCAGATACTATGTATGAGTTAAAGGAGCCATTCTAACATGTGCAGGTGAAGACATCCACTGGCAGTTGCTCACTACCATACATGCTCAAGACAGTTGAATAAGAGTGACAGGACCTTCTGCCAGTCCCAGGGGAGCAGCTTGCTCCCAGAGCTGCCATCTGTGCCTGCAGGGGAAAGGCTCCGGGGTCAGTTTCCTTTGGCAAGGTCTGGTGGCTCGGACTGTGACAGCAAGACTACGTGTCTGTGTGAATGACCTTTTCTCTTTGTACATTTTAAAATAACCTACCAAAGATAACATGGGCAAATGAATAGAAGCTCAGAGCTGAACGCATTCATTTGAGGAAAATATTTTGTCAGGTCACCTAACTTTTCAACTACATCTGCATTCGCCAAATATAGCATCTGTAATGTTATCTGTAGTATCACCTTCCTTGATTTTCCGTGGAAATGGGAGCTAGGAAGAGAATGAAGGAGCAGAACCCCACACTTCCATTTTGTTCTCCCAGTGTCTGAATAGAGCAGAAGCAGGTGAGTTTCAGCTGATCTCCCAGCTCCTTCCTTTCTGGGTCCATGTGAGTGCTCCTGGGGAAGTAGAAATATCTATTAGATGTTTATCCCAACATCCTTTAACTAGAGTTATAACAGCGTCCCACTAGGCAATCTCTCTTCCTCAGCACCCCCCACCTCTATTCCAAGAGTCTGTGGCTAAATAACTGCCCCCCTGTGGGGCCATAGCACAAGTCAATTCTCTAAGTGGGCTATTCTGAACGAGGGAGGACTGGGTTTTCAGGCCTGGTTCTCCAGCCGGTACAAGGTCTTTGTTCTTTCAAAGGCTACTTGCTTTCCTGATGGGGACTTAGCAGTGGAAGGGTACCTTCCCTCGGATTTTCTAGTAAAGTAGCAGCCAGAGCTGTAGTAAAAATAACAGGAGATTAAGCGACCCACTCTGAGTGGCCAGTCGTTCACATGGTGGGGACAGGAGAGCACTGGGACAGCTGTGCGGCCCTGCCGGGCACATTCCTGCTCCGGCTGGCACTGCTCCTCCTGTGGAGGGTCTTATATAAGACTCGGGCACAGCAGCCCGCCCCTCCCTGCTGGGGCAGTTCACAGAACACAGGATGAGCTGGCTAGAGCCACGCTCTATTTCTGGAAGGCAGAAAGTTCAGCTGAACGGTGGCCACTGGAAAAAAATCCGTTTATTCTGTTGAAGGGAGCAGAGATAAAGACCCCTGGGGAGAAAATTATTTTGGGAGACCATTTCGTACAGATAAGCGGAGAACACTTGGGATCAGAGGAGGGGAAGAAAGCAGAGCCAGTGAACAAAGTCGACAAGTCACTCTGCTCCTCTTGCTGTCAGCTCTGTTTTCGCTACTGACAAATTCAACTCCAGTATATTTTAAGAGTATAATCTATCCAGGAAGCCTGATGAAACAAGACAATGATTTTGTCTTTGCCACCAACCTAAACTTACATTTGGATATACATGATACATTAATAAGTACAGTACATTCTGATTATTCAACAACCTGGGGAATCTCTGTAAGTCTAAATACCAGGTCCCCAGGCCAGGCTAGACACTGGTTTTTGCATTCAGGTTGCAGGAAGGGACACTGTTAGTGTGTGTGCACTTAATCTGTTCTGCTGTCTCACTAGGTGGTTAATTCAGTCAGGACAGAAGGAAGTAGGAGGTATGGTGATAATTTAATGTGGCTGATTAAGGAAAAAATATCTGAACTCATATGTCGTTGATGGAGGCGGTGTGTGTGTGTGTGTGTGTGTGTGTGTGTGTGTGTGTGTGTCTTAGTGAAATGGGTGTGTGGAGTCTATTTGAAATGACAGTTTGAAAGGGGTTGGGCTCAAAGCTGGGAAAGAGAGAGCCAAGCTGGTATCTAGGAACATAAGGTAGCAACTAGCAACAAGGCGTGCTGAAAGCAGGGACGCTGAAGCATATGAGCAAGGACAGATCCAGAAGGCAGGAACCCGATCAGGAAAGGGCTCCCCCACAACAGGAAAGGGTAGAGAATGTGAACCAGAAGACTGGGCTTTGACAAAACCCAGGACATTCCTGAAGCCCCAAGGTTAGCAGAGTGCATGCACCAAGGCCCAGACAGATAGGGGGTGAGGAGGAAGGTTGGAGA
This sequence comes from Myotis lucifugus, assembly GCF_000147115.1. NCBI lineage: Eukaryota > Metazoa > Chordata > Mammalia > Chiroptera > Vespertilionidae > Myotis > Myotis lucifugus. The sequence goes on from NW_005871048.1 coordinate 11,832,260, forward strand.
TGCAGAAAAGGGGGGAGATTTGAGTACCAATTAAACCACCGGTTGCAAATGGAAATGCCTACAGGCTTTTGTATGTGTTTCAAATTTTCTATAATAAATTTCCTTTAAATGTAAGAAAACAGGAGATGGAGGGGAAATCTATAAGTTAAAAGAGACTAAACACATCTACCAGTTGCAATGTAGGGATCTTATTTGGATTTTTGGTTTAAGCAAATTGTTAAAAGGTTTATGAGATTTGCAAAGATAAACACTGACTTTTTGTATTAAGAGATTACTATTTTTACATATGATAATTGCATTGTGGTATTTTTTTTTCAAACCTTATCTTTTAGAGATATATGCTGATATATCTATTTATATATACTAGTATATAAAAGCCTAAGTGACTGAACGACCGGATGACCAGTCGCTATGACATGCACTGACCACCAGTGGGCAGACACTCAATGCAGGAGCTGCCGAGCTGCGATGACTTGGCAGCTGCGGTTCTCAGGTGACACACCCAAAACCAGAGAGCAGGGAGCCCGATTCCAGGGTGTGTCACCCAAGAACTGCCCTCTTGCAATCCAGGACCCCTCAGGGGATGCTGGAGAGCTGGTTTCGGCTGAGGGACCCCACCTGTGCACGAATTCATGCACCGGGCCTCTAGTTTATAGATGAAAGTATATGCTAGGAGTTTTCAGAAAATTGGGGGGAATGGGAAAGAGTTAGTTGAAACAAGGTTGACTCTGAGTTGATATTTGTTAAAGTGGATTATTGGTTCCTTATACATGGAGCCAGTGCTTTCCTTGTGATTCCAGCTGTGTGCTGTGTGAGGAAAGTTTTCAGAGCTCTGTGTCTCTGCTCCTGTAGGTGAACGTTCTATTGCTCTAGGATGAAGACATCCAAATGTGCACATGGCAAGAGAGATGAAATAGAGCCACAAAAAGGTGGGAGTTGCCGAGCAGCATTTTTGTTTATTTTAAATATATGCATAGCCAGTTCTTTCCACTAAAAACTGAAAAGAAGCAGCATTTTAGAAGTTATCAGCTGAGTGATGTGGGAGAGGCTAGTTGCCCCCTTCTCTTTTCCTTCCTCAGAAGCTTAATACTAATTGGTTGGCAGGCTTCACTGCCACCCAAACATTTTCCAGACTTTTTATCATGAGGTGTGGTCATGTGATTTAGTTCTGGCCAATGAAATGTGAGCAGGAATGTTATGTGGGACTTTCTGGAAGGTTCCTTAAAAGGAACTGACTCTTCTAGGTGTCTTCTCCTCCCTTCTCCTCTCTCTTTTGTCTGCTCCTGGAAGGCAGATGTGAGGTGTAGAGCTCCAGCAAGCATACTGGGCCACCAGGTGGCCTTGAGGAAGGAAGCCACACACCTGATGTGGCAGAGCAGGAAGAAAGGAGCCCAGTTGCTGACAACTCTCCGAACTGTTTTTATCTGGATGTATTTTACAAAGTGAGAATAAATCTTCATGTGAGTGAGTCAAAATTACGTAAGATTTTTCATGTATATGCCCAGAGCCTTAATGCTACTTGAGTATTTATTGGTAATAAATAAAGCACTGTCAATTTGATATTAACTAATCAAATGTCAAAGGGTATTGAGTCATTGCCTCAGCAAATTCATTTGGAATTTTATCATGTACACCAAGAAATAGTATTGTTTGCAAGAGCAAACACTGTAGATAAGCTAAGCATCCATGCATGGGAACTAGTTACATAAATGAGCCTTCAGCAGGATAGCAGGCAGCGATTCAGAGAATGTGATAGAGTTGTTTGCATTGCTATGCATGAGTTTCAGTTCATACTGTTGAGTGAAAAGGAGTAAGTTACAAAAGAGCATGTGGTTTGATCTCTTTTGTGTAAACAAATATATATGTATATATATTTATTTATATAATTTTTATATAAACAATTTTTTTTTCCTAGCAGAAAACAAAAACTTGTTTGTTAACCAAAGGGAGAGAGCGCCTGGGAGTTAGTGTGGAGGGAGGCTTTTATTAGTCACTGTATATACTTTTGTATAGATTGAATTTTCTCTCTACTGTCTGTCTTTCTCTATATTAATAAAAAATTACTTCCAGTAGCACACATTTGCTCAAAGTCTAATTTTATAAATTAATAGCACAAAGAGTTTTCACTTATCAAATTTTCTTCAATATCACTCTCTTAACATTTAAGGTACAGTCTAATTTCTAGTCTGTACTAATTTAAATGGTTATAATAAAGGTGTTGTTGTCCTGCTCCCATCTTCCTGTCCCTGTCCTCCCCTCCCTCTTCCCCCCCACTCCTACTCCTACTCCTTCCTCCTGCTTCTCTCCTCCCATAAATGTGTAATGTTATGGACTCTCCCTGAACAAAGTCTTCCCAGATCCCCTATCGAAGATGAGGGAGACCAGAACATAGGAAAGAACCTCCCAGGAATGGCTGTGCCATGAAGGCATTCTGTGACCAGCACTGGGGACAATACCGATATTCTGCCTGAACACAGAGTCCTGGGAACACTCAAGGCCTCCAAGTGGTTTTCGGCAGGTTGTGTTTCTTGCAGACAAGTGAGGACACATGTGCTCTGACAGTACTTGGCATGTGTCCGGGAGTTTATTTACTCAGGCGTCAAATGAAAGCAAAGGTTTATTTTGACTCTTTCCTCTGCTAATGAGAGTGGGATGAGGACACAGCAGGGAGATAGCAGCACGACAGCCATGCACCACAAGGCAGATGGCAGAAAAGGTGACATTTGTTTCCAAAGGATCTCAAGGTGAAGCTCCCAAGAGCAGCTCAATTGGTGCTTCAATTTTAGGACAGTTATTTTTATGGGAAGTAACCTTAGCGGCTGGCTGCGTACTTCGATGATAAAATCTGAACCCTGACAACCCCATGGTCCAGAAAGAATTACTATAGGATGTTAAGAAAACTCGGGTCTAAAGAGTGGCAAGTTCCACCTTGTAAAGCTGGAATCTCATGTAGGTTAATATGAGTTGGTAAAATCAGCAAGATGAAGGGAGGAGTGTGTGGGAAATATGGGATCTAGGAAGTTGTCACTAGACCAGGTGTATTAGTCCCAACCATTGTAATCATTAAGTAGATGTCCCATTTAAGCCGACTTAAAGAAAAACCAGGATTTATTGATCCGTGTAACTGGGAAGTTGGGTGGGTGATTTCAGGCACAGTTAGATCCAGGGCTTTCACCAGTGCAAGGACATTGCCACTGCTTCTCTCCCTCAGCCCTGCTTTCGTTGGTGCTGGTTTCATTGCCTACATGGTGGTAAAGATGTTACCAAGGGCTCTGCCCACCAGCTCAGCAACCCCAGCATCAGGTACCTCTTTCTCCGTAGTTCCAACAGTGTCGGGACTGGTTTTCCTGGTCCAGTTTGGGACATGTGTCTATCTCTGAACCAATCGTGGCCCCTGTGATCTTCTAGGCCCAGACCTGGTACCCAGGCCTGAAGCTAGAGTCACACCAGATTGGGGGTGGGAGAGTAGAGTTCAAGGGGAGGGTCACAGGAAAATGAGTGTGTTGTTATCAGACTCAGGAGGAGAGAGTCAACAGAAAATTAAATGTCCACTACACCATTATAGACTTCCAAGCTTTAAGCTCCCAGTAGCAAATGAAAGGGAGAAAGGAGCTTACCAATCCTCCCCGCGACCCCCTTCTTTGAAGTGTTAGAGATTAGAGGCTCCCTGACCATAACCTAAGGCTTTGGTGCTGACTCTAGAGTCTTTGAGTAATTTGTCGTTATCCCAAATATTGGGGTTGAAAACAGATTGGGACCAAAAAAAGACATACATGCTCTTAGGAGTATTCCCAAACCTGGATGGATTCCCGGTCTAGATTTCCCCAAGAGAGGTAAAATAATTCAAAAGTTTTCCTAAGAGCTTTATAATTCCTCCCCCAAACCTAAGGGAGCCAGCCTAATTTATTTTTATTCCATGATTGCCTCTGTTTTTAAAACATTTCAGAGCAGCCAAACAATGACAAGCTGGACCCATACGTAGGCATTCTGATCCCAAAGCAAGGGGAGCTCTTCTGTGTCTGCTGTGGGTAGAGCAGCAAAGAATGTTGGTGCTACCTTCCAGAAATGTGAAGTTTCAAAAGATATTTTTGTAAGACTGAGAAATGTTGTCTTTCATAATACACAGATTGAGTGGAGTCTACAGAGACTTGGAAAATGCTGGATCAGAATGCAGATTATATGATCATGTCAAGCAAGCAGAGAAAAATACATCATTACCAGAGCTTTTTACCATTAAAAAAAAAAATAAGGACAGTGTGAAGACAAGTAGTTCACCTCAGAAACTGACACCTGCCGATTCCTTTTCTCACTGGGGAGAGCGTTTTCTGGAACTTCCTCTATGCAAGGTAATCAGGCATAGGCCTATTTCCAAGCAAACATTAGTAAAGAAGAGTGGTGTTGTTTAGAAATATGAAGAAAAAAGGCAAAGAAGTCAATTTTGGCCAAAGGAAAAGCTTGGGTGATGGCCCATAGTCATCTCTGTTCTCAGAAACTGACTGAGAAGTGATTGGTGGAGAAGGCACCCTGTCAGAGTTAGGTTGCCGCCTCTAAGCATGCTAGGCCGTTTTCACAGGGCATCTGATCATCGCCAGCTTCTTTTATTTAGGAAGGTTCAGGAAGTTCAAGTGAGACAAATCCTCTGCTCCCTCCTCAGTGGAAATGTCAACAATGGTTCCTCAGTGTATCTGCCACACCTACTTCCTCACCTACAACTTTTGTGTGATTGGGCCAGAAATGGCCCCTACCCAAGCCAGAACCAATTAAATTACTCTTTAGGGAGTCTGAACTGGGAGATGTAGATAGAATTTGCCAATATGGTTAAGGAACATAAGGGAACAGATATGTGCAATGTAAGCTGAGGCGTTAGGGCACCAGCTTCTGCAAATCAGCCACCCACAGGACATATCTGATTCACAGCATGTTTTGTCTGGCTTACAGGTGTTTAAATTTTAAATGATTGCCAACACATAAACAATGGAATATTTCACACTTGAAAATGGATGAGCTTCCAGAGCAAACTGCATGGGAATTAAGACTACCTAAGAATGAACATGGTGATAACATAGAAGCCAGACTTGAGGTGTGTTTGGGTCTTATCAGATTTTTAAAGCACACATTCAGACAGCACTGGAGCTCACCTGCACATATGTTCCCATGAGTATCCATTCAGGAGCATTAACGGGCACACTGCAGATTCACCTGCTGCCTGTGGGGTTCTACTCAGAGTGAATAAAGAACTTTCAGAAAACTTACAGGAGACAAGATGAATGCAGAATTCTGCTTTATATAGATGGCCCAGAGTCCCCACTACTCAGTTTTGCTACCCAGACCCTGACCCTGAGCCTGAGGGACACGTGCAGTTTTCATTTTGGACCCACTGTTTCATGTGTATGAGCCCCACAGGCCGTGGAGCCTGTGAGCCTGCACTAAATGAAGGAGCTCAGCTCAGGAGGGCTTCTGAGGGGGTCCCAGTTCCTGCCCTGACTGAGGTCTGGTTGTTAACAATTCCTGAATTCCCAAGATTTTTCATACCTAGAGTGTGCACTGTCCCTTCTGCCTGCTATCCCCACACAATACACAATTTATTTGAGCAAATTTGAGTGGCTTCAGATTTGGTAGCCAAAGGAGCTCAACTAAAACAACCTCTGAAAATTAACCTAGCAAAGGCAAGATGCCATGGGGAATGAAACCAGACTGTGTGGCTCAATTTCCATGACATCACCTGGAGCCATTGGTCCCTTTAAGAAGGCCCTGCATCTACCATGTTGGTGGCCCCAGAACCCCTGTTGATGTAGACGCTTTTAGGCTTCATCCCACCCACAGCCTCTGGGCAGAGCTCACTGGATCATAGAAGACATCAAGCTATAAAAGGCCTTTATTTCTTTAGCCCCCACGTTCTTACTCAAGTTGTCCATTTGTATATTTAGGAGATATTTTTAAATGTGTGCTTGTGTTTTGCTGAATTTTGATGACCTTGCTGAGAAAGAGAGAGAGAGAGAGAGAGAGAGAGATAGAGAGAGAGAGAGAGAGAGAGAGAGAAGGGTCCTCACTGTCAGCACTTAGAGACCTGAGTGTTTTCTGGCTCTTGCCCAAGGGAGTGGGTGAGCAGCATGTTTTAGAGCCACGGTGCAGTTCTTTGCTCTTTTCTGTGAGTCAGAGTCATGTGTTATCTAAAATAGTTGGTGAGTGTGGGCAGGGCAAGCCAAACATAATAGCAATTCATCAAATTTATTCCCAGGGAGACTGTGCCCTTCATCCAAAGCCTCAGTGAGGCTCCGTGTGGCCGTTGTAAGGGTCAGATTAAGCACTCCCATTGAGCTGACTGGTGCAGCTCAACCTTGAAGATCCACACTTGCCCTGCACGCTGTGTCTTTAGGGAGTTGGGAGCAAGTAGATTTGACCAGGTGTCTAACACTAAGCAGGCCCATACTTGTGGCTGGGCTTCCCCAATAAACTGCACAGAGCGTGTGGTTACCTAACAATGCATAAACTCACGAATGCAGTTCAAGACTCAGACATGTTTGGGATTTCTGCATTTTTAGAACATGTATTTGCTGATGTGGCACCCTCCTCCCACCACATACACTTGTGTGGACGTATTATTGTGCTGTTCCCGTGAGTGTTCACCCAATAGCTCATGCTGATTGTAGGACCAAGGGCTAAGTTCTAAATCTACCTGGGGCTTGTAATGCTCAGCTGGCTGTTCAGCTTTAGATCATTGAAAGGGTAATCACATGACTATTAGCCAACACATGTGAGACATGATGAAAGAAGGCTTCTGACTTGAAAAGGCCATGTGGTGATGAGCAAACTCCAGGCAAGCCACAGCTGTAATGCATCCGAGCACAGAATGGACACCCTTTCCCAGAAGTAGCAGCGGCCATGCAAGGAGAAGTAGTTGTTAAAAGTATTGCAAAATATCAGTGCAGCAAACGCTGAGCCATGTCCACGGATTACATGCGGCAAGTACCTGTTGTGTCAGAGAAAACTTTCAGAGATTGCTCTATAGTGGGCAAGGAGGAAGGTTTGCTGGACTAAGAAATATTTCATTACCACCTAGCCTTGCATTAGGCAGATATATGACTGAGGGCTTTCCTTCAGCTTCCCTTTTAGTACCATTTTCTTTTTATTTTTTTAAATATATTTTTATTGATTTCAGAGAGGAAGGAAGAGGAAGAGAGCAATAGAAACATCCATGATGAAAGAGAATCATTGATTGGCTGCCTCCTGCACACCCCCAACTGGGGTTGAGCCTGCAACACACTCATGTGCCCTGACTGGGAATCAAACCATGATCTCCTGGGTCATAGGTCAGCGTACAACCACTGAGCCATGCCGGTTGGGCCAGTACCATTTTCTTGACATCCCTCCTGGCTCTCACACATCCCACCTCACCATCACCCATGCTTTAGGCAATCATCACTCTCTCTGCCCCCTTATATCCCTCATTTTAATCCTGAAATAAGTATTAGCCATTGTGTTGAGTTTTCTGGATGATTCTAAGATTATTATTAACTATGAAATAGAAAAATGTGTCCCCCCCTTTAGTGACTATCATCAGAAGAGGAAGGACCTGTGGACAATAAGTGGACTTTTTTACTTTCTTGAAACCACAAATCATGGTTTAAGGCAAGCTCTACTTAAGGCAAAGAAAATGGTAAACAGCATATCCAGCTGGAGACCAGAAGCATAAAGCCATCCAAATAGAACAGTGATAGCGAACCTTTTGAGCTCGGCGTGTCAGCATTTTGAAAAACCCTAACTTAACTCTGGTGCCATGTCACATATAGAAATTTTTTGATATTTGCAACCATAGTAAAACAAAAACTTACATTTTTGATATTTATTTTATATATTTAAATGCCATTTAACAAAGAAAAATCAACCAAAAAAATGAGTTCGTGTGTCACCTCTGACATGCGTGTCATAGGTTCGCCATCACTGAAATAGAAGGACAGCGTCCCTGAAAAGGATTAGGGTTGTTGCTAGGTATTGCTGCTTTTTTTTTTTTTTTAGAACATTTCTCCTCCTTTGGTGCTCACACATGCAGCAGCAACACTGGCTGGCACTTGGTATCGCTTTGGGACTGACTAGTCACTACAGCTTCCAGTTAAGAGTTTAATCTGAGGATCCCTGTCCACTTTATTTATGAGGACATTTTAAGTGACAAGAGAGCTACTAACAAAGTACAATTGAGTTAAAAACTTTGCTTTCAGACTATAGTTATTATAGCTTGAATCTCTCCTTGTTGTCACTTGCAAAGGCTAACCCAGAGCCCAAGCTCATATAAATTCAAAAATATCATTTGATTGCTTTATTGCTTAAATTTGATAACTTTTGAAAGCAATGTCATGGAGACTAAGGAAAGAAAGATTCTAGGATTGTTAAACTTGCTAATGATTTTCACTGATTCCCAAATTATTTCTGAAATGATCACTTTTGGAGGCATATCCTATGCAATGTATCCACCTGTGATAGCCCCATGAAATGGCAGTTTCAAATGGTAATGACTCCAGGAAGTAGATCCTATTCTTGCTAGATAAAAACCCCAATAAGACTTCATTTGCTTCAAAGTAATTTACCTGGACCTCTTGACTTACCCAAGTTAATGGTTCTTATCAATGTCCCAGTGCTCAAGGAATGTAGTAGGAATACTTTTCATTTTTTATAAGGAAAAATAACAAAAAATTAAGAAGGCAGAACTAGAGCATGTTCCCTCTGAGTGTAGGTCTGTTTTTTTTCCTCCTATCACAATTCCATCACTTCTCTTGCTAATATTTTCTCATTTCTTTCTTAGTCCTAAAGATTTTCTTCTAATTTATTTCACTCTCAAATTCCCCAATAATGGATTTTCTATTCTCATCCCAGAGTCTTTCCCATCAACATTTAACCTTACACCCTCCTCATTTCTTCTACTTCATGATTTCTTCCTCATAAAATCACAATTGGGTGGGCATCTGCCACCCATGCAACACTGGCTCAGGGGGTATCTGATACATTCCCAAAGCCTTACAGTTTGGCAGTAGCTAAATTCTGTATCCGCGTGGCCTGCTGTCCTTTTCATTTAACACACCATTCTGATTACCTGTCGATAATCCTAGCCCCTTTGGAGTCCTTAATGACCACCACCAATTTTGAATATTTCTTCCAATCTCCTGACATTATGACAGTTTTCTATACTTGCTGAAGGGAGGGTGGTGCCACCATGTCATGATATTCAAAGTCCTCTCACATACTTCCCCAATTCTCTTCCTAATTCTGACTCCCCACCTGCACTCTATTCAAATTCAATATTCATTCTGCTTACCTGGTGTTTCCCTACCCATCGCTGGAAAAGGCACTGCTATAACGTTGTCTAGATTATCGACCACCAAAAATATGCAAGGACCTCACAAGACCATAGGCCTGAATCTAGATTGTAGGCCTAATTGGAGAATAAGGACAACCCACAATTTGCACATAAACAAGTTCCCATTTCAGCGTAAGTAAGTCACTAATATAAAAGGTAGCTGTTTAGAGAAATGCATTGTGTTTTGGGTCACCTCGTCTTCCAAATCCATTTAACAAGCTTATTTCAGATTTTTAATTAGGACCAAGCCAAAGCTATTGAAGACTAGAAAACAAAGTAACTACATCATGATCTTATTGCTAGTTGATTTCTCAACCACCACACTTGAAGGGAACATCATTAGCTGAGTTTAAATACAATAGAGATATCAGAGAATTTAAACAACCAGCCACACAGGAAAGGCTGTTTGAACAAGCTCCCAAAAATCAGTAACTAGAATGACATTTGATGTGGCATTTGGTGAGCAACACAGATCAAATGAAAAATTGTTAGTTAGACATTGTGATGACTAATGATACAATAATGATAAACTACCTATTGCTTAAATACCTGTGTGGGAGAAAAGAGGTGACAAGGAGGGCAGAGCCTTTTGTATGAACGTCCCCGCTGGTGAGACTGCCAGGTGGTTCTGAGCTCCCGATGGACCCTGTTTTGAAGGCTGGCCCTCCAGAGGTAATCCCATGGTGGTTTGCAAAAGCTGGGAAGCTTTTATAATACAACAAACATAGCAATAAGCATAGCCCCCACCCCTGATAACTAAATCAGTTATCAGGGTATTCAGTCTTAAAGCTCCAAGATGATTCTGCTGTGCAGCCAGAATCGAAAGTGGCAGCTCTAAGAGGTCTGATGACTTTGTATATTGAGGGTGGACAGGGAATTCTAGTTTCCTTTCAGGACGGTGGGCTAAGTATATTCTACAGCTTCTTCATTCCTGCAGTAAGAGCCTCAACTGAAGACCCTAAAGAAGAAGTGACACTTCCAGTGAACCAGAAACGTGGATAAATCCTAAGGTGTGGGATGTCGACCGGATTGATGCAAAAATAGAAAACCCGTTCTACAATGTGCACAGAAGACTATTGCCACAAAGGTGAAGGGGCCACCAAGGCTACTCCATCCCCAAAGATGGCAAACACCAGAAGCATGAGAGCATTAAGGACCATGGACATGTAGGTCCCTGGGGCACTGCTGCAGGAGGGACCAGAGATTCATCTTCCAGTGATGCCCTTTCATCCACCCTTGCGCCAAACAGCAGCCACAGGGTCAGTCTCCAGGTAGGGAGCCCAAATTAGACAGGCATGGCCATGGGTCATGAGGCTGGCTATTGCCAGAGGAACGGGGTACCAGAACTGAGCACACTGAAATCTCACCCAGTGACTTGTCCCTCTTCACTAGGAATAGGCCAGAGGGCAATTCAGACCAGCAACATCCCCAAGAAAAATATGGCAACCTTATCAAACACCTATTTTTACTGAACAAAAGTTAGATTACTGCCAATTGCTCTTTGAATTTGGCTCTAGAAGAATTTTTTTAGCGTCTAGCCATCTCTGACGATTTTGAGTTACATACAGAAGATAACTGGATAAAACACACCAGACAATTTCAAAAGGTAAGTCTTACTATCTGGCTCATTTGGCATATCTTTACTACCCAGAATAAAATCCATAGAAATAATATGAATATAATTTTCAAAGAATTCATACATGGTGGAGTCTTAGAAGGAGGAACTTCGCAATGAAGGGAGATAGACATGCTCATCTCGCTAATTACGAGCATTTTTCCTCATGGAAAAACCAATGCTTCCAGTGGGCATGGGGAACTTTGGTTTGCAGGCAAGCATGTATGTAGGGCCAGAGCTTGTTGGTTTCTGTTCCAGAGAAGGTTTCCAACACGCCCTTTTCCTGGTAATATTCCAGGACCGGCTTTGTTTGGTCTTCGTAAGCCTTCAGTCTCTTGATGAGTATCTCTGGCCTGTCGTCCTCGCGCTTAATGAGAGGCTCCCCCGTCAGATCATCCACGCCCACCACTTTGGGAGGATTGAATTCGAGGTTGTAGACGCGGCCACTGGCTGGGTGGACCCAGCGAGCAGAGAGGCGTTGCATGATGGCCTCAAAGGGCACGTTCAGGTGCAGCACCAGGTGTGTCTGATACGCTCTCTCCAGGGCTTCGGCTTGTGGGAGTGTCCTGGGGAAACCACACAGCAGCCAGCTGTACGGAGCGAGGTTTTTCAGCTCCTGAAGGGTCAGTGGAGTCATGATGTCGTCCGGGATGAGCTCCCCCTGCTTCATGAAAGGCCGGGCCAGCACACCAGTTTTTGTGTCCCTCAGTATGTTGTCTCGGAGCAGTTCCCCGCTGGAGAGCTTCTTCAGCTCGAAGTGTCTGGCGATGCGCAATGACAGTGTTGCTTGCCGGAGCCTGGGGAGCCCATGATCACCGCGCGCAGGAGCTGCTCGGCCACCCCCATGGCTGGCAGCCAGGCCCGCCGCGCTGACAGTTGGGCCCCGGCCTGGCCTGCGCGCTCCCGGCTCCCGGGTCCTGGCTGGAGGCTCGGCAGCGCCGCGAGGACACGCATGGGACATGCGCCATGAGCGTGCAGCCTGCAGAGGAAATGGATTTAAAAAGTAGACACTACGGAAGAGCCAATTCATAGAGCGTCGGCCTGCGGACTGAAAGGTCCCAGGTTCGATTCCGGTCAAGGGCATGTACCTGGGTTGTGGGCACATCCCCAGTGGGAGATGTGCAGGAGGCAGCTGATCGATGTTTCTAACTCTATCTCTCTCCCTTCCTCTGTAAAAAATCAATAAAATATATTTAAAAAAAAAAAAAAAAAGTAGACACTACCGAAGAGCCAATTCACGAGTTGAAAGATTGAGACAATAAATTCCCCCACGATGCAGCATAAAGATGCAGCATTTTCACAGGTAGAAAATGAAGAGGATGGAGGGATGCAGTATTTCAAGACATAATTAAAGAGGAGACAAGAATTCCCCAGAATTAAAGAATGATACGAGTTGTAAGAATGGACAGTGAAACAGTCCAGACTGCATCTCGGAGCACATATGGGCAGAGAGGTGTGAGAAAAGAGGTTTCTGCTCAGGGGTGTCCCCACCGCTAGGTTGGAAGGCAACTTGGCAGTGGCTAATAATTGTTTGAAAAGACTTCTCAGAATCTTCCTTAGACAAACACTTTCCAACAAGAAGGTACATATAAGATGTTCACTTCAGCCTTATTTTTAACAGTGAAAAATTGTTAACAACAGAAATGTTCACTGCTAAGAGAATGGATAAGCGAATCATAACCGTACTGTGGAATGTCAGGCAGCAGCTAAAAAGACAGAGGCAGATTTCTGTAAGGTAACATGAAAAGATTTCTAAGACATAACTGCAAAGAGTTGCAGAGTGATATAATTTGTGTTCAGTTTGTGTTAAAGTGTGATGTAACTTATGTTTAAATATACCTGCTAAGTAAACTGGGAAACCAAGTTTCAAGCAGTGGAAAGACATGACTTAATTTTTGTTTTTAAAAGATTGCTTGTCTGCAAGAATAGAAGCAGGGGGAGCTGTCAGGAGCTATTTCAACAGGCCAGCAGAGAGGTAAGGAAGTACTGGTTAGCCCAGCCGGTGTGGCTCAGTGGTTGAGCTTCCACCTATGAACCAGGAGGTCATGGTTCGATTCCCAGTCAGGGCACATGCCTGTGTTGCAGGCTCAGTCCCCAGTGGGGGGCATGCAGGAGGTAGCCGATCAATGATTCTCTCATCATTGATATTTCTATCTCTCCCTCTCCCTTCCTCTCTGAAATCAATAAAAATACATTTGTATATCTATATATATAAAAGCCTAAGCGACCTTTATGACTGGATGACCAGATAACCGAACAACCAATGACCATAGCTATGGCATGCACTGACCACCAGGGGGAAGAAGCTCAATGCAGGAGCTGCACTCTGGTGGTCAGTGTGCTCCCACAGCCAACCTCCGCAGTCCCTCTCCCCCAGCCAGACCGGTGGACTCCTACCCATGCACGAATTCGTGCACTGGGCCTCTAGTATATATAGAAAAAGAAAGTATTGTTTAAATTTATTTCCTCCAGTATGGGTGAGATTGAGAATCTTCTCATTTGTTTTTGGACCATTTGCATTTGTAAAATTCTTAAAATGACAATTACGGGCTTCAATTACTTCCTTGGAAAAATGTTTTAGGTTTCGTTTACTCCATGAGCTGTGCAAGACCCTTTCTTTGTCTTGGGGAGTCCGATTGCACTGGCTTAATACAGCATCAGGCTTTGCATCACATGGTGCTAATGCTAATTAGAGGCTGCTGAGCCACCAACCCCGCATCCACTTCATTCTCTTCCATTCTTGGGCCGCTTCATTTCTAAAAGAGATCCATAAAAATAATCTGATGGGCTGTTCTCATTCTATAAACAAGAGAGAGCTATTTCCAGAAGACAGATTTTGGGAGCACAAGCCTAATTTCTGTATTTGTGTTTTGTGGCAGCAGAGTAGCACTGCTGCTCTAATTTCTCAGACTCCTTTTTTATTAGTTCTCTATTTTCGGTCTTTAAATAGTGATATAATCTCTCTTATTGTTTCTGTATCCAAAAAAGTTTACACTGAATACCTAAGAAGATTCAAAAGGTAGATAGATGGATATTTCATAGAAATTTGGCCTACATCCTGCAGCCAAGGGAAAAGAAAAGATGTTATAATTTGAAACAGTATTTTTTATAATACTAGTTGATTTGCATGCTATTGTTGTCTTTTAGGATAATTAATTATATACAAAAAAGGGATCCCACCAAGGCCTTTCTATCCTGGATAGATTTAGACATCTTACATTCAACCTTTACTTGAGGTATCTAATTTGGTACCAGACTCTGATCCCAGAATATCCCAGAGAGAGTGTATCTGCAGAGAGTGGGTATCATTTATTTGTCTCCAGGTGTGAGTGGGAGAGGATGGGCTCCAGAGTAGCATAGAGAAGGTACACTCCACGTGGGCCTGCTGGGACCTGTCAGACCCCTAAGAACACTGAAACCACCTCGCCTCTTCCTCCTTTTCCAAACTGATGTCACATAAGCTGTTTGAGAAAAATGGCTATGAAACTTGGTCTTGATAGCATCTGATAAGAGATTCTTAGACAAAAAAAACATAACCAGTAGCCAAGTACTATCATCCAATATATTTGACCTCATTTAGCAAAAGAAAAAAAAAAATAAGTCTAATGCCAACTCAAAAGTTTATTGACATTTTCTAGGTATTTCTTTACAGTAGCAGAAGCCAAATGGTAGAGCAGTAAAATAAAAACAGCAGTGCTTCTCAGATTAGGCCTAGTTTTACATTACTAATCATTTTGAGGTGAAAATTTCTAAGTTAATTTATTGCCCACTCGCTAAGGGAGAGTTAGCAGTTTAAGGCACCCAAGGAAACAGAGCTAAGAGCTGCAAGTAGGGTAGCAGGTGAGAGCATCATTCATTCATTGGTTCAGCAAACTTTCAATGGCCATTTATCTAGGTGGCTAGTTGTTCTAAGCACAGGGGATGAAGCCCATGGGAAATACTGAAGCCTGAGTGTTGGTGACTTTCTAGCGGGCATTATGGGCCAGTGTTGCCCAAGTGATCCTCTGGGGAATTTGAGATGATTTTAGATCTCTGCCAGAGAATGTTTCCCGCCCCTACCTCTGGGTTTGATAAGTATATTTTATTTTTTAGTGGAAATTTCAAAGATACATAAAATTAGAAAATAGAATAGCCCCATGTTTCAACAATGGTCAACATTATGCCAGTTTTATTCCATCTGATTTTTCTTCCTGGAGTATTTTCCAATCATGTTTTAGCTTATATTTTTTTTCCTGGAGCATTTTAAATAATGATACTTTTTAATTTTAATGATGGAGTATTTATGTTTTAAAGTGTATAAGAAAAAACAAAACTAGCCAATCAAACCTAATACTTCAGCGTATTCTTGCTTAGGACAAAACTTCACTATAAATTTAAGTTTTAAAACTGCTACAGTTTAAAAACTGACATGGCAACGTTCAACAAGGGAGTACATAAATGACTAAAGTTTATGGTATTGGTAGAGGAAGTAAGAGGTTAAGAGGAGGTAAGAGACACTCCCTCATCTTCCCTCCCTCAGTGAAATTACAATGGTCAGAAGAAATTCCTTCCTCTATAGAAATGCTAGCGCCATGCCTGGCACTTAAGCACCTATGACAGGGAAGGTAATACTGTATTTGGAAGGCATCTTTGATTCCAGAGAACTGATGCTGGCTAACATTTTATTAAGGAACTACTGTGGGTAGACACTGTGGTGGGAGATTTACATATATTATCTCATTTCCTCTTCATAGCCACACTATGAATAGATGTTATGATCCCCATTCTTGAAATTAAAAAATTGAGGCTCAGAGAAATCTATTAAGTGGATGAGCTAGGACTTGAATTCAAGCCTGTCTTCCTCTGAGTCCATGTTGGTTTTCCACCAAGCTCCCCAGGTAGCCAGGGCCCATTCCCAGGCCTCCAGGAAGCAGTGGGGTAGTCCGGAGGCCTGGTGCAAACCTGATTCTTCCATTTGCTAAGGTTGTGACCTTGAACATTTCACTTCACTTTTTCTGAGCCTCTGTTTCTTAAGCATAAAATAGGAACAATAATACCAATAAAGCAATTTGTAAGCACAAAGTGGAATAATTTATATAGAAATCTGACATTGCAGGCACTAAATATTTGCACTCTATTTGAAGGCTACTAGCAGGGCCTGCGATTTTAAGCAGCCCCCTTCCCTTTCTGGGTCTTGGTGTCCTCAACTGTAAAGATGATGGGGTTGGCCCTTAAAGTCCTTCCAGGGATAACATTCCAGAATTGCATTTGATTGCACCTCAGTTACTAGTACTGACTCTGAAGTTAATGGAAATAACTAGGTAAACTTCCATTCAGTATAATTTTATTTGTAACTAGAGGCCTGGTGCACAAAATTCATGCATGGGGGAGGGGGTCCCCTCAGCCCAGCCTGCACCCTCTCCAATCCAAGACCCCTCAAGGGATGTCCGACTGCTGGTTTAGGCACGATCTCGGGGATCGGGTCTAAACCGGCAGTCGGACATCCCTCTCAAATTCCTGGACTGCTGGCTCCTAACCGCTTAACTGCCTGCCTGCCTGCCTGATTGCCCCTAACTACCACCACCCCCCCCCTGCAAGCCTGATCACCTCTAATTGCCTCTGCCTGCCAACCTGATTGCCCCCCCCCCTCCGCAGGCCTGGTTGCCCCCCCTGCTGGCCGGGTCACCCTACGCAGCCTGCTGCTTGGTCATTTGGTTGCTCCTCACTAACCCCCCTGCCAGCCTGGTCACCCCACACAGCCTGTTCGGTCATCCATTCGGTTGCGATAGTTACTTAGGCTTTTATATAGATAGATTATTTGTAATTGTCTTGGTCTGGATTCCTTAGAAAGCAGAGCCTGACAATGCTCTGTTGCTGCTGCTCTGTTAGGGATACAATCCCAAGGAGCAGAAGCCAGAGATACTGGAGTGAGGCTGGGGAGGAGGGAGAGAAATTTGAGCAGGCATAACTGAGCTGGTTGCCACCAAGTGCAACTGATCGCTCTGTCTTATGGAACCATGCTCTGAACAGCTGCATCTTAGGACAGACTGTCTAGGGTGAAAAAAAAAAGAGAACAGATTTATCTACTTTTCATTTCCTAATTGGCAACATTTTGACCATGAGATGTTAATTCCTCTGCAATTCTTGATTGTGCAATTCTGGGCTTGAAGCACGGTTCCCTGCACCCCCATCTTGGGGAAGCCCAGGATGGGAGGTGAGAGGCCTGTGGCATGGGCATGAGGCTGGGTGCACATGGGAGCAGTTGGAGCTGGTGACCACAGTGGCCAAGTGTGTAATACACCCAACCAACTCCAAAACAGAATCTGAAGGGGCTTTCTTCATGAAGTAAGGATGAGGATGAAAGAGGAAATAATTCATAGACATTTTAAAAAGGTTTCAGTTTCTTATTCTGAAAAGGGAGGGTAATAATGACGCTTACCCATAGGGTTGTTGCAGTGATAGAGTGAATTCAAGAAGTTAATATTTATAAAGCATTCAAAATATATGTGGCATATGAAAGCCACTATGTAGATGTTTGTTTTTAAAAAATAAAATACTAGCTACATGAGCTTAGATGGCTTCGGCAACTGAGCATTAAATTTACCTCTAAGCTTTCTAGCAGTTCAGGAAAAAAGGAAATATGATCAAAATGATCTGAAAGAGAGCCAAGCATTTAACTGGCATGAAAACCTAAAGGGAATTGATCGCAAGGGACATTAAAAAGCAGAATGAATTATGTTTTCATAATGGTTTAAATATGGCTAATTCTTTTCACTGATGCTTTATCAGATATAGCTATTTCTTCTGGAAGCTATGATAAAGTTCAGGTCTGTAATTTCCTAAGCATTATTTTGAATCGGTGGTTCTAAAGCAGGGGCAGTGTTGCCTCCCAGGGGTCATTTGGCAATATCTGATGGTATTTTTGGTTGTCACAACTTGAGGTGGGAGGTGGGAAGGGGGTAAAGGTACTGACATCTAGTAGATAGAGGCTTAGGATGCTATTAATATTGCATGGGACATACCTATACTAAAAAATATATTTGTTGTTTATCTGAAATTCAAATTTAACTGGGAACCCTGTAGTTTAATTTGCTAACTCTAGTAACCCTCGCCACTAAACTTTCTGCAGTGCATAGGACAGCGCTCCACAGCAAAGCGTGGTCTACCCCAAATGAGAATAGTAGTTAAGTTGATAAACCCTGCCCTAAGGGGAGTATAGATCTTTGCACATTTTCCTAGAGGAATGGAAACATCGTGTAGATGTTAAAATATATTTTCCTTAGTCAGACTTTTAAGATTAGTTAGCTGACAATTAGTTTCGGGTCAAAACCTTTGGCCTCGGCCTAGTTTATTTATGTCTGTGATGCTGATGAGAGCTTGAGTCCTGTTGCCAACAAACAAGTGACAAAGGGGACCGTGTATAGGAAGCTCATTGAACGTCCCCGCTGCTCTTTAAATATCTTCTGTCCGTACCAATAGTTTGTCAGTTGCTACCTCCTGCCTCGCCTGGTTACGTGGAGAGATTTATCTCATAAACAGTTAATCCAGAAACATTTACCCAGACTGACATTGACTAAGGTGATTTGGACAATAAAAAAGAGGCAGAAAATAGAGGCTGCAATACTAAGGGCCTTGCATTTCAGTGGCAGAAGTAACTCAAGGGAAGGCTACTCCGTGTCTTCACGTGGGATTGAGTAAAGGTCAGGGGTTGACTGAAGGACACGCTGGAACAGAGAGCTGGGCGAAGTCCATTTTCCAAAGGAGGGGCTGTGAGTGTGGGCAGTTGTTGGGCTCCGGGGGCATGTGGTCTTTCCAAGCAGGGAGTCCCAGCTGGCACATGGCTCTGGACGAGGGTGGCATAAAAGGCTTGGTGAAAAGTCAGAATTTTAATCCCTCTTTCTCAAACTAAACTCCCTTTACTTCTCTGGCTGCCTGTTGCCAAGGTCCACATCACACTGCTTTTTAAAATAATTTTATTAGACACTTCTTCATGTAATAGGAGCCAAATAGTACACCACAAAGAAAATATTCTCTAAGTAGAGCTGGAAGAGTCCACAATGTAAACTCCCTCGTGAAAATATCGGTGGGTTAATCCCTCACCTCCACCTGCTTCCCAGGCCTACCTAGAATGAGGTAAAGATGGTTTATTGGTGTCTTCAGTTATTGTCCAGAGGATATGCATTGCATTGAAAGAAACTGCAGAGGGTGCATTACTAACCAGAAAATGGCACAGGAAATGGGAAAATCACCTCCAGCTGCTGTCCTTACCTAAATTGCTGTTTACGAAGGTAGAAGATGCTCTCTACCCAGTGCTGGCCCCCCTGAGGTTCCACAAACATCTGTCTTATTCTTAACCCATATTCAACTTTTTTCCCCTTTCCTTAGTCATTTCTTAGTTGTGGGGAGGTGGCCCCCCCATTTCCAACTTCTTCATGCCACAGGGGGGAAAAATGAAAGTAAAGAAAAGAAAAGAAAAGAAAAGAAAAGAAAAGAAATGTAAAGAAAAGAAAAGAACAGAAAAGAAAAGAAAAGAAAAAAGAAAGAAAGAGAGGGAGGGAGGGAGGGAGGGAGGGAGGGAGGGAGGGAGGGAGGGAGAAAGAAAGAAAAGAAGGAAAGAAAGGCAGCACCATGCTTGGTATGATGTAATATAATAGCAGATGTTCACACCGGTGACCCTGATTTACCCAGAAAGGATTCAGTGACAATGTCCTCTGTTCAGAGAGCAGGGAATTTTATCATCCACTTCTGAAAGCTTGCCATAAAAAACAGCTGAAAATAACTTTTTTTGTCTATGATTGAAGGGTTAGTTTCAATTCTCTGAAAAGCTGACCTCTGTGGTGCACTTCCTTCTCCATGTGGCCGGGAAACAAGGTACTGCTGTACCTTCATAATGTGCCGCGGTTCCCAAAGACACCGATGATTGAAGCAGACGGTTCTCGATGGCATAGTCATTTTTTAAAAATAAGCTTTTTCTGATGGAATGATGTTAGATTACTGAAAAGTTGTATAAATAGTTGTTTTCATAAATCTCATCATCCAGTTTCCCCCATTGTTAACTTACATAACCAAAGTACATTTGACAGAACTAAGAAACACATTGATTGGAACATTACTATTAATTCAAATCCAGACTGTGTTTAGATTTCACTGCCCTTTGCATTAATATCCTCTTTCTGTTCCAGATTCCAACCCAAGCAACCACACTGCATTTAGTTGCCCTGTATCCCCAGTCTCCTCTGGTCTGTGACAGTCTCTCAACCTTTCCTTGTTTTTCTTGACTTTGACAGCCTTGAGGAGGACTGGCCAGGTATCCTGTAGAATGCCCCTCCCCCCAAATTGGTTTTGTCTATTCTTTTTCTTTTTTTTTAATTAACAAATCTTTATTGTTCAGATTATTACAGTTGTTCCTCTTTTTTCCCCCCATAGCTCCCTTCCACCTGGTCCTCGTCCATAGGTGTACGATTTTTTACCAGTTTCTTCCCTCACCCCCACACCCCCTTCCCCCCGAGAATTGTCAGTCCACTCCCTTTCTATGCCCCTGATTTTATTATATTCACCAGTTTATTCTGTTCATCAGATTTTTTATTCACTTGATTTTTTAGATTCACTTGTTGATAGATATGTATTTGTTGTCACTTCGTTGTTCATCATTTTTATCTTTACCTTTTTCTTCTTCTTCCCCTTCTTAAAGAATACCCTTCAGCATTTCATATAATACTGGTTTGATGGTGATGAACTCCTTTAGCTTTTTCTTATCTGTGAAGCTCTTTATCTGACCTTCAATTCTAAATGATAGCTTTGCTGGGTAGAGTAATCTTGGTTGTAGGTTCTTGCTATTCATCACTTTGAATATTTCTTGCCACTCCCTTCTGACCATGGTTTCTGTTAAAAAATCAGCTGACAGTCGTATGGGTACTCCTTTGTAGGTAACTAACTGTTTTTCTCTTGCTGCTTTTAAGATTCTCTCTTTGTCTTTTGCTCTTGGCATTTTAATTATGATGTGTCTTGGTGTGGTCCTCTTTGGGTTCCTCTTGTTTGGGGTTCTTTGTGCTTCCTGGACTTGTAAGTCGATTTCTTTCACCAGGTAGAGGAAGCTTTCTGTCATTATTTCTTCAAATAAGTTTTCAATATCTTGGCACCCCCATAATTTGGATGTTGGTATGCTTGAAGTTGTCCCAGAGGCTCCTTACACTATCTTCATATTTTTAAAAAATATATTTTTAAAAAATATATATTTTATTGATTTTTTACAGAGAGGAAAGGAGAGGAATAGAGAGTTAGAAACATCGAACAGCCGCCTCCTGCACACCTTCTACTGGGGATATGCCTGCAACCAAGGTACATGCCCTTGACCGGAATCGAACCTGGGACCCTTCAGTCCACAGGCTGATGCTCTATCCACTGAGCCAAACCGGTTAGGGCTATCTTCATATTTTTTTATTCTTTTTTCTTTTTGCTTTTCTGGATGGGTGTTTTTTGCTTCTTTGTATTTCAAATCTTTGACTGATTCTTGCGATCCTCTAGTCTGCTGTTGGATCTCTGTATATTATTCTTTATTTCAGTAAGTGTATGCTTAATTTCTAATTGGCCTTTTTTCATATCCTTGAGGGTCTCACTAAATTTCTCGGAGGTTTCTATAAGATTCTTGAGTAACCTTATAACCGTGGTTTTGAACTCTATATCCAGTAGTTTGCTTTCCTCCATTTCTTTAGTTTGTAACATGTTTCTTTGTCTCTGCATTTTGGCTGCTTTCCTGTGTTGATAGAGTGGCTTTGTGTGCTAGGTGTCCTATAGGGCCCAGTGGCTCAGCCTCCCTAATTACCTGAGGTTGACACTCTTGGTGCACCCCTTTGTGGGCTGTGTGCACAGTCTTGTTGTAGTTAATCCTTGATTGCTGTTGGTATCACTGGGAGGAATTGACCACCAGGCCAATTGGCTGTGAGGACCAGCTGTGTCTACAATGGGAGAACTGCTGTGCTGAAGACACCCTTATGGAGTAGGACTTGCTTCCATGGGGCTTTGGTGCTCACTGAGTCTGCCCCTTGAGTGTGTCACTTATGGATGTGAAGAGTTGTACTCTGATATGGTCTCACTCTGATCAATGGGTACACTGGCTCTTGGATCTCCAAGGAGGTGCAAAGTCAGCCACTGCCTGAGGCCACCCAGCAGGTGCTACAGAGAGATCTGCAGATTCCTCCTCTTTGTTTGGGATTTGGAGGTGCCCAGATGAGGCCCAGCTGTGAAGCAACACAGGCTGCTGTCTAAGCCTTCTTTTGGAAGCTTTGGTGCTCTTTGACCCAGCTGCAGTTTGTTAGGTTTTTAGATTGCAAAAGAACAGGCCATTCATATGCAAAAGCCTCTATGTACAGCTTGGGTGGGGTTGTAAATTGTGTGGGGTGGGGTCTTAGGGAATCATCAGGGAGGAGCAAACCGCAATGGCTGCCAGTCTGCTCTGCCTCAGAGAGGTCCTGGAGTCTCTGTGTCCTGCAGCACCATGCAGGAACAATGATCCCTGCAAGCACCTCTGTGAGAAAGCTGCCCTTGCTTTCTGGCCTGATGCCAGACAGTCCAGTTTCTCCCTGTATGAGTCTGAGTCCCCAGAGTCTCGCCGAAACTGGAATTGGGAGCTTGTATCTCCCTCCCGATTGAAAAAGACAACAGCGTACCTAGTTGCCAGCCCGTTTCCGCGCGTGCCTCCATACCTCCGCACTTCCGCACCTCTGCACCTCCTACCAGTTCCTTCCAATTGTAGAATTTTCACTCAGCCAGCCTTCCCATTGTTCTGGATGATATCTGTTTTGTCTTTTAGTTGTAGTTTTGAAGTGGTTGTCGAGGCAGCAAGTACAAGTGTGT